>NC_072389.2:49688582-49992621 GCF_028885625.2 Pongo pygmaeus
TCCCAGCACTTTGGGAGGCTGAGGCAGGAGGATTGCTTGGGGCTGGGAGTTCAAGACCAGTCTAGACAACATAGCAAGACCCTGTCTCTACTGGGGGGAAAGAAAGGATTGGATCATCAGGCATTTCAATGAATTATTCTGAAGAGTACGATTTTACTGTCAGTGACTGCAGAATTTTAGTCTTGACCTTAATAGCTTCCTCTTCCGTTTTAGACATGTAACCTGAAGTATTTGAATGTGTTCTAAAGTGACTGCCTTATAGTCTGTTCTGCAACAATATGTGGTGCCCCTACAATAATATTATTTAGCTTACTCACTATTGGTAAACAGGGGAGTAGTATCAATAACATAGTTGGGGGGGGGGGTTGTAGATGATTTTCTTCTAAACCAGACAACAAACTGAATAATTAGAGTTGAATTTGATATTCTCTTCATCAGGAAAGTAAAAAGCCTCCAGTTCAGCTGCTACATAGGCGCAAGTCCTTTCACCTGTATTTTTATTTTTATTTTTTGAGATGGAGTTTCGCTCTTGTTGCCTAGGCTGAAGTGCAATGGCATGATCTCAGCTCACCACAACCTGCACCTCCCGGGTTCAAGCGATTCTTCTGCCTCAGCCTCCCAAGTAGCTGGGATTATAGGCATGCACCACCTTGCCTGGCTAATTTTGTATTTTTAGTAGAGACAGGATTTCTCTATGTTGGTCAGGCTGGTCCAGAACTCCCAACCTCAGGTGATCTGCCTGCCTCGGCCTCCCAAAGTGCTGGGATTACAGGCTTCAGCCACAGTTCCTGACCTGTTTTTATTTTTAATTAAAAGTGATAATCTGCAGCAGACAGTCTCTCTCCAGAGAGGTACACCCTGGTCTAGCAGGGACTCTTCACATGTGGCAGTTTGCATTTCCTTTTGTGCCCAACTTAACAGCAGCCCTGCTAGCTTAAAGCTTCACTTCTCCCATAAGCCCCTGTTTCTACTTCATTGTTTTTAGTATGCTTTATTATCCCCTGAGGTAGCATTCCAGCCCTCTTAGCTGCCTTACTTGGGTAGGGATGTCCAAGTTATCTCTGGTGGTCCCAGTCGTTGTTGTTTTAGAGACAGGGTCTCACTTTGTTGCCCAGGCTGGGGTGCAGTGATGCAGTCATAGCTCCCTGCAGCCTTGAACTCCTGAGCTCCCACCCAAGTCTCCCAAGTAGCTGAGATTACAGGCATGTGTCACCAAGCCCAGCTCCAATCATTGTTTTTGTTAGTGCTGTGGTTACAAAGTTACAGGGGCATGAACTAATCTGCCCCAACATACCTCTCTCCTCTTCTGGACCCATTTTTTCCATAAGTTTTGTTACTTTTATTGTTGCAGAATGCAAGGTTTTCATGAATGTATGTATGTATCTTATAGCAGCTGTACTAGGACATTTCAGGGGGAGGCTAGGACTTAATGTAGTTGAAACTTTGCTGTATTATTTCTGTTCTTGAAAGACTTTATAAAGAGAGCTCCTGTATTTTTTGATAATGAAGATTCCATGTTTGTGATAGGAGGCTCCCTGATCCTCATTTTAAAATACAGGAGAATAGTACATGGTCAGAATTTGAAGGATTTTATTGTGGATCACTGAGGCATTATTGTATGCTATTGTAATTTTCACCATTTACAATGCCAAGTTTTGTTTCAGAAATAATGCAGCAATGTCCAACTTTTAGAAAATATATGTTAGTGCATTTTATTAGTTGCTGTAGGGTAAAAACATTAAATACAAAAAAGTAGAGATGAGAATGTTGATTATATGTATCAATTATATATAATATATAAATTTGAAGATCTAATCCTTACCAAAAGATTTCGGGTAGTCTCATTAAAACAGTAAGGAATTATGTAGGGCAGTATTATAGTAATACTAGAAAATCACTCATGTGGCCAGGTGCTGTGGCTCATGCCTGTAATCCCAGCACTTTGGGAGGCCGAGGCAGGCGAATCACGAGGTCAGGAGTTCGAGACCAGCCTGACCAATATGGTGATGCCCTGTCTCTACTAAAAATACAAAAATTAGCTGGGTGTGGTGGTGCGTGCCTGTAATCCCAGCTACTCGGGAGGCTCAGGCAGGAGAATCGCTTGAACCCGGGAGGCGGACGGAGGTTGCAGTGAGGCATGATCGTGCCACTGCACTCCAGCCTGGGTGACAGAGTCAGACTCTGTCTCAAAAAAAAAAAAAAAAGAAAAAATCACTCATGTGCATGACTCTAGAAAAAATTTACAAATGAGGTTGGTCACAGTGGCTTATGCCTATAATCCCAACCTCGTCTCTACTAAAAATACAAAAATTAGCTAGGCATGGTAGCGGGTGCCTGTAATCCCAGCTACTCGGGAGGCTGAGGCAGGAAAATCGCCTGAACTCAGGAAGTTGAGGTTGCAGTGAGCCAAGATCACACCACTGCACCCCAGCCTGGGCAACAGAGGAAAAACTCTGTCTCAAAAAAAAAAAAAAAAAAAAAAATTTACAAATTAGAAAACTATGTATATAAATAGTAAAACATAAATCATCCTAATGGCTGAAAGTATACTATTTTAGTCCATTAGTACTGCAAGAATAGTATAAACTGGTCATGGGGATTTGCCCCATATAAGGTAGCAAATAGCTTTGTTAAGGGGTAGACTCTATGCTATTTATTCTGGTAATTAAATAGTTGAGGTAGGCAGTGCGGGTGTGGCAGTGCCAGGCCCCACCTTTATCCCCACCCCCTATTTTTGGGCAATATGTGACTTGCCAGCACATTCAGTGGGGTTCCCTCTCCTACCCTGAGTTGCTTAAGGAAATGATCTCTGTTCTTTAGGACAGTTCTAAAAATAAGGGAAAGCTTTTGAAGATTCAGAACACATTCTATAATTCAATATTTTGATAGCATGGAAAACTTAATGGACCCTGGGGAAGGGATCTGAATTGTGGGGATGCTGTAATTGTATTTGTGTATTGTAATTGCATTCATATTCTTACAGCCCTGTCAAATTTTTTCTGTGTTGATATTACCTATAATTGCATTTTGTTTTTCCTGGATATGAAAAGCAGAGGAAAGTGTATTATACCATATTTTTTCATTTTAATATTGTAACCTGTAAGGCAGAATGACCATGCTTAGTGTGTTTTTTTTCTCTTATATCTTAAGGAAGAGAGAGAAAATCCTTCAAAACGGAGTAGAATTGAACGTGATATAGATAACAATTTGATCACATCAACACCAAGAGCAGGAGAAAAACCTAACAAACAGATATCTCGAGTAAGACGGAAAAGTCAAGTAAATGGAGGTTTGTTAATATTTAGATACTGTTTTATTTAGGTGTAAGCAGAGATCTCACCTGACACATTTCTTATCTATTTTTAAAACTCTACTTTGAGGCCGGGTGCAGTGGCTCATGCCTGTAATCCTCACATTTTGGGAGGCTGAGGTCGGCAGATCATTTGAGGCCAGGAATTTGAGACCAGCCTGGCCAACATGGCGAAACCCCGTCTCTATTAAAATCACACACAAAAAAATTAGCCAGGCGTGGTGGCGCATGCCTGTAATCTCAGCTACTCAGGTGGCTGAAGGTTGAGAATCGCTGGAACCCGGGAGGCAGAGGTTGTAGTAAGCTGAGATTGTGCCACTACACTCCAGCCTGGGTGACAGAGTGAGACTCTGTCTCAAAAACAAAACAAAACTACTTTGAGTAATTTTTGCCTTAATTTTGTAATCTTTATATTATTAGTAACATGAAGTGAAATAAAAATATGCTAATTTGAATCTTACTTTGAATTAAAATAAGTAAAGGTAGAGTATATACCTTTATGCTATTTAGCATAAAAATGTATGTGGATCAACATTTTGAACATCTAAATAAACTCATTTCTTAAAGCAATAATAATTGTGACTTAATTTAATTGAAATATATACCAAATTTCTTCCTAGATTATTCTACTAGATTATTATATCTACTTAAGAGCTCAGAGGGGACTTGCATCACTTAGTCCAGTAGGTTTCAGCTAGGGGTGATTTTTTCTTCCAGGGGACATTTGTCAATATCTAGAGACCTTTTTGGTTGTCACAACATGTGGAGGGGTGGCTACTAGTGACTAGCAGGTGGATGTCAGAGATGTTGTTAAACATCCTACAATACACAGGGCAGCTCTTCAAAACAAAGAATTATCAGACTGAAATATCTGATAAACTCGTCAATACCTTGTTGCATAGCAGAGAAACTCCTCAAAGTCAAAAAGAAGGAGAAAAGCATTAAGGAAAAGCAGAGACAGCTGTAAAGAATGACACTTTAGAGCAGCAGTCCCCAACCTCTTGGCACCAAGGACCAGTTTTGTGGAAGACAGTTTTTCCACTGACAGTGATGGGAATGGTTTCAGGATGAAACTGTTCCATCTCAGATCATCAGACATTAGTTAGATTCTCGTAAGGATCGCACAACCTAGATCCCTTGCATGTAAAGTTCACAATAGGGTTCATGTTCCTAAAAGAATCTAATGCAGCAGCTTATCTGCAGATAAGGTAGTAGAGGCAGAGCTCAGGCATTAATGCTTGTTCACCTCCTGCTCTGCGGCCCAGTTCCTAATAAGCTGTGGACTGGTACCAGCGGGTATGGGGTTAGGGACTCCTGCTTTAGAGTATGGAGTACTATTTTAACCAATGCTATCTTAAACACAGCAGCAATTTCTCCCCTTGTCTCTGCCCGGTGCAGCAATATATCTTTATTGTTAGAAAAAACAAACCAGGAGGGAGAAAAAGACAAGACAAGACAAGGGGGACAAAATAGAGAAAGAAACAAGTTAAAAGAACCATAGCAAAGAAGGAAATAAGTGTTGTAGACATCAAAAGTTGAGGAGAATCAAAGGATGATTAATTAGAACAGTTGATTGATTTTACTTTTATATTCTTAAAAGATCTGTGGAACATTTTTATTTACAGGAAACTTAAAATTATTCTCCCTAGCCACTCTGAGATGGTGTCTCAGTGTCTATAAGTAATTTTTGACACTGCTATATATAGCCTTCTGCTTCAGTAGAGTTATGTTGCCTCTATTCATTTAGCTGTCATTCATTAAATAGAAGCAGATGTGAAGGAAGGTTTTATGAATAAGAACCATCCTAGAATGTAAACAAAAATAAAGTTATTTGTGTTTTAAGTGGTGGGAACTAGTTTGCTTGTTTACAAAGAATTTTCTTCATTTTGTGTTATACTGTGTTGATTTGAAGCCTTTCAGTCTATAGGTGTAAATCTACTTTGAAAAAACTCAGTAAATGTTAGCATTATAAACACATTGATACATAAAGAGCATTTGACATACGAGTAATTTACCTCAGTGTTTCTTTAATAAGCTTTCCTGAACATTAATATTAATTAGCTTTCGTGAAGTATTTTGAGGGAAAAAGAGTTACTTCTATAATGAATGATTTATAACACATTTCTGAAATTCAGTGTTTTCTAGATTATGACTTTTTTCTTGTTTCTTTTTTAGAAGCTGGTAGTTATGAAATGACAAATCAACATGTAAAACAAAATGGAAAATTAGAAGATAATCCTTCCTCTGGCAGTCCTCCAAGGACTACTTTGTTGGGGACCATATTTTCACCTGTCTTCAACTTTTTTTCACCAGCAAATAAAAATGGTAAGTATAAACTGTTAACTGTGATTTGGATTTTTTTTTTAAAAAAGCATAGTTTTTTTGTTTTTTGTTTTTTTCTTGAGACGAAGTCTCTCTTTGTTGCCCAGGCTGGAGTGCAGTGACGTGATCTCTCCGCTCACTGCAACCTCCGCCTCCCAGGTTCAAGCGATACTTCTGCCTCAGCCTTCCAAGTAGCTGGGACTGTAGGTGCCTGCCACCATGCCCGGCTAATTTTTTTTGTATTTTTGGTTGAGACGGGGTTTCACCATGTTGACCAGGCTGGTCTCAAACTCCTGACCTTAAAGTGATCCGCCCACCTCGGACTCCCAAAGTGCTGGGATTACAGATGTGAGCCACTGTGCCCAGCAAAAAAATACATAGTTTTTAAAAAGATCTTTTTTATTTTATTAGCGTATTTTGTCAACATCTCGTGTATGTTTTCCACCTCATTAATAATATACAGCTCCTTGGGAGCTGGGTGTGGTGGCTGATGCCGGTAATCTGAACTCTTCGAGAGGCCAAGACAGGAGAATTGCTCAAGGGCAGGAGTTTGAGACTAGCCTGGGCAACATAGTGAGACCCTGTCTCTACAAAAAAATGTAAAAACTATTCGGGCGTGGTATTGCACGCCTGTAGTCCTAGCTGCTCCAGAGGCTGAGGTGGGAGGAATGCTTCAATCCAGCAGTTTGAACCCAGGAGTTTGAGGCTGCAGTGAGCTGTGATTGCACCACTGCACTCAAAGCTTGGACAGCCAAGTAGGGGGTCCACTTAAAAAAAATAAAATAAAAAGAATGGAATAGTCCTGTCTTCTGGGTGGCAGGGGTAGTGGCTCACAAAAGGCTTGAAAGAAAAGCAGTATCTGGAAAAGTGGCAAAAGGCATTCCAGGTAGAAGGAGCAGCATGCGTAGAGGCCTTGCAGCAGAAAACAGCATAGTGTATTTGAGAGCTGTTTGTAGTTTGTAATTGATGGAGCATTGCATTTGAGAAGGGATAAGGTAGGAGAGCTATGAAGAAGTCATATTATAGAGCTAACATAGTAAGATGATGAACTTTATTCAAGTATGGGATAATTGAAAGGTTTTTTTGTTTTGTTTTTCCCCAAAGTGAAAGCAAGTTTATTAAGAAAGTAAAGGAATAGTCCGGGCACCGTGGCTCACGCCTGTAATCCCAGCACTTTGGGAGGCCGAGGCGGGTGGATCATGAGGTCAGGAGTTCAAGACCAGCCTGAGCAACATGGTGAAACCATGTCTCTACTAAAGAAAAATACAAAAGTTAGCTGGGTGTGGTGGCATGCGCCTGTAATCCCAGCTACTCAAGGCAGGAGAATCGCTTGAACCCGGGAGGCGGAGGCTGCAGTGAGCTGAGATCGTGCCACTGCACTCCAGCCTGGGTGACAGAGCGAGACTCCGTCTCAAAAAAAAAAAAAAGAAAGTAAAGGAATAAAGAATAGCTACTCCATAGGCAGAGCAGCCTGAAAGGTTTTAAATTGGTGAATAGTATGATCAGATCTATGTTTTATAAAGATCACTTGGGCAATAGTGTGTAGGCTAGATTCTGAAGAGGCCATAGATGGGTAGAACAATTAGTAGACTTGTAGTCGTTCGTGTGAGATTTGATGAGACCTTAGTTGTATTAGAGAAGACAGGAAGGATCAGAGGATAGAAAATAGACACATTTTTGGTGCAGATTGGAGGTGAAAGAGAATAGAGATGAAGATGGCACAAGAGTAGAAGATTCAAGGAAAATAAAGTTCCTGGGAGATAGATAATTGAGTGTCATTTGGGCCATGCTGAGTTTGAGATGCCATGAAATATTTAAATAAAAATATTCAGGCTGGGCGCAGTGGCTCAATGCCTGTAATCCAAGCACTTTGGGAGGCCGAGGTGGGTGGATCACTTTAGGTCAGGAGTTCGAGACCAGCCTGACCAACATGGAGAAACCCTATCTCTACTAAAAATACAAAAAAAATTAGCGGGGCATGGTGGCGCGCACCCACCTGTAATCCCAGCTACTCAGGAGGCTGAGGCAGGAGAATCGCTTGAACCTGGGAGGCCGAGGTTGCGGTGAGCTGAGATCACACCATTGCACTCCAGCCTGGGCAACTAGAGTGAAACTGTCTCAAAAAAAAACCCAGTAGTAATATTTTCCCCTCATGCTGAAGTAAAGAATCTCTGAAGGTGTCTATATCTCTGAAGGTGTGTACAGAAATAGATGTCTGGGGAAGAAGGAGTTGAAGTTTGATAGAGTTTTCTTGGAAGGAATAGATGATTCACTGGTTTCTCTTCAGATCGAATAAATCTTTCGCCTTTTACTAAAGATTTCCGTGGAGAGGAACAAATCAGCTTCAAACTAATTTTTTGGAAGGAATAGATGGTGTCATTAATGAGATAGTTCTAGTGGAAGGGACTTGGGAAGAATAGTGAAGGTTTACAGTGATATTTTCTTTGTGTGTGTGTGTCTCTCTCTCCCCCCCCCCCCCACCACACACACACACCCTTCTCTCTCTCCACTCCCCCATTTCTCTCTTCCCCCCTCCCCAGCACCTACCTCCCTCTCTCCCCCTGCCTTTCCCTGTCTCTGTGTCTCTGTTTTATTTGGATTATGACCAGTCTTTGTAATTGTATTTTTTGTTCCATAGCCTGGAACTAGGGTCTGAGAAGCCTGTTGGTTACGTTGATTCAAGAGGCATTTCTTGATGGATGACAGTGGAGGAATGAGGGATCAAGGATATTGAGGCTGCCAGTTTGACAGTGTGTTTAAGTGATACACCACGAAGTCTAACTAGATGAGGAGGGTTGAGAAGAAGTGTTTGAGGGACGTGTTTGGAATTAAACAGACTGGCCTTTATCAAGTTTGAAGATCACATATAATGGGAGTGTGAGATATATAATTTGAGGGTTAGGAGGTTGTGGTAAGTGGTTAATACAGTATTAGAATTTTAGGCTTCAGAGGTGAAGTTTCTCAGTGTTAATGTCCAGGTTATAGCTATGGTAGTAACTGATATAGAGCAGTATGAGTGAAGATGGTTGGAGCTGAAGAGGGCAAGAACTTTGAGGATTAGTCATTGGATGAGTCATTGACATCATCTGTAATAACAACTAGAAAAAATACTGTGTTAAATAGAGCAGTAAACTAGTAGCTATGTATTAAACTTCTTTGTGATTGAGAGGATTCTGGCAGTAGATGGTAGGTGCCAGCAGTGAGGATAAGTGAAGAATTATATAGCCATGTGACATCAGTCTCAAAAGAGCAGACTTTTTTTGCACATTAGTGGAAAACCAGTGATTGGATAGTAGCAATGGAGATAAATGAATTCTGATTCAATTAGTATATTGGGTATGGGAGAATAAAGAGCATTGAGGGAAGGGTATCAGGAAAACCTTTTAGGAAAGAGGTTAAACTTCAAGCAACAAGGTAGAAAGAATGTTCTGTAAGGAAGTTGAGAATATTGGAGGTTAATTTTTTTTGTTATTTTTGTTTAAAATGACATTTGGAAGATTTCCAGAAGGAAATGGAAAGACTTGGGATTATTATTTTTTCTTTTTTAATTAAGACAGGGTCTTGCTCTGTCATCCAGACTGGAGTGCAATAGTACGATCACCGTTCACTGCAGCCTTGACCTCCTGCTGGGCCCAAGCGATCCTCCCACTTCAGCCTCATGAGTAGCTAGGATTACAGATGTGCACCACCACACCCAGCTAGTTTTTATATTCTTTGTAGAGACCAGCCATGTTGCCCAGGCTGGTTTTGAACTCCTGAGCTCAAGCAATCTGCTTGCCTCAGCCTCCCAAAGTGCTGGGATTACAGGCATGAGTCACCACACCTGGCCCAGTCTTTGTTATTGAGATGGAGTTTTGCTGAGAAATTATTTTTATATCTTTTAATTAAAATGTTCTCATGATTAGGAGAACAGTTAGCTAATTTTTTGATACCTCTGGTTGAAAAATTACAATTGCATACATGACTAGGATGCAGAAACTTTGCTCACAAATGTTACTCTAGCCTGTAAGTCTTTATTCTTCACTGTTTGAAATAGCTAGCAAAGATTCTCTAAAAGCAATATCCTCAGCTTTGTTCCTGCAGGAATGATCAGTCTAAATAAATATATTGTACAGTGATGTTGCATTTAGTTTTTCTAAATAGTTGCATTTTTAAATGATGATAGTACACTGAATCATGATTTCAGGAACATCAGGATCAGATTCTCCAGGACAGGCTGTGGAAGCTGAAGAAATAGTAAAACAACTTGATATGGAACAGGTGGATGAGATCACTACCAGTACTACTACATCAACTAATGGAGCAGCTTACTCAAATCAAGCAGTTCAAGTGAGACCATCAATAAACAATGGTTTAGAAGAAGCAGAAGAAACAGTTAATCGTGATATCCCACCCCTTACAGGTGAAGAAAATTTCTTTTCTTATACATCTTCATGAGTAGTTGATAAAAAATACAGTATTTCATATTTTTTCTTAAATGAGCAGATTATATGCATAGGTTTTTCTTCCTGGAAGTTAAGAAAAAATTAAAATTGGAAACAAAGCTTTGTCCCAAAAATCCAAAGTCATTTTGAAATTGAAATTTTAAAAAAAATTTTGACTAAGTATTAGTCATTTTACAGTTTAATTATTACCACTAATCTTACTGCTTGGAGAAATTTAATACAACTAACAAAATATATGCTCATGTTTATGAATATCCTTATTATTGTTGCACAAGTCTTAGACCCTTATGTCTGAGGTCACTAGCTAGAGGCAGTCTCATACCTTCAGATTTGTTTGATTACATCGATGACATCCCCCGCAAAAAGTGCTTCTGTTCCTAGATCTCCCTATATACCTAAGTTTGCAGCCTGACTTGGAACCTTATAAAGGCCAAACATAATTATTGGGTTTCGGAGCCAGTTGTCCTTGAAACGTAGAAACATATGGATCAGGAATTTCATTACCTCTGAGTACTGTGGTGGGTAGACAGGGTACAAGATGGAATTGTGTTCCACCATTCTTTTTTTTTTTTTTAAGTTTTAGGGTACATGTGCACAATGTGCAGGTTAGTTACATATGTATACATGTGCCATGCTGGTGTGCTGCACCCATTAACTCATCATTTAGCATTAGGTATATCTCCTAATGCTATCCCTCCCCCCTCCCCCCACCCCACAACAGTCCCCAGAGTGTGATGTTCCCCTTCCTGTGTCCATGTGTTCTCATTGTTCAATTCCCATCTATGAGTGAGAACACACGGTGTTTGGTTTTTTGTCCTTGTGATAGTTTACTGAGAATGATGATTTCCAATTTCATCCATGTCCCTACAAAGGACATGAAGTCATCATTTTTTATGGCTGCATAGTAATCCATGGTGTATATATGCCACGTTTTCTTAATCCAGTCTATCATTGTTGGACATTTGGGTTGATTCCAAGTCTTTGCTATTGTGAATAGTGCTGCAATAAACATAGGTGTGCATGTGTCTTTATAGCAGCATGATTTATAGTCCTTTGGGTATATACCCAGTAATGGGATGGCTGGGTCAAATGGTATTTCTAGTTCTAGATCCCTGAGGAATCGCCACACTGACTTCCACAATGGTTGAACTAGTTTACAGTCCCACCAACAGTGTAAAAGTGTTCCTATTTCTCCACATCCTCTCCAGCACCTGTTGTTCCTGACTTTTTAATGATCGCCATTCTAACTGGTGTGAGATGGTATCTCATTGTGGTTTTGATTTGCATTTCTCTGGTGGCCAGTGATGATGAGCATTTTTTCATGTGTCTTTTGGCTACATAAATGTCTTCTTTTGAGAAGTGTCTGTTCATATCCACAATTTTAAAAGCAGAAATAAAACTGAAGAAGGCCATCTTCTTATGGAGATTTTATCTTAAATTTGTTTTGTTTGTGTTTATTGTTGTTGTTTATTGTGGTACCGGGTATTTGAGAGAGCCCAGTAAATATATATTAGTTAAGAAACATAGTTTGGGGCCAGGCATGATGGCTCGGGCCTATAACCCAGCACTTCAGGAGGCCAAGGCAGGAGGATTGCTTGAGGTCAAGAGTTTGAGACTAGCCTGGGCAAAAGAGCCAGACCCTGTCTGGGGTGGAGTCTCACTCTGTCGCCCAGGCTGGACAGTGCGGTGGCATGATCTCGGCTCACTACAACCTCCACCTCCTGGGTTCAAGCGATTCGCCTGTCTCAGCCTCCTGAGTAGCTGGGATTACAGGCATGTGCCACCATGCCCAGCTAATTTTTTTTTTAACTTTTAGTAGAGACGGGGTTTCATCATGTTGACCAGGCTGATCTTGAACTTCTGACTTCAAATCATCTGCCCACCTCGGCCTCCGAAAGTGCTGGGATTACAAGTGTGAGCCACTGTGCCTGGCCAAAAAAAATTTTTTTAAATTAGCCAGGGATGGTGGCATGTGCCTGTAGTCCTAGTTACTCAGGAGGCTGAAGTGGGAGGATTGCTTGAGCCTAGGAATTCCAGACTGCCATGAGCTATGACTGAGCCACTACAATTCAGCCTAGGCAGCAGAGCAAGATCCAGTCTTGGGAAAGACAAAAGAAAAAAAGAAACATAGTTTGGTTTAAGGAAATATAATATACAGATGGTTCCTGAGTTACAGTGGTTCAACTTCCAATTCTTTTACTTTACAATGGGTTTGTCAGGGTGTTAAATGCATTTTGACCTATGATATTTGTGACTTATGATGGGTTTATTGGGATGTAGCCCCATCATAAGTCTAGGAGCATCTGTACTTCTCTCAGCTATAAAAAGGAAACTTTTAAAAAAGTAATTGACACAGCAGAAAACATTTAAAGAAAATATGATACAATTATGAAACTTCTATATAATGCAATCCAGTAATACCAACACGAAGAGACAAGCAGCAAAATAGGTTTATTTTAAAGTCATCAAGTAAAAGATTCATATGTATAATGTTAAATTTAGAATTTAAAAATAATACAGAATCTAACAAGCAAATCAATACAATTACATTCATTCTTTTGTGGGTAATATTTGCAACTTAACCCACCTTTGACCCATCATTTTATGCTTATTACTTTGCCCAGTGGTATAAGACTAATAAAGTAAAGTATAGACTAAAGTTCAGGGCTTTGGCTTCCTGTTTGATGTTTGTTCTGTATTTTCATGCTGCTGTATAAGCCTTTGTATTTATTTTTTCTGACAACTGTGAAGATGGAGAAAGGATTTCTGTAACCTTAGCGGTTTCTAGAAGGGAAAATTAAGATATACTATAGTTGTCACAGTCATTCATTTATTCTCCCAGCATTTGTGAGCACCTTTTTTTTTGTGATGGGAACTGTTGATGAATTGACTCCTGAGGAGTTTGTGATCTAATTGAAGAGCCAAATATACAGAAACATCACTATACAGTATGGTGAGTGCTGCTACAAAGAAGTGAGCTAAATGACATGGTGTGTCACATTGCAGTTACTCTGATTGGGATGATCATGAGAATATAGATAGAGGCATTTAGTATGAGTGACAAAAGTATTCTTTTCCTTAACTTTGAGAACATAGCCAAAGAGAACAAGAAGGTAGGAAGCTAGCAGCTGTATTACTTTGGACAACTTATTTAAGCTTTTGAGATAGTTTCAAAAACAGTTTTCTTAGCTTTAACATGGTTTTTGTAATACAAGGTTTTGCAGGCTAAAGGAGATAAAACATGCAAAATACTTAGCATATAAGCACTTAACAAATACTCTTGGCTGGGTGCCGTGGCTCATGCCTATAATCACAGCACTTTGGGAGGCCGAGGTGGGCATATCACTTGAGCTTAGGAGTTTGAGACTAGGCTGGGCAATATGGCGAAACCCTGTCTCTACAAAAACAACAACAAAAAAATTAGCTGGGCATCGTGGCTCGCATACTATAGTCCCAGCTACTTGAAGGGCTGAGGTGGGAGGATTGCTTGAGCCTGTGAGGTCAAGGCTGCAGTGAGCTGTGTTCATGCCACTGCACTCTAGCCTAGGCAGCAAAGTGAGACCTGTCTCAAAAAATAATAATAAAATAAATAAAAATATTCTTTCATCTGAGATTAATAGGAACTTGAAGTGGTAAAGTTGTTGGAGATTTTTTTTTGTGCTAATGAATTCTTGGAAGCGTAATGTCAGAGATGAAAAAAAATTCTGCTTTACATCTGATGTCATCCATTGAACATACACACCACGTTGACTCTGTCTCAAAAGGTGTTAATACATGATAATTGCACAAAAGATTAATTTTTGTCTTGAAAGACTATTATCTACCATTGCGTTTCTATAGAAAGATTATAGAAATTTTTATTGGGTTCCACTTTAAATTTTTATATCTGAGACATTACCTATTTGGCTTGTAAGTTACCTTTGTCTTCTTACATTTAAGTTATAATTACTGTCTTGGAAAATTCCCAGCATAATTTCTAAAACACTATCAAAAGATAAGCTCTTAGCTCAAACTGGGAATGAACTATGGCATGCAATATAGAATTACTTCTTGAACATTTTTAAATGTTTATAAATTAGAAGTAAAATAGTAAGTCTTCTAAGCAGTGATTTTGATCAGGTATGGTGGCTCACCAGCACTTGAGGAGGCCTAGGAAGGAGGATCTCTTGAGCCCAAGAGTTCAAGACCAGCCTGGGCAGCATAACGAGACACTTTTTTGTCTCCACAAAAAAAATTTTTTAAATTATCCAGGTGTGGTGGTACATCTGTAGTCCCACCTACTAAGGAGGCTGAGGAGGATTGCTGGAGCCCAGGTCGAGTCCACAGTGTTTGCTCCACTGCACTCCAGGCTGGGCAACAGAGCAGGACCCTGTCTCAAAAAAAAAAAAGAAGAACATTTTCTGGCTGGGCGCAGTGGCTCATGCCTGTAATCCCTGCGCTTTGGGAGGCCAGGTCTCCTGATGTGGATCACCTGAGGTCAGGAGTTCGAGACCAGCCTAGCCAACATGATGAAACCCCATCTCTACTAAAAATACAAAAAATTAGCCGGGCGTGGTGGCAGGTGCCTGTAATCCCAGCTACTCGGGAGGCTGAGGCAGGAGATTTGCTTGAACCGGTGAGGTGGAGGTTACAGTGAGCCCAGATCGCGCCACTGCACTCCAGCCTGGGCAACAGATTGAGACTCCGCCTCAAAACAAACAAACAAAAAAACAGAATGTATGCATAGAGTAGCATTTCTTAATTTTTTTTTTCTTTTTGAGACGGAGTTTTGCTCTTGTTGCCCAGGCTAGAGTGCGATGACACAATCTCGGCTCACTGCAACCTCCGCTTCCCGGGTTCAAGCGATTCTCCTGCCTTAGCCTCCTGAATAGCTGTGATTACAGGCATGTGCCACCACGCCCAGCTAATTTTGTATTTTTATAGAAATGGGGTTTCTCCATGTTTGTCAGGCTGATCTTGAACTCCTGACCTCAGGTGATCTGCCTGCCTTGGCCTCCCAAAGTGGTGGGATTACAGGCGCCCGCCACCACGCCTGGCTGCATTTCTTAATTTTTTAAGATTATAGTTGTGGCTGGGTGCGGTGGCTCACGCCTGGAATCCTAGCACTTTGGGCGGCCAAGGCGCGTGGATCAAGAGGTCAGGAGATCGAGACCATCCTGGCTAACACGGTGAAACCCTGTCTCTACTAAAAATACAATAATTAGCCGGGTTTGGTGGCACGTGCCTGTAGTCCCAGCTACTTGGGAGGCAGAGCCTGCAGTGAGCTGAGATCGCGCCACTGCACTCCAGCCTGGGTGACAGAGTGAGACTCCACCTCAAAAAAAAAAAAAAGCGATCATAGTCTTGAGATTCCTGGGAACATACAATTTTTTAAAATAAATCTTCAAAGGGTTCATGAACTTTTTAAAGACTGTTCATGGGCCGGGCGCAGTGGCTCACGTCTATAATCCCAACACTTTGGGAGGTCGAGGTGCATGGATCACCTGGGGTCGGGTGTTTGAGACCAGCCAGACCAACATGGAGAAACCCCGTCTCTACCAAAAATACAAAAATCAGCCAGGCGTGGTGGCACGTGTCTGTAATCCCAGCTGCTCACGAGGCTGAGGCAGGAGAATCGCTTGAACCCGTGGGGCGGAGGTTGCAGTGAGTTGAGATCGTGCCATTGCACTCTAGCCTGGGTGACAGATCGAGACTCCATCTCAAAAAAAAAAAAACAAAAACAAAACCCCTACATTTGGGTCTGTTGTCAGCATATATTTACTGACTGCGTGTATGTACAAGGCATTTTATGAACTATTACCCCTATAAGAGCACCATGAAATTTTTTGGTGATTACATGTAAACACCATACAATTAGAAGATTTCATTTTTTGGTGTATATTTTTCTAGTAATAAGTAGTAGATTTTTTCTTAGCTGATAAACATCTTAATTCTAGCCATGATCTGGTTTGCCATTTTTTCTATAGTGGTCATTTTTCCCTTTAGATCTAAAGTTAGATCTATATGTTAATAAATTGGCTTTTAGGTGTTGTTTACAAATTATTTCTGTCTTTAAAATACACAAGGCTTTAGGAAGATCTTACGTAGAAGTAGTGAAAATATATTATTTTATGAAGCATTAAGTAAAAGCAACATTTTTTCTTTCACTGTGTTAAATAGCACCAGTAACTCCAGATAGTGGTTATTCATCAGCCCACGCGGAGGCCACCTATGAAGAAGACTGGGAAGTATTTGACCCGTGAGTTGCTTTTTTCTCTTTTTTTCTTTCCTTTTTGGAGCATGATGAAAGTACGTTATATATGTGGATTGGTGGCTAAATAGTATATTGCCAAGATATGTGACCTGTAGGTATTGAAACTTTTACTGGGGCTGGGTGCAATGGCTCATCCCAGCACTTTGAGAGACCCAGGCAGTCAGATTGTTTGAGCCTGGAGTTCAAGACCAACCTGGGCAACATGGCAAAACCTTGTCCCTATAAAAAATACAAAAATTGGCCGGACACGGTGGCACATGCCTTTAGTCCCAGCTATTAGGGAAGGTGAGGTGGGAGGATCACTTGAGCCCAGGAGGCAGAGGTTACAGTGAGCTGTGATAGAGTGAGACTGTCTCAAAAACAAACAAACAAAAACAGCGTTACTATTTTACAGAGATACTAATTTGTGTATTTTCACTTTTATTAACATGTTTTATAAGTTTTGTTTTCTGGGTTAACTGCTTTATAGATTTTTACATGGGATGAGCTTAGTAATGTTTTATATTTATAAAAAGTAAAATGTTGAAATTTTCTTAAAATCTGATTTATAGCTATTATTTCATCAAACATGTCCCGCCACTGACAGAAGAACAACTAAATAGGAAACCTGCTCTTCCGTTGAAAACGAGAAGCACACCGGAATTCTCCCTAGTTTTAGACTTGGTAAGTATATTATCTGTAGAAGTAGAGAGAATAAAGGGGTGAAATTCTTTTTTAGAATCATGCCTATGTTAGCTTTCCCTTTTTTTTTTGTCAGGATCATGTTTTCCTGAAGGACCAAATATAATTTGGGTTAACTTAATTAACCATATGCAAGACCATAACCCTTTTCTTATTCTTATTTTTACATATACATTATACCAATACACTTTTTATTAATAGTCTCAAAAGCACAATTTCTAATTTTTTTGAGATGGAGTCTCGCTCTGTCGCCCAGGCTGGAGTGCAGTGGTACGATCTCGGCTCACTGCAAGCTCCACCTCCCGGGTTTACGCCATTCTCCTGCCTCAGCCTCCCAAGTAGCTGGGACTACAGGCACCTGCCACCACGCCTGGCTAATTTTTTGTTTTGTATTTTTAGTAGAGACAGGGTTTCACCGTGTTAGCCAAGATGGTCTCGACCTCCTGACCTCATGATCCGCCTGCCTTGGCCTCCCAAAGTGTTGGGATTACAGGTGTGAGCCACTGTGCCTGGCCCAGTATGATGTCTTGATGTGATTTAAAAATTTGTATTTTAGGGACTGGGTGCGGTAGCTCATGCCTGTAATCCTAGAACTTTGGGAGGCTGAACTTTGGGCTGATCACTTGAAGCCAAGAGTTTGAGACCAGCCTGACCAACATGGCGAAACCCATTCTCTACTAGAAATTTAAAAATTAGCTAGGCATGGTGATACACACTTGTAATCTCAGCTACTCAGGAGGCTGAGGCACAAGAATCACTAGAACCCAGGTGACGGAGGTTGCAGTGAGCTGAGATCACATCACTGCGCTCCAGCCTGGGCAACAGGGCAAGATTCTGTCTCAGAAAAAAAAATGATATTTTAGGGTACCAGAAAAGCTTTGAAAACAATTAATCTCCTATCATTTGCTAACCAAATTTAATATATAGTCACATTTCCCCTCTGCCTCTTGATTTCTTATTAATTTTGCATTTTAAAAATCTGTTTACTTTTTTTAAGGCTAGTAAAGTGAAGCACTGGGATTGAGGAAGGAACTAATTTCTTGATATTAGTAAAAAATGTATCTTATGTCATATTGGAAAATATTTTATTATTAAGCATTTGTTACTGGTACCCTATAATTGGTACCCTATAATTGGAGATGTGGTTTAGCTCTCATAGAAAATTTATCTTAGCCAGGCACAGTGGCTCATGCCTGTAATTCCAGCACTTTGGGAGGCTCCATTCAGCCCAGGAATTCGAGACCAGCCTAGACAACATAGTGAGATCCACATCTCTACAAAAAATGAATGAGCCTGGTGTTGCAAGCCTGTAGTCCCAGCTACTCGGGAGGCCGAGAGAGGAGGATCCCTTGAGGCCAGGAGTTTGAGGCGGCAGTGAGCTACAATTGTGCCACTGCATTGCAGCCTGGGCAACAAAGTGAGCTCTTATTTCAATTTTAAAAGGAAGGAAAAAAAATTTATCTAGGTCAGGCACAGTGGCTCACACTTGTAATCCCAGCACTTTGGGAGGCCAAGGCGGGCAGATACTTGAGTCCAGGAGTTTGAGACCAGCCTGACCAACATAGTGAAACCCCATCTCCACTAAAAATACAAAAATCAGCCGGGCGTGGTGGTGCGTGCCTGTAATTTCAGCTGCTTGGGAGGCTGAGGCAGGAGAATCACTTGATCCTGGGAAGTGGAGGTTGCAGTGAACCTAGATCATCTGGTGTTGAGTAAAATTGCATGAAACATAATTTGTGAGATACTAAAACATCTACTTAAAGTAAGATGCTTTATAAAAAGTTGGAGGATAAGGAGTTACATGAACAGAATATATATGTTTAATAATTAGATTCTACACTTACATTTGCTAATTGTAAAAAAGTAGCCTGCATGTGGGTTTAACCGTAAGTTGGCAACTGCAGAACTCAGAGCCTTGCTTCTCAAACTTGAGCATGTGTCAGAATCCGAAGGGCTTCTAAAAACAGACATTATTGCCAGGCACGGTGGCTCACTTCTGTAATCCCAGCACTTTGGGAGGCCAAGGCATGTTCCTGAGGTCAGGAGTTCGAGACCAGCCTGACCAACATGGTGAAACCCTGTCTCTACTAAAAATACAAAAATTAGCTGGGTGTGATGGCTGGCGCCTGTAATCCCAGCTACTCAGGAGGCTGAGGCAGGAGAATCGTTTGAACCCAGGAGGTGGAGGTTGCAGTGAGCTGAGATTGGACCACTGCACTCTAGCCTGGGCAACAGAGCGAGACTCTGTCTCAAAAATAAAAAATAAAAAAAACACAGAGATTGCTGAGACCCATCCCATCCCCTGAGTTTCTGATCATCAGAAGTGAGGTTAACATTTGCATTTCTAACTAGTTCTCAAATGATGTTTATTCCGCTTGCTGGTCCAGGAGCTACACCTGAGAACTAGTGACTTTAGAAACTCCTATCCCAAATTGCTGTGCCACATATAGTAATATATTATAAATGTAAAATTCATATGAATGGGTGCTTTAGTGTTTTGGTGATTAAGGATAAAATTATCCTTTGAAGTTTCTTTTACTATCTTGTTTCATTCAATACATGTTTTTTATTTTAAGGATGAAACACTAGTGCATTGTAGTCTAAATGAGCTAGAAGATGCAGCACTTACTTTTCCAGTCCTTTTCCAAGATGTCATTTATCAGGTAATTAAAATTTTTTTGATGATTTTTGGCCTGATAGGTAACATCCTAATAAAAGAAATCTTTTGTATTTTTTTGTGTGTACGTGACATTAAATGTGTTTTTCTGTAGAAGTATAATGGATTTCATCAACATTTTAACAATTTATTAACAAAATTAGCATCATGCTAGATATTACATAAAACAACATTAATTTGTTATTCCAAAAATGCTAACTTTCTTACCTTGAGATCTCAGCTAGTTTCATAATCTGTTTGCCAGCAGGTGGAGGCAGGAGCACTGACATCATAGATCCTCAAGAGAAACTTGCCAGGTTAACTCCTGGTGTTTTTGTTTTTGTTTTCCAAAAATCCAGTTAATACAAAGAAAACTCATTCCTTGTTGATCATTTTATTTCCTGTAGTAGTAATGTGGTCTGTGAAAATTACACTTTAGTACATCTCTTTTATAATTAATCTCAGAATTCCAGGACACTCTTCTAGTTATTGTTTTACTTAAGGCATTTTAGTTTAAGCATTTCTCTCTCATCTGTGCTGATGGACAGGTAACAGTGCAAAATACAAATATCATTAACATTTCACTGTGGATTATGTGTGCTGGCCATAGTTTTTACTTTATGTTTAAGGTTTTTCCATTATTATAAGATTGAGTTAATAATGTAAGTGAATACACTTTGAAAATTGCAAAGTGCCTTTCTGTTTTGGAGGTTGTTATTTAACTAGCATTATTTGCATTATATAATAGTTGTTGAAAGATTGGGGATCGAAAAGTTTGTTGTCTATCAAGAGGGAGCCAGCCTAAAGATTAACTTAGTAAAGTCACAGAGCGCTTGCCATGTGGATGATGAAAATGTGTTTGGTTGTTTATGTGCTCTTAAAGGCAGTTAGAATGTGGTTATAGTTTTCTTGGCAGATAATAGTTGATGTCTCACAGAAACGGTGAAATTTAAGAGTTAAATAGAAGTTTGTGATTCATGGCTACTTTAACCTACTTTGTCTAGTAATGAGTTGTAAGAGGATTTATTTCAGTTGTCAGTTCTGGTTTTAACCTAGGGTAGGTATTGTAGCTATGGCAATAAATATTTGAATACTGAATTCACTTTTTATGTAAGCTGATTTTAGTCCTGATATATAATCAGGGGGTAAGCAAAATGTACATAAAATTAAAAGATTTAAAGATTTTTCTGTTCCCTTTCAAAACATGATTATTTGGTTTAAGGCAAGTATTTTTCTTAAGACATTTCTTATCATATTGGTTGTTCTTGTTTAGTGGACTTTAAGGAAAGGAGTCCTTGTGGCAGATGTAAATAGTATAGTGATATCTTAGTTTTCTCTTTTAAGCTCGATAACCTTGTTGGGGTTTTTCTTTGTTTTTTGCTTTTGGGTTTTTTTCATGATTGCATTTGAAAAAAATGGCTTTAAGGCTTTGAATTTGGAAAGGAAAGCTATTAATTGAAAAATATAGATAAATAATGATTTTGAGATGACTTAAGCTTCTAGGTTTGAAATTGAAATTTATTTCTTACAGGTGGTTTTTGTTCTGTTTATGTAATTTTTAGTAGTGAAATAAGAAACTTAAGTAGGTAAATTTGATTCTTTCCTTTAATGAGCATTTCTCTTCAGTATGATCATAAAATTGAATTTTTTTCTTACTGCTTCTATCATTTCTGCTTTAACTCTCTTTTTAAAGTTCTTATTATTTCATGTGGATCTGGATAGTTGTCTTATTTTGAATAAAAAGCTTCTAGCAGCATATATGACTAATTCAAATACTATATATATGTACTGCATCTACCTCTGTGGAATTCAGAGAACTCTTGCTTATATATTCTGAGTTACACTTTCTGAAACTGAAAAATAAATGATCTAGCCTAAATGAGAGCACAGAGCAGGTAGTTTGAACCTTCTAAGCTATAGAGATGATTGCATTTTAATATGATTAGTTACCATATCACAGACAAAGTTTAGTTATTTTTAGTAAATTTTTGAGGATATCCGTAGTTAATATTGGGTACATTCCCTTGGATTTCTTGTTTTGGCATAGCCATTCTGTCTTTTAAAAAATAAATGAAGAAATCTTTGGGTTAGGGTTCCCCCAGTTTTCAGACCAGCAAGCTCCCTTTAAACAGGGAATGATGTCTTTTAAACTTTCAGTGGTGTTGTCTCCATCTACTGGCAAAGAAGAAATATACACAAGGGTCTGAGATGATCTAAGAGATATTGGAGAAACCACATTATTAGGTAAGATGTAACTTAAATATTTAACCACTATACTATGATGTGGCCCACTTAAAGGTAGAAATCTGTAAAGTACTGCATATACTCTTATTTTTAAAAAAATTTATTGAGGTGAAATTTACATGACAAAATTAACCATTTTTAAATCAACAGTTCCATAGCGTGTATCTGTATATTCTTGAATGTTAGTTTTATAGCATTTACATATTCTTGAATGTTAGTTTTATAGCATTTACATATATATGTGTATATATTCTATATGTAAAGATCAAATTTTTCATCTGAAAGCCAGATGGAGTGTCCTCTTGGGACTTATTTTACGTTTTTTTTCCTTTCTGTTGTAAATTTGTTATGGTTGACCTATAACTAATTTTAATTCTACATGTTATTTTTAATTGTATTATATATGTTTTAATAATTGTCTATATCAGGGGTTGGCAACCTTTTTCTATAAAGGGCCAGTTGTAAATATTTTAGGTTTTGTGGTCCCTGTCATGACTGCTTTTTGTGCTGTTGCAGCATGAAAGTAGCCATGGACAATACATAAATGAAAAAGCATGACTGTGTCCCCTACAACTTTATATACAAAAATCAGTGGCAGGCTGCATTTGGCCAACAGGCCATAGTTTGCTGATTCCTGGTCTAATAATTATGAGAGTATATACAGTAAATTTACATATTCAAATTGTAAGTAGAAGTAAGTAATCAAATGTTCATCAAAATTCTTGTAAATGTATGTAGAAAATTTAAATTAGATCCACAGTAATCTGGTTGTGGGCCTTTAAAGTTTTTTTAAAATCAGAGTTTGAGGGAACTTTGAGGTGGCCACTACTCACATTTAAAGATTGCCTGACTTAATGATACGTACTCTTCTTTTGGTTGATATGTAGGAATAAACTTGGTTAATGCAAGTCTTAGAATTTGTAAGCAGGTAGATTATTCTAAATTAGTACCTTGAGGTATAATTTGAATTTCATTTCTCTAGGGGATTAAAAAACCTGAAAGATCTATCTCAAATTAAAATTTGATGTATGTTACTACTGACACTATGTGGACTAGACAGATTGTAGTTTGTATATGGAGAAAAAGTCATTTGAAAGAGGAACCGACTTGTTAAACGTGAGGAAATGGCACTCATATAGGCAAAATTACAGGCTTTTTGTTTGAATGGGTCTGTTTTTCTTAAATATCAGTTATTAAGAAAACATGTATTCATGAAATGGTACAAATGCATTTGATATCTGGAAAAACAAGTGCATGATCACTTTTATTGCACATGTTTAATCTTTATATTTAGCCTATATTGGCACTTTGTCAGGAAATCCATCTCGTGGTGTTACTCAGTTAAGAGGTCTCCACTGTATTTAGTTTCTGTTCCTGCAGATCCACCAATTCAAGACTCTAGGTCATCTCACTCCCTCTTCCATCCCGAAGATGACTTCTATCCACAAGCAGGAGTGAATCAAAAGACATTTTTCACTTAGCTCTTGAGCTGAACCACCTCCTCAATGACCTTCCTCTGTCTCCATCAAGAACTGGAGCTCAGTTTTTTGAAGATGTAATAGAACTACTCAGCCCAAATGTGGCTGATTGAAGACAAAAAGAAGATACCTCATATGTTTCACCACAGTGCAGCCAAACGTAACTGTGTTGTCCAACTCCTCATTCTGTAAAGCTTGGCAGGGGCATCTGATTTTTGACTCTGTTCACCAATAAGACTTTAGCCAGTCAGTGGCTTTCTGAAGATCAGTAAAATCAACAAACTTTGGGTCAGCTGTCCAGAAATCAGATTGTGGTAAGCACTCAAGGACAGATAGGATCCCTGTAGGGAGCTACTTGTAAAAGATGCTTTGTTTTATTAGTAGAGGTTGCTTTTATGGGAAAAGCTGGGGGAAGAGGTGGATGGGGAAGGCCATGGTTAGCAAAGCTTACCCGCGTCCCCATTCTTTCAGTTTTCTTGGGAATCTTACAGCTTAGGATAATTTTCATATCACAGAACAAGAGAAGTAGAACCAGGTGCAGTGGCTCACGCCTGTAATCCCAGCATTTTGGGAGGCCGAGATGGGCAGATCACCTGAGGTCAGGAGTTCAGGACCACCCTGGCCAACATGGCAAAACCCTATCTCCACAAAAAATAAAAAAATTAGCCGGGTGTGGTGGCGGGCGCCTGTAATCCCAGTTACTCAGGAGGCTGAGGCAGGAAAATCACTTGAACCCAGGAGGCGGAGGTTGCAGTGAGCCAAGATTGCGCCATTGCACTCCAGCCTGGGCGACAAAGCGAGTCTCCCATCTCAAAAAAGAGAAGAAAGAACGAGAGAAGTAGAGGGTCAGTTGCTTCTGTCTCCTTTTTACAGTCTTTTCTAGAAAAGTCAGCTTTATTTTTGCTTCATGAAGGAAAGAAACCAATCATTTAAATTTATAATTTTGTAGTAAATATCTAATTTTTTTCTCACGTTCTGGCTTAAATTGATACTAACCAACATGCACGTTGTTCTTGAGATTCATAAACCATATTTTTGTTCTACAAAAGTAGCCTAAAAAAAAAAAACTTTTTGAGGCAAGGGGCAGTGGCTTGCTTGTAATCCCTGCACTGGGAGGCTGAGGTGAGAGGAAGCTTGAGCCTGGGAGTTTGAGACCGGCCTGGGCAAGATAGTGTGAGATCTTGTCCCTACCAAAAAAAAAAAAAAAAAAAATTAGCCGGGCATGGTGGGGAGCGCTTATAGTCCCAGCTACTCAATAGGCTGAGGCAGGAGGATTGCTTGAGCCAGGAGGCTGAGAAATCAACCATTTCAGGGCCATAGTTGGCACAGTATGGAGGATAAAACTAATATTTTAGCTTGTAGGGAATAATGATTCAATAATTAATTGTAGATGAATATTAAAAATACTACTTTAGAATAATTTTAAAGTCACTTTCCCATCCTTATTAGTAAGTTTAGTTATTGGTAGTAATTTTTTCATCATAATTATTCATTATTAATTGGCTAAAAAAGGAAAAGATACAAATGAAACCAATGGTTCTCTACTTCTCAAAAATATGGAAAAATATATTTCATGGGGATTCTTTGTCTAAAATGTATCTTTTAAAATTAGGAGCAATTCATTAAAATAAAATACAGGCCAGGTGTGGTGGCTCATGCCTGTAATGATAGCACTTTGGGAGCCCTAGGTGGGTGGATGGCTTGAGCTCAGGAGTTCAAGACCAGCCTGGGCGATGTAGTGAGACCTTGTCTCCACAAAAAATGCAAAAATAGGTGGCACACACCTCTAGTCCCAGCTACTTGGGAAGCTGAGGTGGGAAGATCACCTGAACTCCGGGAGCTTCAGGCCCTAGTGAGCTGTGATGACGCCACTGCACTCCACCCTGGGTGACAGAGAGCCAGTCTCAAAAAGAAAAAAAAAGAAGGAGAAAAAACATATGGGCCAGCCGTGGTGGCTCACACCTGTAATCCCAGCGCTTGGGGAGGCTGAGGCAGGTGGATCACCTGAGATCAGAGAGTTCGAGACCAGCCTAAACAACATGGTGAAACCCTGTCTCTACTTTAAAAAAAAAAAAAATTAGCTGGGCGTGGTGGCAGGCGCCTGTAATCCCCAGCTACTTGGGAGGCTGAGGCGGGAGAATTGCTTGAACTCGGGAGGCAGAGGTTGCAGTGAGCTGAAATCGCACCATTGTACTCTAGCCTGGGCAACAGAGCGAGACTCTGTCTCCAAAAAAAAAAAAAGAAAGAAAGAAAAGAAAACATACTACGTGGCAAGTTCTTATTTAATGGCTATAAATTTAGAAGGCGTGACAGTTGATTACATTAAATTGGAGGCTTCATTTCCTTTGAAGTTTAGAGTTTGAGTTTAAAGGTAACACATTTTTGTTTTACTAAAATGGCCATTGTTTTGACTAAACATTTATTAATGCAAATACATCGTTTTTTAATATATGCAAATATATGTACATACAATATAATGGCCAATTTTTCCCTGATGGAAATTATGCTTCGTTGGTAACTTTTTTTTTTTTTTTTTTTTTTTTTTTGAGACAGAGTCTCAATCTGTTGCCCAGGCTGGTGTGCAATGGCGCTATCTTGGCTCACCACAATCTCCGCCTCCCAGATTCAAGAAATTCTCCTGCCTCAGCCTCCCAAATAACTAGGATTATAGGCACGTGCTACTGAGGCCAGCTAATTTTTGTATTTTTAGTAGAGATGGGGTTTCACCCTGTTGGCCAGGCTGGTCTTGAACTCCTCACCTCAAGTGATCTGCCTACCTCGGCCTCCCAAAATGCTGGGATTACAGGCATGAGGCATGAGCCACCATGCCCAGCCCCATTGGTAACTTTTAATATAAATCATATAAATCACCTATATGAATACATTAAGCTTCATTTTATCCTACTTTGACCTCTTTTTTTTTTTTTTTTTTTTTTTTTTGGAGGCATGGTGTCGCTGTGTCACCCAGACTGGAGTGCATTGACACAATCTCCACTCACTATAGCCTCTATCTTCCAGGCTCAAACCATCTTCTCACCTCAGCCTCCCAAATAGTAGCTGGGACTACAGGAATGTGCCACCATGCCCTTTTTGTATTTTTTGTAGAGACGGAGTTTCTGTGTGTTGCCCAGGCTGGTCTCAAACTCCTGGGCTCAAGCAGTCCACCCACTTCAGACTCTCAAAGTGCTGAGATTACAGATGTGAGCCACTGTGCCCTGCCTGTACTCTTTAAAAAATTTCTTTTCAGATTGATTTCTGTTTGAGTAAGGTTTTGCAGGAACTTTTTTTTTTTTTTTTTTTTTTTTTTTTTGAGACAGAGTTTCGCTCTGTCACCCAGGCTGGAATGCAGTGGTGCAATCTTGGCTCACTGCCAGCTCCACCTCCCGGGTTCATGCCATTCTCCTGCCTCAGCCTCCCGAGTAGCTGGGACTACAGGCGTCTGCCACTACACCCGGCTAATTTTTTTGTATTTTTAGTAAGGATGGGGTTTCACCGTGTAAGCCAGGATGGTCTCGATCTCCTGACCTCATGATCCGCTCACCTCGGCCTCCCAAAGTGCTGAGATTACAGGCGTGAGCCACCGCGCCTGGACTTTTTTTTTTTTTTTTTTTTTAAATAAGACTGAGTCTCGCTGCTCTGTCGCCCAGGCTAGAGTATGGTGGCGCCATCTCAACTCACTGCAACCTCCACCTCCTGGGTTCAAGCAATTCTCTTGCCTCAGCCTCCCGAGTAGCTGGGATTACAGGCATGGGCCACCACGCCGAGCTAATTTTTGTATTTTTAGTAGAGATGGGGTTTCACCATGTTGGCCAGACTGGTCACGAACTCCTGACCTCAACTGATCTGCCCACCTCGGCCTCCCAAAGTGCTGGGATTGTAGGCGTGAGCCACTGCGCCCAGCCGCAGGAGCTTTTAATTTAGGGATTTTTTGTTGTTTTGTTTTTATTTTTATTGGTTTTAGTGTTTACGTATTCATTCCAAATTTATCCACCTACAAATACTACCCCCAGCATCTATCTACCTCTTATTGGAATTTTTGTGAAGCAAAAGATGACTACTGTAAAATCACTCAGTGGGTTATGAAATTGAGACCACTCTAGGGCCTACCTGAATAACCTTTCTTTGGAGAAGGTTTGGGTTTTATCTTTAAGCTCTGGTATTGATGCTAAGAACATGTGAACTAAATTAAACAATTTACTGAAACAGTTTGTTATCTCCCTCTTCCAAAAGTATAGATTGTGGCTGTAGGGCTTTCTCTTTGGAATTGAGGTTGCCCAGTTCTGCCCAATAGAATCATACTCACTCCAGCTCTTCTTGTGACTGATTACTTTTAAACAATGAGATAGATAATAATAGCTAATAGCTATTGACACTTTGAATGTACCAGACACTGTTCTAGGTACTTTACATGTATTAACTTATTTAATCTTCACAACCACCTTATGATGTAGATATTGTTGTTATATCCTATATTTTATAGATAGGGAAACTGAGGTATACAGAAGAGTTAAAAAAATTGGTACAGCCACTTGTACACTTGTGGTATCTACTGATGGTAAGATTTTTTCAGTTAATTGTAGCATCTCATTCTTTTCTGGTTTTTTTTTTTTTTTTTTTTTTTTTTTTTTGGAGACAGGGTCTCATTCTGCCACCCAGGCTGGAGTACAGTGACATGATCACATCTCACTGCAGCCTCAACCTCCTGGGTTCAAGCATTTCTCCTGTCTCAGCCCCCTGAGTAGCTGGGACTATGGGCGAGTGCCACCACGCCTGGCTAATTTTTGTATTTTTTTGTAGAGACAGGGTTTCGCCATGTTGCCCAGGCTAGTCTCAAAACTCCTGGGCTCCAGTGATCCGTTCACCTCGGCCTCCCAAAATGCTAGGGCATTTTGGGATTATAGGCATTGAGCCACCACACCTGGCTGCATCTCATTCTTTATATTCCCCAACTTTGTTTATTTTCTACTGTTTTAATTATTCTTGCTTTATTAAATAAGAAATAGCACCTACCAGTCATCTTTTTGATTAAAAGAAAACAGATGTCATACTCTGAAGTGGGTGATTCCTTGGATTCATCATTTTTTAAAACCTATTGCTACAATGTAGCAATAGGTTGGAAGGATGTCATGGAAAAAGTTTCAAAGATGTTTCTTTGTGAAAGTTACAGTCTGCCGGGCGCTGTGGCTAGCCCCTGTAATCCCAGCACTTTGGGAGGCTGAGGCGGGCAGATCACAAGGTCAGGAGTTCAAGACCAGCCTGGCCGAGATAGTGAAACTCCCTCTCTACTAAAAATACAAAAAAATTAGTCAGGCATGGTTTCGGAGCCCTGTCAGCCGAGCTATTTGGGAGGCTGAGGCAGAGAATTGCTTCTCCACCTCACCTCCCAGGAGGTGGAGGTTGCAGCGAGCTGAAATTGCACCACTGCATTCCAGCCTGGGTGACAGAGTGAGACTCCGTCTCAAAAAATAAAAAAAGAAAGTTATGGTCATATTATCTGGGCCTAAAAATCATTTAGAAATGTTTTTCCTAAAAAGACTCACATGTAATTTTTTGGGGGGTCATACTGTTAAGATTATCTATGATATTAGATTAAGGTTTGATAAACTAATAGAAATTACTAAGTATATAAATTGAAATTATATAATTTGATATGAGTTTTAATTTAGACAGACTTTACCACATAATATCTAGAATCAGTTTATAAGTGGATTGTCATTTTAATGACTACCTTTTTTATTTTTTATTTTTTTTTTTTTATTTTTTTGAGACACAGTCTTGCTTGATCACCCAGGCTGGAGTGCAGTGGTGTGATCTCAGCTCAGTGCAACCTCCACCTTCGCTGTTCCAGTGATTCTCCTGCTTCAGCCTTTCAAGTAGCTGGGACTACAGGCGTGCACCACCACCATGGCCAGCTAATTTTTTGTATTTTTAGTAGAGACGAGGTTTTCACCATGTTGGCCAGGCTGGTCTTGAACTCCTGACTTCAGGTGATCCGCCCGCCTTGGCCTCTCAAAGTGCTGGGATTACAGGCGTGACCTACCACGCCCAGCCAATGACTACTTTTTTAAAAATCCAGCTATGTTAACTATTAATAGCCTTTCAGTACTATCTATATACAATTTTTATGTTAATACCAAAAAAATAGACCATCAAGTATTACTCATATCAAGTAATATTAGTGTAGTGGGTTTTTTGAAATTATATATATGGCTGGGCGCGGTGGCTCACGCCTATAATCCCAGCACTTTGGGAGGCCAAGGCAGGCAGATCACGTGCCTTGCCGACATGGCAAAACCCTGTCTCTACTAAAAATACAAAAATTAGCCGGTTGTGGTGGTATGCGCCTATAGCCCCAGCTGCTTGGGAGGCTGAGGCAGGAGAATCGCTTAAACCTGGGAGACGGAGGTTGCA
This sequence comes from Pongo pygmaeus, assembly GCF_028885625.2. NCBI lineage: Eukaryota > Metazoa > Chordata > Mammalia > Primates > Hominidae > Pongo > Pongo pygmaeus. The sequence continues at coordinate 49,718,383 of NC_072389.2, forward strand.
GTGAGCTGAGACCACACCATTGCACTCCAGCCTGGGCAACAGAGCAAGACTCTAAAAAAAAAAAAAAATTATATATTCATTTTCTGTGTAAAATTTAAATTTTGGTAAAATCAGTTCACAACACCTTTTTTTTTTTTTTTTTGAGACGGAGTCTCACTCTGTTGCCCAGGCTGGAGTGCAGTAGCACATCTTGGCTCACTGCAACCTCTGTCTCCTGGGTTCAAGCAATTCTCTGGTCTCAGCCTCCCCAGTAGCTGGGACTACAGGTGCGTGCCACCACGTCCAGCTAATTTTTGTATATTTAGTAGTATATTTAGTAGAGACAGGGTTTCAACATGTTGGTCTGGCTGGTCTCAAACTCCTGACCTCAGGCGATCCACTCGTCTGGGCCTCCCAAAGTGCTGGGATTACAGGTGTGAGCCACCATGCCTGGCACCACAACACTCTTTTACAGATATTCTGATAGATTTTCATTTTAAAAGTTTTGCATAATGAACATGTTCATAAATCCGTATCTTCAAGTAGTAGTCAATCTTGAATAGTTTTTTAATATAATTATTTCTTATTATGGCTTTAGGCATTATTTTTAAACTTTTGACATTTTCCACAATATATTTGGTTTACTGAGAAAATATTAAAATTATTTGTACTATAAATAAAATATTATCGATTTGAAGAAACATGTATACTAGACTGAAATGCAGCTTTTGGCCTTTGGGAGATTACATAATTTTGAAGAGTTGCAAGTTTCAAGAAGGTAAAATACTAAGTAGAGAAAGATGTGGATTAAGGAAATGTAGAAAATGGGAAGTAGTCAGCTCAGGAAAGGAATCTTTGTATGAGAGTAAAATTAGAAGAAAAATGGAGCTAATGCTATTTGTAGAATAGATTTTGAAGCATTTGGAAGCATGTCTATGTGTGCATCTGTCTGTTTTTGTATCTCTGACCTAACACAATAAAGTAATGGTAGTCTCAAGAGTTAAACTCATTGTATTATATGTACCTGACAGATGTTCTTTATTTGTTCTTACCAGACAGTACGTAGTGCTTCTTGACTTATATATTTCTGTTCACGCTTACCTATATTCAAATGACTTAGACGCTGCTGGCCTTATGTCTCATCTCTACTTCTGTTTCTGAGATTTTGCCTTTGCATCACATGGCACAACCCCATGTGGCCCTAACCCCAACCCAGTACCTTTCTACATTTCTTCCCACTTTCCTCCCTCATTCTCTGCCTGTGTCTTTTAATACTGAAACACCTTCTTGTTCACATGGTGAATCTGTTCTGAGGATAGGAACTATTATTTTCAACAATTAATCTTTCTATTCTCATAGTAAAGAAACACTCTAGCAATATGTTCCTTTATCTTCAGTGCCACCTTTTATCCCCAGTAAACACATTTTGAAAGCAATGCCAAATTTTAAGATGCATGTTATATTTAAGTATAGTTAAAGTAGTAGTATGCACAATAAAGTTATAGCTTTGACCTAATCTGGAAGTCACTGTATGAGAAGTTGGAAAATGTCACCTTTGAACAATGTTCCACTTACTATGACTGGAAAATATTGTTAACTAGACATATTCTTGTGCGGTGGAATTGTGTTGTGTTCAGAGGCAATAAATCTCAAAGAGGCCCTGCTTATCTTAGTTACTGCAGGTTGAATATCCCTAATTCAAAAAATGCGAAATCTGAAATGCCTCAAAATCTGTAATTTATCACCAGGTGTGGTGGCTGATGCCTGTAATACTTCCCCTGGGAGGCCGAGGTGGGGAGATCACCTGAGTTCAAGAGTTTGAGACCAGCCTGGTCAACACGGTGAAAACCATCTCTATTAAAAATACAAAAATGAGCCGGATGTGGTGGTACACACCTATAACCCCAGCTACTGGGGAGGCTGAGGCATGAGAATTGCTTGAACCTGGGAGGCAGAGGTTGCAGTAAGCCAAGATCATGTTACTGCACTCCAGCCTGGGCAGCAGAATGAGACGGTCTCGCAAAAAAAAAAAAAAAGAAAATCTGAAACTTAGGTGTGATGAGTCATGCCTATAATCCCAGCATTTTGGGAGGCCAAGGCAATATTGCTTGAGCCTAAGAATTTGAGACCAGCCTGGGCAACATAGTGAGATAGTGAGAGCCCATCTCTACCAAAAAAAATTGTTTAAAGCCAGGCATGGTGTTATGCACCTGTCATCCCAGCTACGTGAAGGCTAAAGCAGGAGGATCACTTCAGCCCAGGAGGTCGAGGCTGCAATGGCCATGTTTGCGCCACTGCACTCCAACCTGGACAACAGAGTGAAACCTTGTCTTAAAAAAAAAAAACAAAAACATCCTGAAACTTATTGAGCACTGACATGACGTTCAAAGGAAATGCTCATTGGATCATTTTGCATTTTCAGATAAGGGACACTCAACCTGTATATGGAGCAAGTGATAATAGGGATATTGAAAATAAAACATTTATATATATGAAAAAATGAAATATTTTTGGTTACTAACTGCATGTGAGTGATGAACACCGGCAACAAGTAAAAGGTTCTGATAGTTTATAGTTTATCATCTACCTTGAGATGGAATTCAGAAAAAGTATTGGCAGAATAGATGGGTTTTTCTTAACCATCACAAATCTGTTTTGAAAAGACTCAGTTGATTAAAATGATTTTGTTAGTAAAATAATATATATAAAAATCTGTTGTTGTTTGGCTTACCAAAGAAATAAGGTGTGTGTGGTTTTCAATCAAGGCTACAAACTACACCAAATGTTTCAGGATGAAAATGTTAAAATTGATTAGAAGAACAACTATAGTTAAATTTTTTAGACCTCATCCTAAATGATGGTGATTGGATGCTGAGGATTTGGTTCTTTTTTTCTGCTTTGAGGAGGGGTATGTGGTTTACTTTGTTTTTGATGAGTCAAGACTGATAGGAGGATTAGGCCGGGCGGAGTGGCTCACGCCTGTAATCTCAGCACTTTGGGAGGCAGGCAGATCACTTTAGGTTAGGAGTTTGAGACCAGCCTGGACAACAAGGTGAAAGAAACCCCATCTCTACTAAAAATACAAAAATTAGCCAGGCATGGTGGCCCATGCCTGTAATCCCAGCTGCTCCGGAGGCTGAGGTAGGAGAATTGCTTGAACCCTGGAGGTGGAGGTTGCAGTGAGCCGAGATGACGCCACTGCATTCCAGCCTGGGGGAAAGAGCAAGACTCCGCCTCAAAAAACAAAACAAAAAAAAACAAAAAAACTAATAGGATTAAAAACAAGTAAACCTTTATCTAGCCCAGAGATGGGGACAGAGTGATATTATTAGCATACTAATGATCATTCAAAATTTGTCTTCTGGCCTGGCTTGGTGGCTCACGCCTATAATCTCAGCACTTTGGGAGGCCAAGGCGGGCGGATCACCTGAGGTCAGGAGTTTGAGACCAGCCTGCCCAACATGGCGAAACCTCGTCTCTACTAAAAGTACAAAAAGTTAGCTGGTCGTGGTGATGAGCGCTACTCGGGAGGCTGAGGCAGGAAAATCACTTGAACCCAGGAGGCGGAGGTTGCAGTGAGCCAAGATCGCGCCACTGCACTCCAGCCTGGGCCACAAGAGTGAAACTCCATCTCAAACAAACAAAATTTGTCACCTATAAGTGGTCAGTTCTTAAGGAAATTCTCTATTTTGCCCTAAAACATTCCCAGAACTAGATTTTTGTCATGGGGGCATTTTTGTGTGCATGTATATGGATGCCAGAATTGAAACTTCACTAAGCCTAGATTGGAATTTGTTGCTACCACAGGGTGTTTGGTTTGTTTTTAATCTGAATCCGTGAATCTAGTTCAAAAAATACTTGCTATTCGTGGTATTTGAAATTATAATAGTAGTCACCTTTGAATGAAATACAGTATTTTTCTTTCTGTAAAATTTTGTAACAAAATGAATATAGAGGAGTCAGAATGTAAATAGTTTTAATGGTTGCTCATGGCTTTTTGAATATTAGATTATAGGAGCTATATTAAATGTAGACAAAGAGAGACACAGTAATAAGAAAATAATGTATGTAAAGCAGCTCTGTGGGTACTGTAGTCTTTTCTGATACTGACCAGTAGGTTTTGAGAACTGTTGTGTTTGACTGTTATAATTTCAATCTCAAGTAGCCAATAGTGCTAATTTAGATGCCACATCTGAGTCATTAAATGTAGAATAGGAAGATTGATTTCTGAAAAACTGAGGTTATTTAAACCCACCAATCCAGATGTCTCCTTTTGAATATTATTTACCTTGATATAAATTTAAAATAGAGTTATTTTTAGCAGGTGGTTGTTTGAAGGAATTCTGAGTAATTATTGAGGAAGGTCATTGAGACAGGTCAGCTAGAGGTGGACACAATAATTGGATGGATGCTACCTGGCTGGAAGATGGAGCTTATTGGTGGATCAAAATCCCAGAGGGAAACTTTCCATTTTTAGCTTAAATGTTTATTAAAATTACATACCAGTGAAGTAAAGTACTGTATGCTGCTATTAGTAAAAATGACTTGATCATCAGTGATTATTATTATCCCACCAAAGAGATTGGTTTAAGTGATCACTTGTATGTGAAATATACTTGGTTTGAGTGGTACTTAGTTAATATTTCTATACTTTAAAACATGAACTTTTTCATTATAATCAAAGTTAGAATACAGCACATCTTAAAAAGAAGTGGTTTCCCATTGTATGTTTATTTGCTGAAACTTATCTTTGTATTTCCTTAGGTTTATGTGAGATTAAGACCATTTTTCAGGGAATTCCTGGAACGAATGTCTCAGATGTATGAGGTAAACATGCTTAAGCTAATTACATATGTATTTTTATTTTATTCAATATAGTACCCATATTTAGACCATGTATAATGATTACTTCTTTTCCCCTGAATTTATAGATCATTCTTTTTACTGCTTCTAAGAAGGTGTATGCAGACAAGTTACTGAACATACTAGACCCTAAAAAGCAACTGGTCAGGTAAATTTAATTAAGAAATAGTGGAAATGTCTGTCACACTGATCTATGAAATTACTGATTCTATTTCATTTTAATGGCCATTTTCAGTTGGCTGCATATGTGTTGAATGGTGAATATAAATGAATTTTTAAGCCCCTAAACTCTTTAAAAGAGTTCCTAATGATGGAACTCCAGACAGACGTTCTTTAAAGGATACAAAGATCTAGTGCCTTTATTCACTGTGACATCTATATCCTCATTTCTTTTGGGATTGGGGGAGACAGGGGTTGGGGGGGTTGTGTGGAATTTTTCCACATTGTGCATGATGTTTCATCTCCATATGTCTCTGAGGTAATGCATGTTAATTTACTTTTTAATGGCATAGAGAAATAAAATTTATTTTTTAACAGAAAGGATCAAATTAAGCCCTTGCTTTTTTTGAAAGCAAATTTATCTTCCATGGAAAGAAAATGTTACATGAATCTGATTGGAAATTACAATGGGTTTAGTCACTTAGGTTATCCTGACTGGACTCAGTTCCTTGTGTGTGCCCTGAGCCAGCAGATGCAGTGTTTTCCTGGTTAATGGGAGTGCCGTGGTGATTTTAAAACATGATAATTAGTTCCATTATTTTGTCAGCTGAAGTGAGATAGTAAGACTGCAGCAGTCTTGCTGTATCCTTTAAGATGAGGGGTTAATCTTTGAATTTTTGATCAAAAGCTGAGAGAGATGACACAAACGGCTCATAAAAGCTTTAATAGGGCCGGGCATGGTGGCTCATGCCTGTAATCTCCCAGCACTTTGGGAGGCCGAGTCTGGCTAATCACCTGAGGTCAGGAGTTCAAGGCCAGCCTGACCAACATGGAGAAACCCCGTCTCTACTAAAAATACAAAATTAGGTGGGCGTGGTGGCGCATGCCTGTAATCCCAAGCTGAGGCAGGAGAATCACTTGGACCCGGGAGGTGGAGGTTGTGGTGAGCCGAGATCGTGCCATTGCACTCCAGCCTGGGCAATAAGAGCAAAACTCCGTCTCAAAAAAAAAAGACTTTAATAGCTGGGTTGGTTGGTTGGTTCATTCGTTCTTTCTCTCTCTCTCTTTTTCTTTCTCTCTCTCTTTCTCTTTCTCTCTTTATTTCTTTCTTTTTTTTTTTTTTTTTTTTTTGAGGCGGATTCTCACTCTGTTGCCCAGGCTGGAGTGCAGTTTGCAATCTCTGCCTTCTGAGTTTAAAAGATTCTCCTGCCTCAGCCTCTCGAGTAGCTGGGACTACAGTTGCGTGCCACCACACCTGGCTAATTTTTAGTGTTTTTAGTAGAGACGGGGTTTCATCATATTGGCCAGGCTGGTCTTGAACTCCGACCTAAAGTGATCCACCCACTTTGGCCTCCCAAAGTGCTGGGATTACAGGTGTGAGCCACTGCACCCAGCCCAGCTGAGTATAAATTTTCTTAAATACTTTTCCCGTGTTGTCTTACTGGGAAATCCTAAACTGTATTTTCTGCTGTTAACAGTACCTTTATTATTCAGTGGTTGCAAGTATACTGAAAGGCTTTTCCTAATGTTCCTATTTTGGAAGGTTTTTTCTTCTAAATAAAGCTGTGGTATCTTTTGTTTTTTAATCTAAAGGGTCAAAATAAGTAAGCTGCAGTCACACAAATGGGAAATGGTATTTTCTATTCACAAAAGTATATTGTAATTTATGCTAATTTTACCTCACTTTACTAAAGTATACCCAGTGATTTTGTTTTGATGACTTCATTCATTATAATGATTTTTGTTCAGCACCTCCAGTATTCCAGGGAACAGTGGTGAGCAACACAAGCTCTTCGCTCTTGGAGCTTTCATTTACTAATGAGGAACAAATGATAGTCATGCTATGACAATGTGTTATAAATTAACAATCCTCTTTTAAACTAGATTTATAAAACCTACACGCTTGAGGGTTTCCATTTGTTCTATCTAGATGTATTTTGAGAAATCTGAAACAAAAGCTTGTTTTTTTGTTTGTTTGTTTGTTGTTTGAAACAGAGTCTTGCTCTGTCGCCCAGCCTGGAGTGCAGTGGTGTGATCTTGGCTCACTGTAAACTCTGTCTCCCAGATTCAAGCAATTCTCCTGCCTCAGTCTCCTGACGAGCTGGGATTGCAGGCGCGCATCACCATGCCCAGCTAATTTTTGTATTTTTAATAGAGACGGGGTTTCATCATGTTGGTCAGGCTGGTCTGGAACTCCTGACCTCGTGATCCGCCCACCTTGGCCTCCCAGAGTGCTGGGATTACAGGCGTGAGCCACCGCGCCTGGCCAAGGAAAGCTTTTCAAAGGGTAGATTGTGAGTGCTATGGGGAATTGTCTGTGTTGGTGACAAGGTAGACTCTAAGAAATTCCTATGATCTAGGCTGAGTGCCATGGCTCATGCCTGTAATCCCAGTACTTTGGGAGGCCAAGGCAGGCGGATCACAAGGTCAGGAGTTCAAGACCAGCCTGGCCAACATAATGAAACCTCGTCTCTACTAAAAATACAAAAAAAAATTAGCTGGGCATGGTGGCAGGCGCCTGTAATCCCAGCTACTCGGGAGGCAGAGGTTGCAGTGAGCTGAGAGTCTGCCATTGCACTCCAGCCTGGGCGACAGTGGGAGACTCCGTCTCAAAAAAAAAAAAAAAAAGAGAAAAAAGAAAAAAGAAATTCCTGTGATCTCTAAATCTCATGAGTTTCTAACGCAAGTCTATACTCACATGGATGATCTGCTCTTTGATGACTGGTACAAATAGTTGTTTTCTAAAAATGCAAATACATGCTATACACCCTCAGATTCCTGAATGAATAATTGGAAGGCTTTTACTGTAATTTAATTAAAATAACTGTAGTATCCACGTACAGATTCAGTTGTGTCCTGTCTCAATGAGTTTGCCACTATCGGTGAAGAGGCATCAACAGTGACTTGAATTTACATGCTATAAGTGTCTTTCCAATTTCCTCATATCCAAATGTTTATAGAAATAAAGCAGTTTTATTTAGGCCCAACCAAGACTTGAATTAATTTACTTAGTTTTTGTTTTGTTTTGTTTTTTCAAAGTAGAACGGACTAAACCTTCCTGGAGCCAGATGATTGTTTGACTGTGATTATTAAAGTTATTCCTTATAATAAGGGGGAAAGAATTGCTTATACATTTTGTCTGTTCGTTAAATTCTTCCTTTTTGCCATACCAACTGGCACTGATAATTTTAAGGTTGAGCTTTTATTTGTGTGTGTATATGTAGATTTTTATTTATTCTTGGTAGCACTGTGACAGATTTTGTGGGTAGAAAATATCAGTTTCTTGAAACTGCATAATTTAAAATACAGGTCCAAATAGGTCCTAGGTTTTGCAAAATTGTTAGTGTGATTAAGACACAAGGAAGACAACTTACCCATTATTAATATATACAGAATAGAGTACTTCAAGGTAGAAAAAAATTATATGAATTAATTATTAGTAATGTTCAGAGACTAGTATTTTGAGTATAAATTGAGATTATAATAATCACTTTAGTATTTATTATTGTAAAACCTTTAATAGCTTTCTAAAATGATGTAGCATTTTTCTGTTTGGGTGAAATATCAGTTTATAATACTTGATACTTAAATCTGAATTCCTCATTTCATTTAATCTGTTTTTTCAAATGATCATACACATATACTAAAAGAGGGGTGTTTAGGAAAAGTTGAAATGATGGAATGTTTTGGTCTTAGGACCTTTTCTCAAAAAATATAAGGAAATCTAAAAAGCATTTTTTCAAATGCCAACACAAAAACATTCCTTCTTATATTTTCTATTCTGGCATGTACAGGGATAGGGAGGCTGTGTGGTCCACTGGTTAGAGCCAAGGACTGGGAGCCAGGAGGATCCTGGGTTCCAATGCGGGGCTAACCACTGACTTACTGTGTGACCTTGGGCAAGTCACTTGACCTCCTTGTTCCTCAGTCAACCATCTGGAAAATTGGTTAAAAAGCAGGACCTCGCTGACAACCAGATGCTGCATCTGAGCTGAGCTTTCTTGGGTAAATAAATTACAAAAACAATTTAGAGTTTTTAATCCCCCTTTATAATTTAATAGTAACACTTTGGGATAAACTCAAGTTCTTTAAGGCATAGTAATATTTGGTTGTAAGCTTTCAGTAATTGCTAAGAATTTTTATAGTAAAATGGCAGCCCAACGCTTAGACCCATATTTGTGTTTGAATTTCCTTCAAGAGGGAAAATAATATGGCTTAACCTATGAAGCCTATGGTGTATATATATGTTCTACTTTTTAGAAAGTTTTTTTTTTTAAATTTGTTTTTATTTTTATGTTTAGGCACCGGCTTTTCCGTGAACATTGTGTTTGTGTACAAGGAAACTATATAAAGGACTTAAATATTCTTGGAAGAGATCTTTCAAAAACTATAATAATTGACAACTCACCACAAGCCTTTGCATATCAGGTAGGAAGAAAGTTGATAAACAAACTCAGATTGGAAAAAATACAATGAAGACACATGCTGCCAAACAGAATATGATGGGAGAAGAAGAACAGAATTTTCACTGGTGGAATTTCCCTTTAATGTGTCATTTTTTTAGAATTAGAAATGACAAAGTGGTATATTCCTTTTGGAAAATTTTTACTTAACTGACATGCAGCATAAATTAAGAAAAACCTGAGTAAGAAAACTATAAGATAAGCATCATTTAATAGCATTCTTATCAGTTATTAAATCAGTAATTAGTAATTTAATCATAAACATATTTGAGTACTATAGTTAGTTTATGGTCTTCTGGTCTGGTTATTTGGTTTAATGTTCTGAAATATTTTCTTAGACTATTTTGTCAATATATTTTTACCCTTTGTTAATATTTCTTTGACATATAACTACAAATATAGATGAGTCTCCTTCCTTCCTTTTTTTTTGTTTTTGTTTTTTGAGAAGGAGTTTCACTCTTGTTGCCCAAACTGGAGTGGAGTGCAATGGCGCAATCTTGACTCACTGCAACCTCCGCCTCCTGCGTTCAAGCGATTCTCCTGCCTCAGCCTCCCGAGTAGCTGGGATTACAGGTGTCTGCCACCATGCCTGGCTAATTTTGTATTTTTAGTAGAGACGGAGTTTCTCCATGTTGGTCAGGCTGGTCTCGAACTCCCGACCTCAGGTGATCGCCTGCCTCAGCCTCCCAAAGTGGTGGGATTACAGGTGTGAGCCACTGTGCCTGCCTGATGAGTCATCCGTTCAAGGTATATTTTAGATTATGAATATGTCCATGTGATATGATTTCTTTTTTCTTTTTTTTGTTTTCCTTTTTTTTTTGAGACGGAGTTTTGCTCTTGTCGCCCAGGCTGGAGTGCAGTGGCACGATATCAGCTCAGTGCAGCCTCCACCTCCTGGGTTCAAGTGATTCTCCTGCCTCCACCTCCTTAGTAGCTGGCACTACAGGTGCGCACCACTATGCTGTGCTAATTTTTTTGTATTATTAGTAGAGATGGGGTTTTGCTATGTTGGCCAGGCTGGTCTCGAACTTCTGACCTCAGGTGATCCACCTGTCTCAGCCTCCTAAAGTGCTGGGATTACAGGTGTGAGCTACCACACCCAGCCCCATGTGACAGGATTTCTTAAATTTGCTTCACAATAAACCAGTCCAGAATAGGGATGATGCAAAGTGGATTGGAGTATAAACTAGATTTGTCCTGTTTCAAAATGTCTATAATAAAAAGAAAACAAGAGAAAAGCTATATATGATACTAAGTTATATTTAGGTCCTTACTTTTATTTGTTTACATTTAAAAATGTCTTTTAAGAATTTCATCTTGGTTCCTAGATAAAATTATATCAATTATCCTCCATCTCATATACAACATTTAGCCTAAATTTTAAAACATTTTATCCCAGAGATTATTCACCATAAAATAAATATGGCTTGCATTCTTGTTTTTAGGCTCCTCTTCAATGAAATACCATTAATTTGTTAAGTTTCTACTATATTTTAAGTTATCATCCTACTCGATGGGAATAGAATAATGAATGGGAGATATGGTCACTGTATTTAAGGGAAAAAAAGTATACGCTTTTCTGTATTCTCTTTAGATTGGCGGTGTCCCATCGTTCACAGTGCCTACCTAGCATTGTACTAATTGTAACTATTTCTTGAAGGAATAATGGAATATTTTAGTTATATTAATGATCCTTGTAAAATGTATTTTAATGGAACTTTCTTGTTTAGTTTTATATACTCTGAGAAGAAATGACACTGAAAAACCAATAGGCTTCAATTTATTTCCTTATCCTCTGTCTCTGGCACTATTGAGATGTCAAAGAAAAAGTCTGGTGACATTACTTTTCAAAGGAACTTTTAGATCAGTGTTTACTTAATGAATCTTTGTTTATTTTTTAACTTTTTCCAAACTAGGTAAAATATAAGTAAAAGAGGATTTAATTACTTATTTATTGTTTTAGCTTTCTAATGGAATCCCTATAGAAAGTTGGTTTATGGATAAAAATGACAATGAACTCCTAAAATTGATTCCATTCCTGGAGAAGCTTGTAGAACTGGTAAGTATAGCTTGTCTTTTTCTGTTGTGTTTTTGTTAGCTCAACTATATTGAAATAAATATTTTTAAATGTCTTTGCTTTCTGTGTACTGACTTATAAAGTCAATTGTGAGCCAGGTCACAGGTGCCATCATAGGCGCCTGTAGTGCCAGCTACTTTAGGGTCTGAGGCAGGAGGATTGATTGAGCCTAGGAATTTGAGGTCATACTAGGCAACATAGTGAGATTCCAGCTCTTTACAAAATAATAATGATGATGATGATAAAGTCATCTGTCATGGGAGATAAGAGCAAAGGTTGAAAAAGATTACGTGCATTTTCAAACTTTTTTGTTTTTTGAGGCAGGGTCTTGTTCTGTCACCCAGGCTGCAATGTAGTAGCACAATCACTATTCACAGCAGCCTTGACTTCCTGGGCTCAATCTATCCTCCTGCCTCAGCCTTCTGGGTAGCTAGGACTATAGGCATGTGCCACCACACCTGTCTAATTTTTGTATTTTTTGTAGAGATGGGATTTCACCATGTTTCCCAGGCTGGTCTCGAACTCATGGGCTCAAACTATCTACCCATCTCAGCCTCCCATAATGCTGGGATTACAGACGTGAGCCACCATGCCCAACCACATTTTCAGACTTTATATATTATATTAACATTATGCTTATCAGTACTTAAGAATTTATAGATTGAATATCTTTACTATTTCAGTGGTCTTTCTCTTACAAGTTGCTAAGCAGTTGTGTTAGAAATAACATTAAATTGGCCGGGTGTGGTGGCTCACGCCTATAATCCCAGTACTTTGGGAGGCCGAGGCAGGCGGATCACTTGAGGTCAGGAGGTCGAGACCAGCCTGGCCAAAATGGTGAAACCCCATCTCTACTAAAAATACAAAAATGAGCTGGGCGTAGTAGTGGGCGCCTATAATCCCAGCTACTCTAGAGGCTGAGGTAGGAGAATCACTTGAACCCGGGAGGCGGAGGCTGCAGTGAGCCGAGATTGCACCACTGCACTCCAGCCTGGGCAACAGAGTGAGACTTTGTCTCAAAACAAAACAAAACAAACAAAATTAAATTTTTCATTTTGGTCTTATAATTCACATTTAGAATTAATGCTTGTGCTACTGAAACTTTATTCTAGGAATTCTATTTCTATATCGCATGGAACACTTAGCTTTAAAGACCAGTGTAGAAATTAGAATTCTCTTTTACCTGTCTTGGTTTGGCCTCTATTGCTTGATGAAACTTTGGCAGGATGTAGTGGTGCACACCTACTTAATCCCACTGTTTTTTGTTTGTTTGTTTGTTTGAGACAGGATTTTGTGCTTTCGCCCAGGCTGGAGTGCAGTGGCGCAATCTCGGCTCACTGCAGCCTCCGCCTCCCATGTTCAAGGGATTCTCGTGCCTCAGCCTTCCAAGTAGTTGGGATTACAGGCGCCCGCCACCACGCCTGGCTAATTTTTAAACAAACAAATCTTCTTGGGAGGCCAAGGTGGGCAGATAACCTGAGGTCAGGAGTTCAAGACCAGCCTGGCCAACATGGTGAAACTCTGCCTCTACAAAAATTACAAAAAATTAGCCAGGCATGGTGGTGGGCGTCTGTAGTCCCAGCTACTTTGGAGGCTGAGGCACAAGAATCGCTTGAACCCAGGAGGCAGAGGTTGCAGTGAGCTGAGATTGTGCCATTGCACTCCAGCCTGAGCAACAGAGCAAGACTCTGAAAAAATAAAAATTAAAAAAAAAAATCTTCAACGAAATTCTTTTCAAAATCTAAATTTAACTGCATCTGTGTAGTATCTCTATTTGGCAAATAAAATATGTCGTAAAATAAAAACTGGTGTGTTTTCTCTGCAAGGTAAGAAAGTCTATGTTATGAGGATCATATCTTTGAAATTTAATGCCTTTTTAAAAATTGTCTTTTTTCCACACAGAATGAAGATGTTCGACCACACATCAGAGACAGATTTCGCTTGCATGATTTGCTGCCCCCAGATTAAGTACAAAGACTTGTCAAATCACTGAAGGGGGAGAGAATGCAGGACCCTTTTGGACTAAGACAAAAACATTGCCATTACTGTTGAAATTTTGCATTTTTGTACCCCGTCTTGCTTTTCTTATCTTTGGTGCCCAATAATAATCAAGGGTTACAGAAAGAGACTTTATCTATCTCAGATTGAATACATATAGTAGGTAGGCTAAAACAGAAGAGTCTTTAGAACTAGTGCAACTCCAGTGAAATTTTTTATGTACAGGACATCTGCAGTTTATAAAGAATTCTGTTTCTGCCACCAGCAGTTTGACCTGTAGTCACACAGGATTTTATGATAATAACAGAGATGAAAATGGACTTTTATTTTCTCTCTGTTTGGTGCTCTAAGTGGGTTTGTAGCCACTTTTCTGTTACTTTATGATTCTCATTTCAACAGGAATGGCCAGTAAAAGTTGTTTTATTTTTCCTGTTAAGGTTTATAACCTTTTTACATTTTTGACCTGTATTAGATTAGAATTTCATTATGCATTCCTTTTAGTTGAGGCGCTTCATAGTTTTCTGGAGATAGTCAATTTTTAGTTTTTTATTATACATTTGAATGGCCGTTTTCCTGCTTTGTCTGCCTGCACATTGTATATTTGTTTAAAAATATTCTCTACTTTTAGTCCATGTAAGTTTCATTTAGAAAGACATGCATTTATATTTTGTTTCTGTAATATTCTACTGTAGGTGAAATCTTTTCAAAAATCAAGAGACTGGGTAGATAAGAATATATGAATGACTAATATACAAAAGATTTAAACCATTGTGATGGCGTATATTCTCAAGGGTAATATCTTGCAATGGCACACAGATTTAACGGATAAAGGTATACCTCAGACTTCACTGTGCTCACAAATCTTTGAGGAGAAAGTTTGGTCACCTGTTTGGCTTGATTTAGTTACTGCTGCCTTTGGTTTTCTCCAGGAATGAAGTATTCAGCACAGTGACTCAGTATTTTTAGTTATTTTGCATGGGCTGGTAGTACCTCTGTTATGCTCTCAGTTACAATCAATTTAAAACTGTATAACAGTCTTGGTACCTAACAGTAGCTATGCATAATCCTGTGGCACAGTACACTCCCAAGCCACCAATGCAGTTAATATGCTTTCATAGTGGTTTTTCTATGCTATATGAAAATAGTCTTCAAGCCTTGGTTCTCTAATGCAGCTACCACAAGAGGTTGATATTTTTATAGTGGCGTGTAATCTCCTTTTCGGGAGGCTTTTTATGGAAGGTAGAATTTGTAAAAGTTCGTATGCTTTGCCTCTCAACTGCATTAACATGCCACAGGCTCAGACTGTTTTTGTGTAAAGGATGTCAAAGAACGGCACTTTTTCTAAAGAGAAGTTTGATATTTTGTATGCTTGTTAAGAAAGTACAGTATTGGAAATTAAAGGTGGACAACTGATAATTGAGGAGTATGTCAATTAATTTTTTATGTATATTACCTGTTTACTTGTACAACTTACTGTACAAATTACATGCAGCTTCATTTTCAAATGAATCCTTAAAATAAGGAAATCTTTTTAGGAAAACATTTAATTTTTGTATTTTTGATTTTAAAGGCATGAGTTATGTCAATTTTCAGTGTATTAATGAAGATTTTAACTTTTCATCAGGTTGAGTGTTTTCTTACTATATTATCTGTTGTGTATGTAGTTAGCATATTGTGTCACTGAACTGTTTAAAAATCTAGCATGTAGAGCAAGCCTGTTTTGTGGAAAATCCTTATTCATTAAAAAAATAATCATGGCAGATTTTCTGCAAAAAAAAAAAAAAGCAAAAGCATTTGCAATTCAGAATACTGATTTTTTTAATTTTATTTAAAGAAAGGTATTTTGCTTGCAGGAAAAAAATACTACAGATTCATTTTAATGAGAATCTTTGAAATGTATTTATCTTTAGGGCATCTGGGCATCTTTATGCTGTTTGTCTTCTGTCTTTCTTGAAATAAAATGTACATACGTTACCTTTACATATGCTCTTGCTCAAAATTGTGAACCTAGTTATATTTCTCCCTGCTCCCTTCCTTTTTATGCTCAAACAGCGAAACCCAAAAGTTAAAAGATCTGAACTTTCAGCATGCATTCTGATTGCTGAAAGATTTCCTGATTTAGTGCATTCTCAAAAGGGCTTTCCCATAATCTAAAGGGAAATGTAAGCACCTATACTCTTCTGCCTGTGGGCACTTCAATAATAAAAACCAACTTTTTAAACTAATCGTCTTTTATCAATGATAAAGTTGTTTTCAGTCCCACACTAGGAGAGTTCCTTTAAGTCAGCTGATCAAGCATAAGATACTTCCGTAAAGAAATAAACTAAGAAAATTTTATATGGCTTGAGAAAATTTCTTGAGGCCAAATTAATATATTTTTTCTTCGTTATTTTATTTGAGTCATTTTAAATTTGTTAATACAAAATTTAAGATAATTTACAGAGACAATTTAGCCAGCTTCCTTCTACCTTAATACAATGTTTTGTCTTCCCGTTATCCTCTCTTTTCTTTATCTGTTGGTAGAGGTAAAAAACTTCCATTTAGTTAATCGGAGGTGTATATTTTTTAAATTGAAATATGCCCAGTCCCTTCAGCTCACACAGGAAACATGAACTCTTAAAAAACTGACTAGTAAATGCAGGAAAGGTGGATACCTGATGAGACACAGCGAAAGTGACCTGTATACACATTACAACTCTGGAGTACATATTAAAGTCGTGCTATTTCCAGTGGTAAATGTCTGACTTTTAAGACATTCTTTTAAATATTTGTATCATTGTTAGGATGTTTTAATTAGTTGTTTTTTAATTCCATGTAATATATGTAGCCCTCATCAGATTTATATCACCATATTTCTCCTTGTGTCCTAAGAGAATTGATGACAATTCGTAACCATAAATTGTTTTATATTAGCTAGTATGTATATTTATTTTTACCCAATGGCTTTATCTGTTTCCCAAAATTTGTTTGGGATTTGTTGAAAGCATTGTGTAACTTCTATAAACGGCTATTTTCTTGTAACTGTCAGTGAAATGAATGTGTACATTGTTTTTTTGTATTTCTCTGGGTTGCTTTTTTTTTTTTTTTTTTTCC
The DNA here is from genome assembly GCF_028885625.2 of Pongo pygmaeus. Taxonomy (NCBI): domain Eukaryota; kingdom Metazoa; phylum Chordata; class Mammalia; order Primates; family Hominidae; genus Pongo; species Pongo pygmaeus. Next base: position 49,735,015 of record NC_072389.2, read on the forward strand.
AAGGGTTAACATAGAATGGTTTTTTTAAAAAATTATCTTTGGCCAATGACTTTTTCATCTAGATCTTACTTTCATTCAACCTTCTAAAGAAGTTCGTTTCTCATTGTTTTATTCCGTCAACTTGCCTGAAAAACAGAGACTTCATCTCATCAATGAAGAAAGCATTTCATTATTCCTACAAATCTTTCCTGCGAGCACAGAATTCTTCATAAGGACCAGATCTCTTCCGTGTCTGTGTCAATCACATAAAGCTAAAATGTAAAGGACATTGAAGCCTTTATTTAATTGTACTAATATGATGGTGTTACATACTACATCATTAGCTAGTTAAGGTTTTCCGACCTGACTTCTCTTTGTCTTCCTAGGTATTTATTTGTTATCTCTTTTAATCTTGTGTATCTAAATTAACTTAGTTAATAGTTACCCACCGAATAACTATGCCAAGCAACTAGTAAAGAATGTTTATTTTATTTCCCCTTATAGGGGAAGAGTGGACTGGGAACAAAAGTGTATGGGCCAAAAGGCCTTAGGGTTGTCATTTATTCACTTTCTTATTCCTCTCATGAGCTATAATTGAGTATAGTATTTTTTTAGTGCTGATGTCATTACTTCTCATGTCTTCCCCGAGTTGAAAGCCTACGACAAACCTGTATAAAATACATTTAAGAATTTTCAGAATATGAACCACAAAACTCAGTATCTTATATTTAAATGCTACTTATTATTGGAATCCAAGTCTCACTAACTAGGATACATTTTTATAAAATGTTTCTCTGTATCTTGAATTGAAATTTGCCCAGAGGCAAGAGTTCTGGAGATATAACATGATTTGAGATCTTTTTTTAAAAAAGGGTGGGGCGGGGGGGGGAGAGAGCGACAAGTTTATACTAGTTTATGCTTTTGATATTAGTATTTTAAGATACATCAGTTGATTCCAAAACCTGACCATTAGAATTACTCTGAGGAGCTTTTAAAATAGATTCCTGGGGCCTACCCCCTGGAAAATTGTCTCACTGGATCTCAAGAGGGGCCTGAGAGTTCTGGTTTTTTTTTTGTTTGTTTGCTTGGTTTTGTTTTGCTTTGTTTTTTCTTTAAAGCTCTCCTGGTGATTCTAATAGCCAGTATTGGGTAATCAGTGTTTTAGCTAAATGTGACTCTGGTTTGAGAGTAGGCAACAAAATTAAAGTTCACCAGACATCTCTTTGTGGTAGAGTTTTTTTTTGTTTTTGTTTTTGTTTTTTTTTAACTGGGACCAGATTTCACAGAGCTTATTCAAGATACATGGAGGAATAATAAAGAAGATTAAGGCTACTGCTCATTATCATTTTTGTCTTTCATACTTTTTTAAGGGTTTGCATTTCTAGGACTTGGAATAGTTGACCATATACATAGCTAAAGGACATGTCCCTGAATGAGACCATTATATATATTATCTGTAAAATATTTCACTATTTTTTTATTTTATAAATCTTTGTAGAAATAAGCAATGAAATACTACTTACATCTTTTGAAATGGGATTTTTCAAGGCAGTGTCCTTTTGGCATTAAGGTGGGGGGGAGTTAATATTCTCTCTGCCTTGTTTCCACGTGAATCAATACAAAGTCATGGACATTTTAAAATCTCAATTTAATTTCTTCTTATTTACTATGCAGTATAGCCGTGAACAAGTAATGTAGATTTAGTTTTCTCATCTTCAAATGCCCTGATCACCCTACCTCACAGGGTTGTTGTGGGGATAAATAAAACTTTTACGGAAGCACTTCTCTTTGATGATATTTTATCAGCCATCAGAAACAATATAATTTCTAACATTTGTACAGTGCTTTTTTTGTTTAGAAGCATATTTTTTTCACATTACTTTCCCTTTTGATGTTGAAAAACATAAAGGAAATTGAGACTTGGAGAAAGCTGTGACCCAAGACTATGCAGTTCCTCTGGGAGACTTGAATTTAGTTATCACCATAATATTTTATTTCCTAGTGCCTTGGCATTTTGTATGATTATGTTTGTTCATGAATACGAAGCTTTCTCAAGTTTGTAAGTCTATTTAGCCAACAAAATGTTCTTATAAAATGTAAGGAATATACAGTGGTACAAACTAGACCTATAGATAATAATTCATTTTAAGGTAGAAGGAAATTTCAAGTTCTAGGTGTACTCTTTATTTTACAGTGTTTTCCCAAGATCACAGAGCTAGGACTAGAATGTAGGTCTCTTAATTACCGTTACAGTAATGATTTTAGAAGGAAGGGCATTCTTTATTGCTGGAACTACTGTGAGCAGAGGTGAAAAACACTTCAAGATAACCAGAATAAAAGGGGTTGGTTTTGAAAAGGAGAGAGAAGATGGCAAGAGTGAACCAGATTATAGTGCGTTAAGATGAGGAATATACTCGATGTTTGGGCTAAAATAATGAGCCAATATCACTATAGCATAGTAGCACTCTGGTCCCACGGTAGTTTCTGTGATGAGACTTTGTGATAGCTATTTTCCCTAAGCTCCAAAGGAGTTTGAGACGCACACAGTTTTGAAAGCCACTGCAATAATCCTTGAGAAATAAGTGATTGCAGTATAACATTCTATTGAGGCAGATAGTTGACTTGAGAGCATGGTCAATGAAAGCATGAAGTTCAGAATCAAAATTGAATTCAAGTTCCTGAAAACCCAGCCACTTACTAAGCAAGAGGGTTGTTACCTACCTTGCAGAATTAGAAGGATGGAATGAAATGTCAAAACATGTTATAAGCCATAAAGCAGTATACAAGTAACATACGAGGATGGAGATGTTAAAGCAGGTAGTTCTCTGAAGGAGGAATGAGAACTATATACCGGATTCTGAGAGATGTCTGAAGCCAGAAGGCAGGAATGAGCAGTCGGATCAGGATATTGTAATACCAGAGGACCACGGATGTCAGGGAGGGTTTTTAAGAAAGACATAGCAGTGGGTTGCATTTTTTAAAAGACCTATTAGGACGGGTGTGGTGGCTCATGCCTATTATCCCAGCACTTTGGGAGGCTGAAGTGGGCAGATCACTTGAGGTCAGGAGTTGAGACCAGCCTGGACAACATGGTGAAACCCCCGTCTCTTCTAAAAATACAAAAACTAGCCAGGTATGGTAGTGCACGCCTGTAGTCCCAGCTACTTGGAAGGCTGAGGCAGGAGAATCGCTTGAACCAGAGAGGTAGAGGTTGCAGTGAACCAAGATTGTGCCACTGCACTCCAACCTCGGTGACAGAGACTCTATCTCAAAAAATAAAAAGTAAAAACCACTACTATGTATTAGGCACCATGCCAGGCTCTGTGAATGGTAGAAGGTGGTGAAACAGACAATGCCTTAAAATCTTAAGCTTAAAATCTACCAGTAGAGAAAGTCAAGATGCTTAAAATATTTGTTAAAGGGCTAAAGCTAAGCTTGACTGTGGGGAGAGGAGGCTCAGGGGAGTAAATGATCAGGTGTGTATTTTAAAAGATCGCTTTGGAAATTGGGTGGGTGGGAGGCCAGTTAGCAGTTATATAACTCTCCATGCAAAGTATTCCCTTTCTCTAAGACAGTTAATGCACTGGGTTATAGCATCATAGTGGACAAGTCAGGTCAGAAGATTAAGGTTCTGGGGAGAGTATGGCTTGTGTGGCTTACTGAGCGCTTACTAACCATGTGGATTTTAGGCACTCCCTGAAGAAGGCATGTTTTTTCTGCTGGCCAGACAGGAATGGGAAGGTACTCTAGGATTTTATGGCACCCTGTCAGTATGGAAAAATATATGGAAGTTGAATGGAGACAGTTTCGTGTCTTAAGACTCATGGGGGTAGGGTTTTGGTTTTTCGTTTTGGTTTAAAATAAATTTCATTTAACTTAAATCATATAAATCAAAAACTTTATTTATTTAATTATTGAGATGTAATCTTGCTCTGTTGTCCAAGCTGGAGTGCAGTGGTGGGATCTCAGCTCCCTGCAACCTCTGCCTCCCGGGTTCCAGCGATTCTCCCGCCTCAGTCTCCCTAGTAGCTGGGACTACAGGCGTGCACCATGATGCTCAGCCAATTTTTGTATTTTTAGTAGAGACAGGGTTTCACCATGTTGGCCAGGCTGGTCTCGAACTCCTGACCTCAAGTGATCCACCTGCCTGCCTTGGCCTCCCAAAGTTCTGGGATTACAGGCATGAGCCACTGTGCTCTGCCAAAATTTGTTTTTACATGTACTCTTTTTCTCAAGAAATCATTAGAAAAAACATGCAATGACTCCATAATTTTGCACTTTTATAAATAGGAGTTTTGACCTGCCCCTATTTCCAATTAAAACAATCTGCTCTTCAGCCTTAACCTAGTCCATCTTTATAAGATTTTGAGTCTGATGCTTAAGGTACTTCCTCTTAAAAAGAAGCTATAATGGGTGCAGCACACCAGCATGGCACATGTATACATATGTAACTAACCTGCACATTGTGCACATGTACCCTAAAACTTAAAGTATAATAATAATAAAATAAATTTTAAAAAAAAGCTATAAAGGGGCCGGGCGCGTGGCTCACACCTGTAATCCCAGCACTTTGGGAGGCCGAGGCGGGCGGACCACGAGGTCAGGAGATCAAGACCACGGTGAAACCCCATCTCTACTAAAAATACAAACAAAATTAGCTGGGCGCGGTGGTGGGCGCCTGTAGTCCCAGCTACTCGGGAGGCTGAGGCAGGAGAATGGCGTGAACCCGGGAGGCGGAGCTTGCAGTGAGCCGAGATTGCGCCACTGCACTCCAGCCTGGGTGACAGAGCGAGACTCCGTCTCAAAAAAAAAAAAAAAAAAAAAAAGAAACTATAAAGCCAGGCACGGTGGCTCACACCTGTAATCCCTGCACTTTGGGAGGCTGAGGCGGGTGGATCACCTGAGGTTAGGAGTTCGAGACCAGCCTGGCCAACACGATGAAACCCATCTCTACTAAAACTACAAAAAATTATCTGGGCATGGTGGCACACACCTGTAATCCCAGCTACTCAGGAGGCTGAGGCAGGAGAATCACTGGAACCTGGGAGGCGGAGGTTGCCGTGAGCAGAGATTGCGCCACTGCACTCTAGCCTGGGCAACGAGAGCAAAATTCCGTCTCAAAAAAAAACAACCTATAAGTAGCTCTGCTTCATTTGTGCTGTTTATTTACTCTTCTATAGCTTTAATGATGAAACTTTTTTTTTTCTTTTGACATGAAGTCTCACTCTGTTACTTAGTCTGGAGTGCAGTGTCGGGATCTCAGCTCACTGCAACCTCCACCTCCCGGGTTCAAGTGATTCTCCTGCCTCAGCCTCCTGAGTAGCTGGTGGAACTCCTGACTTCAGGTGATCCACCCATCTCTGCCTCCCAAAGTGCTGGGATGACAGGCATAAGCCACTGCACCCAGCCATGATGAAACTTTTTTTGAGACGGGCTGGCTTTGTCATCTGGGCTGGAGTGCAGTGGCATGATCATGGCTCACTGCAGCCTCAACCTCCCAGGCTCAAGTTGCCCTCCCACTTCAGCCTCCTGAGTAGCAGGAACTACAGGTGTGCGCCACCATGCCCAGCTAATTTTTTATTTTTTGTAGAGATGGCATCTTGCCATGTTGCCCAGGCTGGTCTTGAAATGAGCTCAAGTGATCCTCCTACCTCAGCCTTCCTAAGTGCCGGCATTTTAGATGTGAGCCACTGTGCCTGGCCTGGAACTTCCTGACAGAAGTTTTAATGTTAATTTGTTAAGAAACATTGATTACCTAGTCTGCTCATCTGTAAAATGGGAATACTGTCACTGTATTTGTGATTATAGAGCTCCCCTAGAGAATAACCTGTGAATCACAAGTTTTTTTGTGTTTTTGTTTTGAGACAGTGTCTCGCTCTGTTGCCCAGGCTGGGTGCAGTGGCATGATCTCGGCTCACTGCAACCTCTGCCTCCTAGGTTCAAGCGATTCTCCTGCCTCAGCCTTCCAAATAGCTGGGATTATAGGAGTGCACCACCACACACGGCTAATTTTTTGTATTTTTAGTAGAGACGGGGGTCTCACCAGGTTGGCCAGCCTGGTCTTGGAACTCCTGATTTCAGGTGATCCGCCTGCCTCAGCCTCCCAAAGTGCTGGGATTACAGGTGTGAGCCACCACACCCGGCATGAGTTTTACAGACTAAAGGAAGTCCCTAACACATAGGTCTAGACCCTTGTTTTCCTGTTTCCTCATTTGAAAAAGCAGTATGCACACCACTATAAATGAATTCTCAATTTCTGCTTTGAAAACAATGCTGCATACACATAGCCCTTGAATTTTTCCACAGCACCTTCAACACACGCCCCAGTTTTTTTTTCTTTTTTTTTTTTTTTTTTTTTTTTTTTGATAGCGTGTCACCCAGGCTGGAGTGCAGTGGCACAGTCTCGGCTCACTACAACCTCTGCCTCCTGGGTTCAAATCATTGTCCTGCCTCAACCTCCCAAGTAGCTGGAATTATAGGCATGAGCCACTACACCTGGCTAATTTTTGTATTTTTAGTAGAGACAGGTTTCACCATGTCCAGGCTGGTCTCGAACTCCTGACCTCAAGTGATCCACCCGCCTCAGCCTCCCAAAGTGCTGGGATTACAGGCATGAGCCACCACGTCCAGCCTTTTTTTTTTTTTTTTTTTTTGAGACGGAGTTTCGTTCTTGTCACCCAGGCTAAAGTGCAATGGCACAATCTTGGCTCACTGCAACTTCTGCCTCCCGGTTCAAGCGATTCTCCTGCCTCATCTTCCCGAGTAGCTGGTATTACCGTGCCCGCCAACACGCCCAGCTAATTTTTTTTTTATTTTTAGTAGAGATGGGGTTTGCCATGTTGGCCAGGCTGGTCTTGAACTCCTGACCTCAGGTGATCTGCCTGCCTCAGCCTCCCAAAGTGCTGGGATTACAGGCGTGAGCCACTACGCCCAGCATTTTTTTTTGTTGTTTGTTTTCAGATGGAGTCTCTCCCAGGCTGGAGTGGAGTGGCACAATCTCGGCTCACTGCAACCTCTGTTTCCTGGGTTCAAGCAATTCTCCTGCTTTAGCCTCCTGAGGAGCTGGGGTTACAGGCATGTGCCACCATGCCCAGCTAATTTTTGTATTTTTAGTGGTCTTGGGGTTTCATCGTGTTGGCCAGGCTGGTGTTGAATTACCTCAAATGATCTGCCTGCCTCAGCCTCCCTAAGTGCTGGGATTACAGGCGTGAGCCCGTAACAGGCGTGCCTGGCCAGTTTTCAGGTTTTTGACTTAAGCGACTAGATAAGTGTCACTCAATCTCCAAAGTCATCGTCTATCTTCTATTTCTCCCTTCCCTTCCTCCTCCATATCCAGTCAGACACTATATTAGTACGGGTTCTCCAGAGAAACAGAATCAATAGGATGTGTATATGCAGAAAGAGATTTATTTTAAGGAATTGGCTCACATTATTCTGGGAGCTGGCAAGTCTGAAATCTGCAGGGCAGACAAACAGCCTGGAGACCCAGGGAGATTTGATGCTGCAGTCTGGAGGCTGAATTGCTTCTTCTTAAGGGTCTCGTTTTAATTTGAAATGACGGGATGCGGCCCACCCTCATTATAGAGGGTAATCTACTTTAATCAAAGTCTGCTGATTTAAATGTTAATCACATCTAACAAATATAATTCATAGCAACAACTAGACTAGTGTTTGACCAAAAACTGAGTAACATGGGTAGCATTGCCTAGTCAAGTTGATAGATAAAATTAACCATTAAAGTCACTAAGTTCCATTGACAATGACCTTTAAATATTTCTCAAGTTGGTTTCTTCTTCTCCATTGCCATTGCCTTAATTTAGGCTTGTGTTCTTCTCATTTAATTAATTCATAAAATACTTACGTATTAGGCAGTATGCCAAATGTTGGAGATACAATTGTGAGTAAGATTGTGTCCTTAGGGACTTACATTCCATCCTTTTCCTGCCTTCTTTCTTGCCTCCTTCCAAACCACATTTTTTTTTTTTTTTTTTTTTGGTCTTGTCACTTTGATGCCCAGGCTGGAGTGTAGTGGCCAGAACGTGGCTCACTGCAGCCTTGACTGCCTCAGCTTCCTGAGTAGCTGGGACCACAGGACCACAGGACCACAGATGCACACCACTATGCCTGGATATATATATATTTTTTGTAAAGATGGGGTCTCACCATGTTGGCCAGATTGGTTTTGAACTCCTGAGCTCAAGCGATCCTCCCGCTTCGGCCTCCCAGAGTGCCGGGATTACAGACGTGAGCCACCGTGCCCGGCCCCGATCTACCTTTATAAATGGCTGCCTATAGATCATGGCCTCTCACATTTTAACTGGGCTGTAGAATATGTATTGAAGGACCATCTTTATAAAATGTTTATTTGTAGACTCTGAAAAGATAACACCAGAAAGGGGGAACAATGGTTACCACTAGAAAGAACGGAGCGGAGCAGCTGATCATTGTATCTACCTTTTTAGTTTTTTTTTTTTGAGACGGGTCTAACTCTGTCGCCCAGGCTGGAGTGCAGTGGCGCGATCTCGGCTCACTGTTGCAACCTCCGCCTCCCGGGTCCAAGCGATTCTCCTGCCTCAGCCTCCCTAGTAGTTGGGATTACAGGCGCCCGCCACCACGCCCAGGTAATTTTTGTATTTTTAGTAGAGGCGGGGTTTTACCATGTTGGCCAGGCTGGTCTCGAACTCCTGACAGCAAGTGATCCGCCCATCTAGGCCTCTCAAAGTGCTGGGATTACAGGCGTGAGCCACCGCATCCTGTCCACGTATCTACCTTTTTATCACATGAATGTTGTACCAAGTTCGCGTATTACATATTTGAAAATAAATTGCGAAAATAACAAAAACAAAATCCATCTACTGGCTAGCCCTTTAAAATCCTGCGGGGAAGCCCAGTGGCCCAACGGCGGAGTTTAGCCCATCTTGCCCTTTCTGGTCAGCGTACCTGTTCCATTTATCTCTGACTGCGCCACTCAGTCAGGTGAGGGACCACTGGAGTTTTCTACCGGAAAATGCACTTCAGCAAATGCCACTTGCTCTCTCCAACTTCAGTTTCGCCAGCGCCTACCTCAGGAAGCCTTCCTTCATCCTCCGGCCCCCGCCGCCGCTAATGTTATCCTTTTACATTCAACCTCATAATGCTGCTTTTTGTGGCAGTCATCACAGTGTCAAAATTTGTTTACATGTCTATCTTTGCTACTTGATGGAGGACAAGGATACACCTTATACCTAGCATAGACCCCAGGAGGTCTGAAATTGTTCTGCGAAAGGAAAAAAAAATCAATGTGCTGGCCTCAAAGGGGCTCACAGGAAGGGAAAAGCCTCGAAGACTGAGGCTCTCTTCGATTCCTTCGTGACTAACTCGAGGCAAACATGCCAGGAACGCGGCTCTCCCCACTCGCTCCTGCATCTGCGCCCGGGGCCCGCCGGATTCCAGAGTGGTCCCCTCCACCTAGCGCGCGACGACTCCCTCTGGGGTCCCGGAAGCCCGGCCACCGCCCCCACAGGCGGGCATAGCCTCAGAGCCCTCTTCTGAGCGCGGCGTGGGTATCCGCAGGCGGCCATGGACGGTGATCACAGTGACCAGAGGGACAGCGCACCCTCGGGTCGAAGCGGGGTAGGCGTTGGCAGGGGAGGGGCGACGAAGACTGGTGAGGTTCAGGCGCCAGCCAAAGAACCACTCTGCTAACTTGCTGGCACTTAACGTTTCCTACCCGGGGCCCAGAGTCGGGCAGCAGTCTTCCAGCTCCACGAACTCCAGTACTGTTCTGCGTTGTAGGGAGCTGGAAGCCCAACCCAGCACTCCTCAGCCCCCTGTGCCCCTCCCTCTGCTCTTTGCGCCCCTCCCTCTGCTCTTTCCGCCCCTCCCTCTGCTCTTTCCGCCCCTCCCTCCGCCCCTCCCTCCTCCCCTCCCTCCGCCTCTCCCTCCGCCTCTCCCTCCGCCCCGCAGCGCCACCGACCGCGGTCCCCGCCCACTTCTTACCCGCGTGCGTCGCCGCCGCCGCCTGAGGGGGCGTGGCCTCGGCTCGGCGCATAGTCAGCCACGGTCCCATCCTGCTCCGCGCCGGTCAACGAGAGCAAACCCAGTGACTCACCTCCGCTGTGCTAACTCTTCGCTAGCTCTCTCTCTCATACACGCTCACACCCGGCTCGAGATGGCGGCGGCGGCGGCGGCGGCGGCGGGGGACTCGGACTCCTGGGGTGAGGAGAAGTTGCTGGCGCAGGGCCCGGGCCGGCGCCGGCCCCACGCAGTGGCAGGCACTAACACGGCTCGCTCTCTTCCGTAGACGCCGACGCGTTCTCCGTGGAAGACCCAGTGCGGAAGGTGGGGGGCGGCGGCACTGCCGGCGGGGACCGCTGGGAAGGCGAGGACGAGGACGAGGACGTCAAGGTGGGTGCGGGCTAGGGCGCCGGGCAGCGCGGGAGCGGGCTGGCGCTGTTGCCGGCCGACTCTGGGCCCTGGGGCGCTGCCGGGGCCTGCGGGCCGTGGGTCCAGGCGTGAACGTAGGGCCTGGCGGTGCTGTCTTCCCCTCCGCTTGCCGGCCATGTGTGGGCCGAAGACTGGCAGCGTGGCCTCCTGGACTCCCTCGCCGGTTGAGAGTCTGCTCTCCGGCCTGGATCCCACCCGCCGGCTGGCGACGAAAGGTGACAGCATCGGCCGGGTCGGCCCACGTGCAAGCTTCGCGGTCCGGAGCCTCTCATAGGAATGAGACCAGGAAGTTGGGAATTGAGCCTTGTAGCTTATCCATATGGAAAGCCTTGAAACTCGCCTGTCTTTTCGAGCTCAGGTCAGCCCAGGGCCAGTAACTCATTTATGAGCCTGAGGTCTACTTATACAGTTTGTTCGAGGGATTAGATGAGTGAAATATTGTGGTTGAATTTCAACCTTTTTTTCCCACACGAGACAGCTAGAAACAGTAAAAGGAAATAACTTTTGGCTCTCCCTTCCCCCACCCTGTGGTAAAAAGGATGAACTGAATTGAACACTGAGATAACCCGCAGTTAGTGGGTACCGCAGTTAGTGGGTACCCAGGTAGTTCACACCGTGACGTGAGAAATGGAGAGACGACAGTTACTCAGCTACACACATACGACACCTAAGGAAATATTGAACATTTGGTGGTGGTTGTAGATGACGGGCCCGTGGTTTTTTTTTGTTTTTGTTTTTTGTCTATGCCTTGTAGATAATCATTTTTACCTCAGTCGTTTGATTTTGAAAACTCCGAAGGGTTCATTTTACAGCTTTAAGTTACATTTACTTCTACGTGTATTTTTTTTTTTTACAGTAGTTACAGAAGTCTCAAATCCAAAATGTTAAGACTCTTATTAACAAAGTTCTCAAAATCTTGTTATATTTGTGCAGATAAAGTTTTGTGTGAAATGGAAAATGATTTTTTTTGTGGTTTTGCCTAATTTAGTGAATTTCTCCTAATTTATAAACACAAACGGAGAACCCTGCAAATCCTGCCTGGGCTGAAAAGTTTAAGCTAGATAATCACTATGAACTTAATAGGGATGTTGTTTTGAGTTTTTCTGTTCTCTCCCCAGTCCGATGAGGTTGGATGTGTGGATGTCCAATTTATTGAGAGCCTGAGGTTCAAGAATGTTGTGAGCTTTGCACACACTGAAGTTAATAGATCGACTGATTATTGTTTGAAGACACTTAGATGCTTTATTTACATGTTATAGAAACATGGGACTAGATTTTGTTACCAGCCACATTACAAGATATTAGTTACCCCCCTGCATTGTAGCAGATTTTCAGTTTTGAGCCTTGGGTTCATATTGGTCCTTTCATTTTTTTGCATGCATATAGGAAGTGGCAGTTAAGACATCTGTTATGAAATTTGGGAATAAATTAACAAATGCAGAGAAAAGATTAGAGATATTAGGAAAGAAGTTGCAGAAAATGAAGTTTTAATGGATAGTCTAGACTAATGTCATGGAATAACTACTTTGGGATTAAGGGATCTAAATGGTATCGATCCTGATGAATATAATTCTTTTTTTTTTTTTTTTTTTTTTGAGATGGAGTTTCGGTCTTGTTGCCCAGGCTGGAGTGCAATGGCGCGATCTCGGCTCACTGCAACCTCCACCTCCCGGGTTCAAGCGATTCTCCTGCTTCAGCTTCCCAAGTAGCTGGGATTACAGGCACGCACCACCACGCCTGGCTAATTTTGTATTTTTAGTAGAGACGGGGTTTCGCCATGTTGCCCAGGCTGGTCTCGAACTTCTGACCTCAGGTGATTCTCCTGCCTTGGCCTCCCAAAGTACTGGAATTACAGGCATGAGCCACAGCACCCAGCCTCTGATGAATATAATTCTGATCACTTGGAACAAGTTTTGGATGTTTACAAGTTGTAAGGGACCACAAAAATTATCTTGTCCAGTTGCTCTTTTTTTTTTTTTTTTTTTTTTTTTGAGACGGAGTCTCGCTCTGTCGCCCAGGCTGGTGTGCAGTGGCACAATCTCCGCTCACTGCAAGCTCCGCCTCCTGGGTTAACTCCATTCTCCTGCCTCAGCCTCCCAAGGACTACAGGTGCCCACCACCACGCCCGGCTAATTTTTTGTATTTTTAGTAGAGACGGGGTTTCACCGTGTTAGCCAGGATGGTCTCAATCTCCTGACCTTGTGATCTGCCTGCCTCAGCCTCCCAAAGTGCTGGGATTACAGGCGTGAGCCACCGCGCCTGGCCCCGTTGCTGTTTCAGTGCTAAATTTTTTTCTTTTTTTTTTTTTTTAACTTAAAACAATCTATCTATTCATCTAATTTTTTGAGAGAAGGTCTCACCCTGTTTCCCAGGCTAGAGTGCAGTGGCACGATCTCTGCAGCCTGTGCCTCCCGGGTTCAAGTGATTCTCCAGCCTCAGCCTTTCTAGTAGCTGGGATTACAGGTGTGCACCGCTGTGCCCAGCTAATTTTTATACATATATATATATATATTTTTTTTTTGAGATGGAGTCTCGCTCTGTCACCCAGGATGGAGTGCAGTGGCACGATCTCGGCTCACTGCAACCTCCGCCTCCCGGGTTCAAGCAATTCTCTGCCTCAGCCTCCCGAGTAGCTGGGATTACAAACTCCCACCACCACACCCAGCTAATTTTTGTATTTTTAGTAGAGACGGGGTTTCACCATCTTGGCCAGGCCGGTCTTGAACTCCTGACCTTGTGATCCACCCGCCTCGGCCTCCCAAAGTGCTGGGATTACAGACGTGAGCCACCGCACCTGGCTATATATATATATATTATTATTATTTTTTTTGTAGAGACAGGGTTTCGCCATGTTACCTAGGCTGGTCTCAAACTCCTGAGGTCAAAGTGATCTTCCTGCCTCAGCCTCCCAGAGTGCTGGGATTACAGGTGTGAGCCACTGCACCTGGCCTATTTATTTTGAGACAGATTTGTGAGACTGGCTAATTTTTGTGTTTTTGGTAGAGATGGAGTTTCGCCAAGTTGCCCAGGCTGGTCTTGGGCTCAAGTGATCTATCCTCAGCCTGCTAAAATGCTGGGATTATGGGCGTGAGCCAGCAGGCTCAGCCATATCACCAAATTTCTGAATTCTTATGTTTTTGTACTTTTTATGAGGAGTTGCAGACAAGGCTTAGTTTCCATGAGGTCTTCTGTTTATGTCAGCATCTAGTACTTAACCTTTAAAAATACAGGTTTAATGTCATTTGTAATGTCCTGGGAAATGAAAGGAAAACTGATGTTTTTGTTATTATAATTTGCTCCAGCACTTTACTATCATTTAGTAGACTTAGTATTTTGCTGTCCTTGACTTTTCAAATAGCTGTCTGGCAGTGGCAGAAGTGGACTTAGGTGAAACTGTAAAACTGTTAATATATATGGCGAGAAAAGGCTATGCTTTTCCCCAGTTAAAAAGATGAGAACTTGGGAGCATACTTTCCCATCACCCTGGCTTTATTTACCTTTTTTACTATCCTGATAGTTGTGCAGAGGCAGTGGGAAAAATTGTTCACTTGGCATATATGACTCCTTCCCCATTGCTGGTATGATACGTAGGATGTGTTGACTGAGAAGGCAGTTGAGTACCTACTGGAAGCAAGGACAACATAACTTTTGCTCCATTTTACTAGTCTCCTAGCATTTCAGTAGAACAGTTTAGAAGCTAGATTTATTCAAAGGGTACAGAGTTTGCAGAAACTTCTAGCTGTGTTCAGCCATCTCAGGCATTTGCCTCTGTAACCATATAGCATTTCTTTTAAAAGATCCTGAAGAGGCTGAGGCAAGAGGATTGCTTGAGCCTAGGAGTTTGAAGCCAGCCTGGGCAACATAGCAAGACCCCAACACATTAAAGAGAGAGCGATCCTGAAGAACAGATTTAGTTGAGCCTCTCGTCCTACTCGTTCACCCTCTGTTATGATCCTATTCCAATAAATAGTTTGAATCTACCAGATAAGGACATTTTTCAGGGGTTGGAAACAACTTCTAAAGAACAAGATCTGTATTTTACAGAAATGTGGAATTACTAGGAAATACCCAGAATGTGGGCATTTTGCCAGAAAATGGGTATTTTGAAGAGAATGTGTGTATGTGTAACTTATGAAAAATTCCAAACATGCAGTAGAGAGAAACATTTAATAAACCAGTGACCAGTCTTGTCTCCTCTGTATCCCCACTTTCCTCCTCCAACCAGATTATTTTCAAGAAAATCTCAATCATATCATTTCATACCCTGCCACTTTTATAAACTAGCAAGTTTTGAATTAGGAAGCATGTTTGTTATTGAAAAATATTTTTTTGTCATGATGGATCATTGTAAATAAACCGCTTGTTTAGTGTTCAGTGCCTTGATATTGCTTAGCCAGGAATTTAAAGTAGATTGATAACTGTCCTGAATATGAGACAGGTAGGCATTGAGATGGAATTCAGCTGAGTGCTAATCCATTGTAGTATGTTAAAAGCTTTAATGAATTGAATTAAATGAAGTAGAATTTACTAAGGCAGGCACCTTGGCTTCTAGGCATCCAGCATAGTTCTGAGATGGTGGAAGAACATTTTGGCTTTTAAAAAACTGAAGTTTGGTGGGAAGTCTACTCTTGCCAAGATCTCATTGCACAGTTCTGAGTTCTCTCAGAGTAGAACTGCACAGCTTACAGAACACCAATTAAAGACTTCTTTTTTTTTTCCCCAGCAAGAGATTATGTTTTACCTAAACCAAATTATTTAAAGGAAAAAGGAGAAGGAGTATATGTTAGTTCCTAGGCTGTTGCTATAGGGCAAAAGAGTTTTATTGCTCGTTTGAAGCTACTTCTATTTGACAATCTATAAATACATCTTGCTTAAGTTGGAAAGCATTTTCAGTCCTAAATGTGTTCTCATTGCATGTGACATAATGTAGTTTTATATTATGAAGACAGAACCAGCTAACTACTGGCTACATTGTTAGAAATAAAAAGAAAGCAAGATTTAAAGTTTTCTGCTTTGCTTCTGATACTTAGCTGTATTCAATTAGGAAGCAAGTTTTAAAGTTAAAAAGCAGCCATCTCTTTCATAGAAACAGCTTAAATGATGGGTGTGTATCCACAGGGCAAGAATATAGATAAGCAAGTAGTTTATAAACAGGCCCTATTCTAAGAAGCTAGCCATTTTAGGAGAGCAGCCTGGGTGATTCTTTTGAAGATAAATTGGATATTATAGTTGAAAGATTAATTGGCTGCCAAAAATAATTGGGTAAAGGATTTAATTGGATGTTCATAGGTAGTCTCTTGAACCAAATAACCCTTGAGGGCTCTTTGAAGTGAGTTGTAGACTTGCTCCCTATTTTAAGTGTTAATTTTAGCTGTTTCTCTAGGAACCCTTTTTACATTTTATCTGAATTTGCTGCTGGAATTTACAAACTTCGAATGTTTACAGAAAATTGGACATATTTTTTGAAGCAGCGTGGTGAACATTCTACCTTAAATCTACTTTTCAGACACTTAATTTTATAACTATGGAAACAAAAACTCTAATTTCCTGGGGAAAGCTACCTGGCCTTTTGCTTTTATAATTACATCTGTTTGGAAGTGTGACCAGTCTCTTTTTGCTGACACTTACTATGCTCCTTTCTTTAGGGGCTTAGTGCTAGTTTGGTAGTAACTTCAGGTCAGACTTGTAAGCACTTTGGGGAGAGAGTGACGGTCAAGGTTTGGATGGTCCTTTTATGAATTGAGGAGCAGATGTCATGGCTCTTCTTGGGACATGTTGATAGGAAACACTTCTTTTTTTTTTTTTGAGATGGAGTTTCGCTCTGTCTCCAGGCTGGAGGGCAGTGGTGCAATCTCGGCTTACTGCAACCTTCGCCTCCTGGGTTCAAGCGATTCCCCTGCCTCAGCCTCCCAAGTAGCTGGGACTACAGGTGTGCGCCACCACACCCAGCTAATTTTTGTATTTTTAGTAGAGATGGGGTTTCACCATGTTGGCCAGGATGGTCTCGATCTCTTGACCTCGTGATCCGCCTGCCTTGGCCTCCCAAAGTGCTGGAATTACAAGCGTGAGTCACCACGCCTGGCCAGAATCACTTCTTTTGCTACTAAAATCCATTCTGTGATGGAGTAGGGAATGTCTAGGTAGCTTCATTATGTCTGCATTGATGTGTGTCTGGGGTAAGGTTTATGCTTTGATGGGAGAAACTAGGGACAGGAATAGAGCTGGACATAGAGTTGGTGTGAATGTACTGAGGGAGCAGTGATATGGGTGGGGTGGGGGTGATGTTTTTCTGGGAAGGGTAATTGAAGAGCATCAACATTAAATAAAAATGTTCCTATGTTGAGTTTGTTTCTTTGCCTTGGGGGTATTGAGATGGAGCTCCCTATTTTCAGCCATACTTCTTCCTTCTTGACCTCTTAGTACCAGAGGCTTGCAGACCAGTTTTTTTCTTTTCTTTTCTTTTCTTTTCTTTTTTTTTTTTTTTTTTTTTAGACGGAGGCCTTCTCTGTCACCCAGGCTGGAGTGCAGTGGCGTGATCTCGGCTCACTGCAACCTCTGCCTCCCGGGTTCAAAGTGATTCTTGGGTATCAGCCTCCCGAGTAGCTGGGACCACAGGTGCACACCACCACGCCCTGCTAATTTTTTTTGTATTTTTAGTAGAAACAGGGGTTTGCCATGTTGGCCAGGCTGGTCTTGAACTCCTGACCTCAGGTATTCCACCCGCCTTGGCCTTCTAAAGTGTTGGGATTACAGGCATGAGCCAGCACATCTGGCCCAGTTTCTTAAAATTAGTAGAAAACTGGCCGGGCGTGGTGGCTCACACCTGTAATCCCAACACTTTGGGAGGCTGAGGCGGGTGGATCACCTGAGGTGGGGAGTTCAAGACCAGCTTGACCAACATGGAGAAACCCATCTCTACTAAAAATACAAAATTAGCCAGTTTGTGGTGGCACATGTCTGTAATCCCAGCCACTTCAGAGGCTGAGGCAGGAGAATTGCTTGAACCCAGGAGGCAGAGGTTGTGGTGAGCCGAGATCGTGCCATTGCACTCCAGCCTGGGCAATAAGAGGGAAACTCCATCTCAAAAAAAAAAAAAGGTGGGAGGGGCCAGGCACGGTGGCTCACGCCTGTAATCCTAGCACTTTGGGAGGCTGAGGCGGGCGAATCACGAGGTCAAGAGATCAAGATTATCCTGGTTAACCGGGTGAAACCCGGTCTCTACTAAAAACACAAAAATTAGCTGGGCATGGTGGTGCATACCTGTAGTCCCAACTACTCAGGAGGCTGAGGCAGGAGAATTGCTTGAACCTAGGAGGCGGAGGTTGCAGTGAGCAGAGATTGCGCCACTGCACTCCAGCCTGGCAACAGAGTGAGACTCTGTCTCAAAAAAAAAAAAAAAAAAAAAAAAAAAGATCAGTAGAGAACCACTACAGGCAATTTAAGGTGAGAAGGTTGATAACCAGTATACCTCTAGCTGGGCATATCTTAATATGTGTAATCCTTCTCTTTAATGAGATTCCCAGAGTTCCCAGGAGAGGGACTTAGTTCCCAGTTAGTTATTTTATACTTCAGGACTCAGGGAAGAAGTCATATTTACTATAATACTATTTTTATTTTTATTATTATTTTGCATTGTAAGCTGCTTTATTCCAGTGAATTAAATTGTTTACCAGACTGTGAATTTTGTAAGCAAGTGTTTAAAACATGCTTTTTAAAGACCTTCCTTAACATTGTGTTTAAAGCCTTAAATGAAGCTGTTTACATGTATACATTTAAAGGATGTATCTCAGCATGTTACTCTAAAGATGTGTTGTAAGCTGCCTTATTACAGTGAATTGAACTCTACTAAACCGTGAACTTTGTAAGCAAGTGTTTAAAACATGCTTTTTTAAAAAGTAAATCATTTTATTTTCAATAAAAAGGTCAAATGTTTAGTTATTTAAAACTTTTTAAAAATAATTGGCACATAAGGTACATATTTATGGGATATATTGTGATGTTTCAATGCATGTATACATTGTAATTACCATTTCATCACTTTAAACATTTATCATTTCTTTGTGGTGTTAACATTCAAAATTTTCTCATGGAACTATCTTGAAATATACAACATTGTTATTAGCTATAATCACCCTACTGTGTAATAGAACACCAGAACTTATTCTTCTAACTGTAACTTTATACCTATGACACTTTAAAGAACTTTGGTCCATTCAGAGCAGGTCCCTTAGTTTTCCACTGAGATTGTGGGATGGCTATGTCTGGGCCTCGGTTTCCTTTTCTGTGAAATGGGGGAATAACACTACCTTCCTTACAGGACTGTTGTGAGAATTAACCTTGTTACTACACCTGTTTCTCAGAAGGGTTGTAAATATGCATCTTCTGGAAGTAAGCAAATGGTCCTCCTATCTGAAACACTGCTGCATATCACTCACAGATCCAGCCTTCCTGTGTTCTGTGAAGATTTAAACAAAAAATGCCTAGTAATTCACTTTTATTTTTAGCTCTTTGATTCCTTTTATACTGTGATGTATAGCACTTAGCAAACTAACGGCGAAATACAAACGTTTGATCTTTAATTTCTAACTCTAGTATCACAGTTACTCAAATAATGACTAGCTGGTTTGCTTTCAATCTGTTAAAACTTCGAGCTGTGGGTTAAATTGCTGAAGTAAGATGAATATAAAAATACACTTTTTAATACAAAGTTCCTTTAATTATGCTTGCAGACTGTATGACAGCCTTAATCAGGATGTTGAATTTTTAATTTCTTTAGTGGACTTAGAGATTTTTATTAAGAATCAAGGCTTGGTTAGTTTATATTCGTAGACTGATACAAATTTGTGATCTGTCGTGTTATGAAACCAGAAGCTTGGTGTCATATTGTGGCATATTAGTCATACTAGTCAGCCTTTGCTTCTTTAGTAGCGTCAGGGCCTCTTGCCCTGCTTTTGCCATCTTGCCACTCAGCTTCAAATGGCATGTCATAGTGTGCCTGGTGGTTGCTGAGACAATGGCCAGGCTACCTATGATTAAAACCGTCTTTAATCATAGGGCTGTGTCTGTCCCTATTAAACTTGAGCCTTCTAAGTTCTGTGGAGCTTTTAGAAAATTGTGTTTGATAATTGGTTTATATTTAGCTCAGTGATTGAGTTAGGCATAGAAAAAACAGAGTATAGATTTTTTTTTTGAGACAGAGTCTCTGTTGCCCAGGCTGGAGTGCAGTGGCTTGATCCTGGCTCACTGCAGCTTCGCCTCCTGAGCTCAAATTATTCTTGTTCCTCAGCATCCTGAGTGGCTAGGATTACGGGCGTGCACCACTATGCCCACCTAATTTTTGTATTTTTTAGTATAAACGGGGTTTCATCATGTTGGCCAGGCTGGTCTCGGAACTGCTGGTCTCAAGTGATCTTCCTGCCTCGGCCTCCCAAAGTGCTGGGATTAAAGTGCCCTGAGTTAGAGAGTGGGATCCATGAAGGCTTGATTAGCTCTTGACTTTTTTTTTTTTTTGTGAGACGGGAGTTTCATTCTTGTTGCCCAGGCTGGAGTGCAGTGGCGCGATCTCGGCTCACCACAGCCTCCGCCTTCCGGGTTCAAGCAATTCTCCTGCCTCAGCCTCCCGAGTAGCTGGGATTACAGGCATGCGCCACCACACCCAGCTAATTTTGTATTTTTAGTAGAGACGGGGTTTCCCCATGTTGGTCAGGCTGGTCTTGCATTCCTGACCTCAGGTGATCTGCCCACCTTGGCCTCCCAAAGTGTTGGGATTATAGGTATGAGCCGGCCTTTTTTTTTTTTTTGAGACGAAGTCTCACACTGTCACCTGGGCTGGAGTGCAGTGGCACAATCTTGGCTCACTGCAACCTCCCACTCCTGGGTTCAAGTGATTCTCCTGCCTCAGCCCCCAAGTAGTTGGGATTATAGGCGCCTGCCACCAGGCCCAGCTAATTTTTTGTATTTTTAGTAGAGACAGGGTTTCACTATGTTGGCCAGGCTGGTCTCAAACTCCTGACCTCATGATCCACCCACCTCAGCCTCCCAAAGTGCTGGGATTACAGGCATGAGCCGCCGTGCCCGGCCTGACTCCTTTTTAATAGTGGGCTTAAGAATTATATAGACTTAATTCATTAATCAGGCTTATTGTTGTATGGAATATTCCTTGAAATAAATGAGCTATTGGCCAGAGTATAGGATGCTTTTTACATTTGGGGGGAAGTAAGAACTATAAAGTTCTCTCAGTTTTTATTTATTAATAACTGAATCACTTTCAGAGAGGCTATTGATTTCAGCTAGGTTGTCCTAACTGCTAATGGAGAAGCTTTCTTATGAAGTTAGATAAGTTGATATGAAGGTTCATATGGAAAAACAAACATGCAAGAAAGGCCAAGAAAACACTAAAAAATCTGAAAACCTACAAGGAAGGACTAGCCCTAGCTGACATTAAAATATATTGTAAAGCCTCTAATTAAAACAGTACGGGCTGGGCATGGTGGCTCACGCCTGCAATCCCAGCACTTTGGGAGGCTGAGGTGGGTGGATCACCTGATGTCAGGAGCTCGAGACCAGCTTGGTCAACATGGAGAAACCCCGTCTCTACTAAAAATACAAAAATTAGCCCGCATGGTAGTGGACACCTGTAATCCCAGCTACTCCAGAGGCTGAGGCTGGAGAATCGCTTGAACCCAGGAGGCAGAGGTTGCAGTAAGCTGAGATCACGCCATTGCACTCCAGCCTGGGTGATGAGTGAAACTCCGTCTCAAAAAACAAAACCAAAAAAAACCAGTACGGTACTGTTATATGAAGAGACAGTAGACTAGTGGGATAGGATCAAAAGCCCAGAAATAGACCAAGTACATATTAAAATTTAGTATATGGTAAGTCACAGGGTATCTTAAAATGTTTTTTGCTGCAATAGAATGCAAGACTGGGTATTTTATAAACAACAGATTTATTTCTTATGGTTATGGAGGCTGAGAAGTCCAGTATCAAGGTGCTGGCATCTGGCGAGGGCCTTCTTGCTCTATTATCCTGGGGCAGAAGGGCAAAAGAGCACAAAGGATTGCAGGAGGTGTCAGAACTCATCCTTTTATCAGGTATCTACTCCTAAGATAAAGGTATTAATCATTCATGAGGGCTTTGCCTCTAATCATTTCTGAAAGACCCTACTTCTCAACACTGTTGGATTGGAGATTGTTTTCATCACATGAACTTTGGAGGACACATTCAAACCATAGCCCAGGGAAAAAAACCATTATTTATTAAAGGGTTTTTAATAAATGATGCTGTGACAACTGGGTAGCCATTTGGGAAAAAAATAAAATTAGATCCATGTCGCACATCATACACAAGAAAAAAACTCCAAATAGATCAGAGATCTAAATAAAAAAACAATGAAACCCTATACATTCTAGAAAAAATTGTGGGTGAATTCTTAGGTGTAAGAAAAGACTTTCTGGCTGGGCAAAGTGGCTCATGCCTGTAATCCCAGCATATTGGGAGGCTGAGGCGGGCGGATCACCTGAGGTTGGGAGTTCGAGACCAGCCTGACCAACATGGACAAACCCCATCTCTACTAAAAATACAAAGTTAGCCGGGCATGGTGGTGCATGTCTGTAATCCCAGCTGCTTGGGAGGCTGAGGCAGGAGAATTGCTTGAACCCGGGAGGTGGAGGTTGTAGTGAGCCGAGATCATGCCATTGCACTCCAGCTTGGGCAACAAGAGCAAAACTCTGTCTCAAAAACAAAACAAAACAACAAAAAAACAAGAAAAGACTTTCTAATTGACTTGAAATCCATCCAGAGGCAATGAAAGAAAAGACTGGGGCTAGGCACGGTGGTTCACGCCTGTAATTCCAGCACTTTGGGAAGCCGAGGCAGGCGGATCATGAGATCAGGAGTTCGAGACCAGTGTGACCAACATGGTGAAATCCTGTCTATACTAAAAATACAAAATTAGCCAGGCATGGTGGCGTGCGCTGGTAATCCCAGCTACTTGGGAGGCTGAGGCAGGAGAATCACTTGAACCTGGGAGGCAGAGGTTGCAGTGAGCCGAGATCGTCACTGTATTCCAGCCTGGGTGATAGAACGAGACTCTGTCTCAAAAAAAAAAAACTAAAACCATTTCTACTAAAAATAAATGAGCAAGGCATGGTGGTGCATGCCTGTAATCCCAGTTACTGGGGAGGCTGAGGCAGGAGAATCGCTTGAACCTAGGAGATGGAGGTTGCAGTGAGCTGAGATCGCGCCATTGCACTCCAGCCTGGGCAAGAAGAGCAAAACTCCGTCTCAAAAAAAAAAAAAGAAGTCTGGTAGATTTTACTGCATAAAATTGTTGGGATGCACAGCACTTCATGGGGAAACAATAGAGGCATTTCCATCAAGAAAGCAAGGATGCCCATTACCTCTGCTGCTGTTCAACATTGCACTAGAGGTTTAGCTGGCCCAATTAGGTGAATCACTTGTGAGGGCCTAAGGATTGGTAGAGAAGTAAAGCTATGTTTTGTTTGCAGATAAGGTAGCATACCTGTAAAACCCTAGAGAAGCAACGATAAATCTAACTTAAGTGATAAATGAATTCAGTAAGGTAGCAGGATATTAACATATAAAAAAGCCAATAGTCATTTTTGTTTATTTGTTTTGAGACAGGGTTTTTATGATAGTGAGTTGCCTAGGGTAGAGTGCAGTGGCACTATCATAGCTCACTGCAGCCTTAACCTCCTGGGCTCAAGTGATCTTCCCACCTTAGCCTCTCAAGTAGCTGAGACTACAGGCACATGCCACCTTGCCCAGTTAATTTTTTAATTTTTTTTTTGCAGAGACCGGGTCTTGCTGATAGGTTTTTATACACAAATAATAGCCACGTAGAGGACATGATAGGAAAACACCCTATTTATAATAGCAACATACAAGATGAAATACTTAGGAATAAATCTAAAGAGAAATGCGCAGAGCCTCTAATAGGGAAACCACTTTAAAACACTTCTGAAAGATGCAAAAATGTACTTGACCAAATGGAAAGACAGTTCTTATTCTTGGTTAGGGCAGCTCAGCATTATAAGATGTCAATTCTCCCTACATTAATTTATAAATTTAATGCAGTACAAAAAAATACCAACAAACATTTCTCTGGAGTTAGTCAAGTTGATAATAAGGTTCACGTGGAAAAGCAAACATGCAGGAATTATTAATGGAAGTCCTTTTCTTTAGGATAACTGGGATGACGATGATGATGAAAAAAAAGAGGAAGCAGAAGTAAAACCAGGTGAGCCACTGGGGCGCCTCCATTTTTGTTTTTATGTCTTGCTGAGCATTTGTGACTTGTATTAAGACAAATGACAGAACGCTCACAAAATGGAAGATTTTGGTATTTAGAAACCAAGTGTCCTTCCATTCCCACTTTATTCTGTTTTCCCTGCAATTTTTCGCTGTCGCCTCAAAATATAATCAGATTAGATACTTGTTGTATTTCTGTATGAGTGCTTGTTAGTAGGAAAGGGTAGAGGTTTTGGCATTAATTATAGTTGAATGATCTAAGCCCTGCCTATAGGATGGTGGGGAAATATGAAGAGATATTTGGATCTTAGGGGTCACATTAGAGAGGAGAAGGAAGAGTCCCAGAAGTTTTCCATTATTTGTGAGAAAAATCACTGTTTGAAGCTGGGAAAGGTTTGGTCTCTTAACAGTATACAAGTATCATGTCTGTCTCATCCATAAACTGGAAAATACTCAGTATAACTGAATAAAACTTTTTTTTACTTTTAGAGGTAAAAATTTCAGAAAAGAAAAAAATAGCAGAGAAGATAAAAGAGAAAGAACGGCAACAGAAGAAAAGGCAAGAAGAAATTAAAAAGAGGGTAAATTCTGTTTTCTAAAATACAGAATTCTCACATTGGTAGTGGTATAGTTTCTAACAGGCTGCAAATATTACCTAGCAATTTGAAGGGCTCTGTAAAGACTGTAAATGGATGCCATAAGATAGGTAAAATCCAAAACAAATTGATTTGTGGTTTTTGCAAAAACAGAACCCAGTTTTATATATGAGTGTCTTTTAAGTTTTCACAAACATTCAGGAATAGTCATGATAGTGCAGTGACTACAGTCATTGATTTTTGCCAGTGCCTGTAGTTCATTCTAGTCAGCAGGATTAGTTTTTGTTGTTGTTGTTGTTTTTTGTTTTTTTTTTGGAGATGGAGTCTTGCCCTGTCGCCAGGCTGGAGTATAGTGGCACAATCTCGGCTCAGTGCAACCTCTGCGTCCTGGATTCAAGCCATTCCCCTCCCTCAGCCTCCTGAGTAGCTGGGACTACAGGAGCCACGGCGAGCTAATTTTTTGTATTTTAGTAGAGATGGGGTTTCACCATGTTGGCCAGGATGGTCTCAATCTCCTGACCTCATGATCTGCCTGCCTCGGCCTCCTAAAGTGCTGGGATTACAGGCGTGAGCCACCGTGTCTGGCCAGGATTAGTTTTTATTTGCAGTGTATATATTGAACAAAATATAAAAACTGTTCATTTCTGTGCCATGTGCTATATAAATGTATTTGTTTTTGATTATTTGGCACAGGATCAGAAATATTTGCTTGTTTTTTTTTTTGTGTTTAGACAGAGTCTCACTCCGTAACCTAGGCTGGAGTGCAGTGGTGTGATTTTGGCTCACTGCAGCCTCCACTTCCCAGGTTCAAGCAATTGTCATGCCTCAGCGTCCCTGGGTAATCTTTGTATTTTTAGTAGAGATGGGGTTTCGCCATGTTGGCCGGGCTGGTCTCAAACTCCTGACCTCAAGTGATCTGCCTGTTTCGACCTCCCAAAGTGCTGGGATTACAGGCATGAGCCACCACGTCCAGCCTATTTTCTATTTCTTTTTTTTTTTTTTTAGAGATGGAGTTTCATTCTTGTTGCCCAGGCGGGAGTGCAATGGCATGATCTCAGCTCACTGCAACCTCCTGGGTTCAAGTGATTCTCCTGCCTCAGTCTCCCGAGTAGCTGGGACTACAGGCGTGTGCTACCACGCCCAGCTAATTTTGTATTATCAGTAGAGATGGCATTTCACCATGTTGGCCAGGTTGGTCTCGAACTCCTGACCTCAGGTGATCCACCCGCCTTGGCCTCCCAGAGTGCTAGGATTATAGGCGTGAACCACTGTGCCTGGCCTATTTTCTATTTCAGAACACATTTACATGGTTCAAAAATTAAAACAGCCTGCGCGGTGGCTCATGCCTGTAATTGCAACACTTTGGGAGGCTGAGGTGGGAGTATTGTTTGAGTCCATGGATTCAAGACCAGCCTGGACAACATAGGGAGACCCCGTCTCTACAAAAAATAGAAAAATGAGCTGGGCATGGTGGTACATGCCTGTAGTATCAGCTGCTTGGGAGGCTAAGGTAGGAGAATCACTTGAGCCCAGGAAGTTGAGGCTGCAGTGAGCCATGACTGCGCCACTACACTCCAGCCTAGGTGACAGAGCAAGACCCTGTCTCAAAAAAAAAAAGAAAACGGCTGGGCGTGGTGGCTCACGCCTGTAATCCTGGCACTTTGGGAGGCCGAGGCAGGCAGATCACGAGGTCAGGAGATCGAGATCATCCTGGCTAACATGGTGAAACCTTGTCTTTACTAAAAAATACAAAAAATTAGCCGGGCGTGGTGGTGGGTACCTGTAGTCCCAGCTACTTGGGAGGCTGAGGCAGGAGAATGGCGTGAACTCAGGAGGCGGAGCTTGCAGTGAGCGGAGATCACACCACTGCACTCCAGCCCGGGCAACAGAGCGAGACTCCATCTCAAAAAAAAAGGAAGAAATAATTATATCCAAGTATAAAGAGAAGATAGATATACACTAAGCTGTCAACTGTCATCTCAGAGAAGTGGGTTTGGGAAACAAATGACATCTACTATTATATCTTTAAAATTTGTTATAGTGATAATTTTATAATTATACAATATGATGAAAAGGGGAAATGTTTTGAACCATTCTGTTGGACATTTAGGTTGTCTGTAAATTTATTTGAAATTATGAATAATACTCTAATGTACATTCTTGGGCTTACATATTTGTGTGCATCTTATTTCTTAAGGTAAATACCTGGAAGTAGAATACTTGATTAAAGCATGTAAAAATATTATTTAAGACTTGATCCGTATTACCAAGTTGCCCTAGAAAGGTTTTTCTAATATAGTTTTAGTAGCAGTGTATGAAAGTAATATTTTTACCTTGTCCACAGTCTCAATTCCTTTTTTTAAAAAAGGCTATAGAAGTAACCCCAGTCTTCCTGGGTACAAATCTGTCACGTTACCAGCTGTGTTACCTTCTATTATTGTGGGCAGGTTGTTTCTTTGTGCCTCCATTGCTTATCTTTAAAATTGGGTTAAGGATACCTAAAGTGGACTGGGCACAGTGGCTCACACCTGTAATCCCAACACTTTGGGAGGCTGAGGCGGGCGGATCACTTGAGGCCAGGAGTTCGAGACCGGCCTGGCCAACATGGTGAAACCCCGTCACTGCTAAAACTACAAAAATTAGCTGGATGTAGTGGCGCACGCCTGTAATCTCAGCTACTCGGGAGGCTGAGGCATGAGAATCACTTGAACTCAGGAGGCAGAGGTTGCAATCAGCGAAGATCGTGCCACTGTGCTCCAGCCTTGGTGGCAGAGTGAGGGTCTGTCTAAAAAAAAAAAAAAAAATCTAAAGTGTTTAGAAGAATGCCTGAAACAGTAATTACCAGTGTTCACTTTTATTTGTAATTATATACGCTTATTTAAGAATTCGTACAATACAGAAAGGTACTGAGTGCATCATAATCCCAGTGCTTTTTAAAAACTTTTGTCTCGTTTTAGTTAGAAGAACCTGAAGAACCTAAAGTGCTAACACCAGAAGAACAATTAGCAGATAAACTTCGGCTAAAGAAATTACAGGAAGAGTCAGACCTCGAATTAGCAAAGGAAACTTTTGGTAAGATGGGATTATGATTACAATACAGTATTAAACTGTTACAGGTGAATACCCAGAAAGTTCAGAAAACATCTCCTTTTCTTAAAAGAAACATGATACTGGCTAATGTAGATATTAGAAAGCAGTTTTTAATCTCTGTGTATATTTGAGATTTCATTACATGTTCAGATTTTTGAATAACTGTTTTGAGTAAAAGATTATTAAGTCATTTATAGCAATGCAAGAAGGGCAAAAAGGAGTAGACTCAGATGAAGTACACTACTGCATAGAATATTTTTATCAGCTGGATGAAATTTGCATGAAATGTGAGGTCTGTAGCTTTGAAATGGACTGTAGGGCTGTCCTATTGTCTTAAGACTTAGTAGGATGTAGCCCCAGGTGAGGCATGCAGCTTTTGCTGTGCCTTCTTGTGCTCAGTGTCATTTCCTTCTGCAACCCTCCTTTGCCCTTACCATGCCCTATCTTTAGAGGGCCTCCATTTCTTTGTGCAGTGTCTGCAGCTGTGGTTAATGCATGAGATAAAAGTGCAGGCTCCTATAAATAGATAAATTCAGAGTGTTCCAGAGTAAGAGACATGGCTAGAGAAATAGTCAAAGCCCTGATTTCATTTAACCAAGTTACCGTTACCTTTTGAGTACTTTTCAGAGTAGAAGATCATGTTGAAACAGTTAAATCACTGAAATTTATAGCCAAGAAGGAAAGCTCTAGTTATTCTGATACCCCTCCCCCACTTTCATACTTTCTCTACTCTGAAACAGATCAACAGGCTGACTGTAGTGATTGTTTTCCTTTTCATGGGGAAGTATGACCTTATCTGTCAGTGGATCTGTACAAATACCAGGAGTTGCTGTGAATGCTCCTGTGCACCATTGTATGCTTGGCAGGTCTTAACTGCACTCATCTAATTATACAGAGCTCTTGGCTGTTATTATGTGTCTTCCTAGGATGGTAAAAGCTGCCCATGTGTTTATTAAAGAGGCAGGTTTATGAAGTGTGCATAAAGCCTAGCATGGGACACCTGTTATAGACTAAAAGGTAAAAACATGCATTCATACAGTCATTGTTAATAGGATTTTACTGTGATGTTTCTCATACTAAAATACCACATGTAATATTGTTAATAACTAATCTACTTGACATGGAGGATACAGAAGCATACTTATCTTAGTGTAAAACTCATCTGGGCCAGATTTTTTTTTTTTCTAACAGGGTCTGGCTCTGTTACCCAGGCTAGAGTACAGTGGCCGAGATCGGCTCACTGCAGCCTCTGCCTCTGAGCTCAAGCCATCCTCCCACCTTAGCCTCCCAAGTAGCTGGGACTGCAGGCGCATGCCACCACGCCTGGGTAATTTTTGTTTTTTGGGGTTTTTTTTTTGTAGATACAAGGTTTCACCATGCTGCCCAGGCTGTTGTTGAACTCCTGAGCTCAAGTGATCTGCCTGCCTTGGCCTCCTAAAGTGCTGGGATTACAGGCGTGAGCCACCATGCACAGCCTAGGCCAGATTTCTTCTATTGGGATTTAACATGTTTACCCCTGCTTAGCTTCTGGAGTTAGACAAATACTTTCACAGGATCCATCTTTGTTTCTTATTCTTTTTGTTCCCTCTCCCCACTTTACTGTGGGGGTGTTCTTGGACAAGAACAGAGTATCCCTTTTGTAATGTATTATGTTGTGTTTTGTTTTTAGAGAAAGGGTCTTGCTCAGTCATCCAGTCTGGAATGCAGTGGCATGACCATATAGCTCACTGCAGCCTCAAACTCCTGGGCTCAAGCAATCCTCCCCTCAGCCTCCCGGATAGTGAGGGCTGCAGGTGAATATCACCACACCTGGCTAATTTTATTTATTTTTTTTGAGACAGAGTCTCACTCTGTCACCCAGGCTGGAGTGCAGTGGTACAGTCTCGGCTCATTGCAACCTCTGCCTCCTGGGTTGAAGTGATTCTCGTGCCTCAGCCTCCCAAGTAGCTGGGATTACAGATACATGCCACCACCATGCCTGGCTAATTTTTGTATTTTTAGTAGAGACGGGGTTTTACCATGTTGGCCAGGCTTGTCTCTCGGACTCCTGACCTCAGGTGATCCGCCTGCCTAGGCCTCCCAAAGTGTTAGGATTACAGGTGTTAGCCACTGCGTCTGGCCACATCTGGCTAATTAAAAAAATTTTTTTTTTGTAGAGATGAGGTCTTGCTGTGTTGCTCAGGCTGGTCTCAAACTCCTGGCCTCAAGCGATCCTCCCTCTTAGGCCTTGCAAACAAAACACTGGGATTACAGGTGTGAACCACTGTGTCTGGCCTTGATATATTGTTTTTAAATGAATAAAATACTTATTTATAAAGAAAACCTGTTATATATAAATAGATGTCAAAATACTAAAATGACAAATTTGTGATACAGAATTATATGCTTCCTTATCGATGCATTAAATAAGGTGTAGTGGCAGGTTTAATAAATAATGTTGTTTGAGAGTAATGATGACTGAACAATATTAATATTGTAAGATATCTGTAATGTCAGGAGAGTGTTTGTGATCTCTCCTGGTAAGTCAAGTTTTGCTAATACCACTGTGATTTGTTGCCAGTCAATTGAAACTGAAGGAGATGCTGAATTAGAGGTTAATAAAGATGTAACTTTTTTTCTGATTTAAGTTTGTAACCCCCCCGCCCCACCCAGCCATTCTATCCAATGACTCCAGGGGCTCCAGGGGCTTTAGAATGAAACAACAGGGTTATTCAGATAGCTAATTGGCTTGTAAGGTTTCATTTTTAAAAATCCTAACCTCCTGATACTTTTCAGTGCTTCTTTTCTCCTACAGGTGTTAATAATACAGTTTATGGAATAGATGCTATGAACCCATCTTCAAGAGATGACTTTACAGAGTTTGGAAAGTTACTAAAAGATAAAATTACACAATATGAAAAGTCACTATATTATGCCAGTTTTTTGGAAGTCTTAGTTCGAGATGTGTGTATTTCATGTAAGTAATTCTAATTTCTAGCCCCTCTGGGTAGATTTTTAGTAGGATGTTATCTTCAGGAGGTTGAAGGTTATTTTTTATTTTCAAGGATACTATAATACAGACTCACGATTTGCTGTTTTTAGCAATTACCTTGTGAATGTCGTTCTGCAGATACACAGTGAATTTGAGTGCTGGATCTTTTTGTTTGTTTGTAGGGGTAGGAGGACTTGTTGTTTTACAATGGCTTCCCTAAGAGATACCTGGGCTTGTCAGCAAAGCAGCTAATAAAACACTGGCTTATTCTTTTTATCTGATTATCACTTGAGAGGGGCTGGGAAGTATCTTTTGAGGGAAAAGGTCTCTGGCACTGTAGGATTTGGGTTGGGTGAGACTTCAGCCACTGTCTTTTACAAATCAGAATTAGACAAGGTGCAAGTTGAGTGACAGGGCTGGCACCTATTCTCTGGGTCCATGGTTGTGGTGCCACACCTTGATAGGAGTCATACATTTCAGGGCGGGGTGAATGGGAGTGACCAGCCATGGGTGGTGAAGCAGGAATGTACGGAAGGGACTGGTTTTGCTAGTATTTGCAGGTTTTTTTTGTTGTTTTTTGTTTTTTTTTTGAGATGGAGTCTTGCTTTGTTGCCCAGGCTGGAATGCAGTGGCACAATCTCAGCTCACTGCAACTTCTGCCTCCTGGGTTAAAGCAATTCTCCTGGTCTGGCACAGTGGCTCATGCCTGTAATCCCAGCACTTTGGGAGGCCGAGACAGGCGGATCACGAGGTCAGGAGATTGTAGACCATCCTGGCTAACACGGTGAAGCTGAGGCAGGAGAATGGCGTGAACCCGGGAGGCGAAGCTTGCAGTGAGCTGAGATCGTGTCACTGCACTCCAGCCTGGGTGACCAAGTGAGACTCCATCTCAAAAAAAAAAAAAAAAAAAGCAATTCTCCTGCTCAGCCTCCTGAGTAGCTGGGATTACAGGCGCCTGCCACCACGCCCGGCTAATTTTTTGTATTTTTAGTAGAGACGGGGTTTCACCATGTTGGCCAGGCTGCTCTGGAACTCCTGATCTCAGGTGATCCCCCTGCCTTGGCCTCCCAAAGTACTGGGATTATAGGTGTGAGCCACCATGCCCAGCCTATTTGCAGTTTTTAAGATGGAGAAAAAGGAATCCAACACAATGAATTGGGTTTTCTTTGAGAAATTATCACTAAGCTGAGAGTTCTACATTTGATTGGTAATGTGCCCAGAGTTGATATTTTATTCTGCATGTACTAATTTTTTTCTGGTTTTTGGAGGTGTTCTGTAACCAAAACTGAACACTTTCTGGTAGCCAAAACCTGGTGTCTCTTTCCAGCTTCATATTTTTATAAGGCTGATAATGCTGTCCACTGAACAGGACTGTTTCTTGGTAGGACATAGAGATGGTCACTGTTCTCATTGTAGTTCCCGTGCAAGAAAATGGAGACATCATGGGATAGGGTGTTGTCATTATAGGTTTAAGAATTGTCATTCTGGCTGGGCGTGGTGGCTCATGCCTGTAATCCCAGCACTTTGGGAGGCTGAGGCTGGCAGATCACCTGAGGTCAGGAGTTTGAGACTAACCTTGCCAACATGGTAAAACCCCATCTCTACTTAAAAAAAAAAGAAAAATACAAAAATCAGCTGGGCATTGTGGCGCGCACCTGTAATCCCAGCTACTCGGGAGGCTGAGGAAGGACAATCACTTGAATCTGGGAGGTGGAGGCTGCACTGAGCTGAGATCACGCCACTGTACCCCAGCCTGGTGACAGAGCGAGACTCCATCTCAAAAAAAATAAAATAGGCCGGGTGCGGTGGCTCACACCTGTAACCCCAGCACTTTGGGAGGCCGAGGCAGGCGGATCACGAGGTCGGATCTAGACCATCCTGGCTAACACAGTGAAAATCCGTCTCTACTAAAAATACAAAAAATTAGCTGGGCATGGTGGCGGGCGCCTGTAGTCCCAGCTACTTGGGAGGCTGAGGCAGGACAATGGTGTGAACCCGGGAGGCGCAGCTTGCAGTGAGCCGAGATTGCGTCACTGCACTCCAGCCTGGTTGACAGAGTGAGACTCCATCTCAAAAAAAAAAAATAATAATAATTGTCATTCCATGTTTATTTGTCTGTTCTCCCTGATTACTGGGGGTGTGTTAATGGAAGGGCATGTTATCCTCCCCCATTTGTTTAGACTGAGGAAGGATACTAGGGAGCATTGTGAGCTATAAAGACAGTTTCTCTTTGGTTGAGCAATGGTGTGTTGGTGATTACAGGTCATCATCATAAATAAAATAAATTTTATTTTCAAGAGACAGGGTCTAGCTGTGTTGCCCAAGCTGGTGTCGAATTCCTGGGCTTAAGTGATCCACCCACCTAGGCCTCCCAAAATGCTGGGATTACAGGCATGTGCCACTGTGCCCGGCCACCTTATGTTTAAAGAGGAGAAATTCATGGTCCTTTCAAAGTTACTGAAGTTTAACAATGAACAAATTGGATTTCTCATAACACTTTTGGAATGTACATTTTGGGATATATAGATATATATGGAATGTACATATTTAGCTTTAACTTTTCAAAATGCTTAAAAATTCAAGTTTAATGATATGCCCTTTTTTTTTAAAGTGGAAATTGATGACTTGAAAAAAATTACCAATTCACTGACTGTGCTTTGCAGTGAAAAACAGAAGCAAGAAAAGGTAAGAGCAAGCTGTGTAGGGAAATGTGTATTAAATTAGAGTGGGGTTATAGGTCTAACATTCAACAAATATAATAGGAGCCTGTCCTAATTACTTAAAAGTCAAGCAACTCACTAATACCATTTAAGTTAGACTAGAACAGGAGTATGGGTGCGATTACTATCCTTTTGTTTCCAGACATGTTCCCCTTTTCTGAGTTAATAGAAATTGCTGAAATCACAGACTGGGCTGAAATACTAGCTCTGCCACTTAATACCTATAGGTAAATCAGCTTTTCTAAGCTTCAGTCTTCTCCCTTGTAAAATAGGGACAATAATACTCACTCTGCAGAGTATTTGTAAGAGTAAAGTAAGAGAAGTATGTCAAGTAAAGGTTAGCTTTGTGATTTTAAATTGGGGGATACTTATCCACACTTTTCTAAATTTGCTTCAGTGAAGTTAAGGCTTTTTACCAATAACTTATAACCCCTGCTGGTGGGCTAGGTATCCAGAGCAGGACCAAGGACCCAGATTAAGTTTTGGAGAGACTGACTCTGGGAGACCTGTTCAGGTCCAAAACATGTAGGCTTGGATGTCCCTTACAGAACTAGTGTTTCTGGGACCAAAGGTTTTTGTGTGTTTATGAGGGTTGCTGTACCAGATAAGATGCCCTAGCACATAAAGTTTCATGAATTAACTCTCTTTCATCTTTAGCAAAGCAAAGCCAAAAAGAAGAAGAAAGGTGTGGTTCCTGGAGGGGGATTAAAAGCCACCATGAAAGATGATCTGGCAGATTATGGTGGTTATGATGGAGGATATGTACAAGACTATGAAGACTTCATGTGACATTTTATCTTTTCTTGGTGTCATCTTTATGTTGCCCACAATCCCTTGAACATGTAGCACAACTTCCTTTCCTTTCAGTTCTGCCAAATGCTACAATCAGAAGTGCAGTATCTTTTGTGCTGGTTATTTAACCCCTTGACACTTAGGTGCTAATGTGCAAATGAGGGAACTTGGATCTTGCTGCCAAGGGGTTAAAATTGGGAACCTAAGTTGCTACTAAATCATAGTTCAAAACCTAATAATGTTGTCGTTGTTGCTATCTGATTTCATAGCAGCAGTCACTAAATTGGAAACAAAAGGTTGCAACATGACAAAAAAAAATTGTGTAGTATTTACCAGCACCATTCAGTAATACAGCCTTAACCATACCTCCTTGAACTACTTCATAACTTGTCAAGAAAAGCAGTTTGCAGCAAGGGCATGTGGTGTGCACCTAGTATTAAAATTGCTTTGTCTTAAAATTGAACATGAGGATATTAAAAATACATTGTGAAGAAGACTGCTTATCTCAGAGTGAAGATACTGCGGCTGAAAAGCACTAGTTTGATATAAAATTAAAATGACCAAAACCCTCCAACTTTGAAACTAAAGAAGGTAAACCTTTCCATTATTGCATTACATGTTGTAGAATCTCTTGAGTGCAAAGACTGTCTAGTTATTTATCAGGCTATTATTTCTACTGATGAAGTGCTTCAGGTGGGGGAGGGAAACTTATTTTTATTTGCCTGATTTAAGTGTCTGAGAAACAAATCTTTGTTCTCTTAGGCTGCAATGGAACAACTTTACCAGGGTTTTGGCATTTCCTTTTATAAAACATGCTCAGCAAACTGCACTAGTTAACTACAGTTTGGTAAATTGTTATGTTAACAATTATGACATCTGCAATGTTTTATAAAGCAACTAATTTAATAAAATCACTATTGTGAGGACTTAAATTTTGTGTTACCTCCCAAGAGATACTTTTTGAGAGTATAGAACACAGCTCTTGGGAGTACAGTTCTCTACGTTCTCTATATACTAAATCTTAATAAATGCTTGACATAGTTACAGCTTTAAAACATGAGTGATTTGCCAGGTCCTTATATTGTCACCATAGAGCAACAAAGGTATAGGGCTGCCTTCCTCTTATTTATTTGGGGAAATTATTTTGTTATTTAGATACCAAGGCCTAATTAAGTACCTATAAGAACTATTTATTTGGAGTAACTGAGCCTGTAACTCAGGTTTATGGCTGTTAAGTATAGATTAAGTATAGATTGGGGAATCTTTATTATGTCATGTCTTCTCCTAAGCAGTTTAACCAAATGTGTGGTTAGTGTTTTTTTATTCCCCTAAGACAGAAAGAACAAAAAATGTTTTAAATTTCTCTTATATAGGAAATAGGAACGTCAAAGCTCTGTAGACTACTTACTAAGTGGAAAACAAGACCATCTAAGTGATTTGAGGAATTAACAAAAAGTAGTGACTACACAGCAATAATTACAGTAAATAAAGATTCTTTTAAGGCAGACAAGGGCTAAGATTTCCTTAGCAGTAATAATGACATACACTGAATTGAAAATCTATTTTATTACAGAAAGATCAGTTTCTAACAAATGAAAATGTATCACCTGTTCCTTAACTGTGTAAATAATAATTAAATTTCTTTGAAACTGGAATCTGCAGGTACAGGTATTCTTTAATCATTATTGGATCATCTAAAGTAGAAGCTGTCCTGAGGAAGAGGAAGCTTTTGATCTTAATACTAGTATCTATATAAAATGGTATGGATGAATAATCATCTAAAATCAATCCATTTTAAATAGGAATTTCCTTCTGAAAAGTTTCTCACTTGCTACCTACTACCCACAAAGGACTGATATGGTACAGTACCGGGATTGTTCAACTTTAGCAAAGATCTCCAATGCATTATTCTTCTCATCACATCTGTCAGAATCTGCTAACAGTACAAGAAAACAGGCACCTATGAAATCATCTAACCTGCTAGCATGTCCTTTAGACAGCAACCTGTCTGAGGGTCCTTCAGAAGCACATTTACAATTTCATAAAACTTGTGTTCGTATGCCAACTTGTAATACAGGTAAACATCTTCACAATATGTGAGTAATTTCTTCAGGTTTTCCATGGCCATGTCAGTAGGCTGATGTTGTTTATATCTAGATAAAGAAACATAATGTACAGGTTAAGATACTGTTTTGTTTTGTTTTGTTTGAGACAGTCTTACTCTGTTGCCCAGGCTGGAGTGCAGAGGAGCAGTCTTGGCTCACTGCAACCTCCGCCTGCTGGGTTCAAGTGATTCTTGTGCCTCAGCCTCCCGAGTAGCTGGGATTACATGAATGTGCCACCACCCTGGCTAATTTTTGTAATTTTAGTAGAGACAGCGTTCTGCCATGTTGGCTAGGCTGGTGTTGAACTCCTGGCTTCAAGTTACCTGCCTGCCTTGGCCTCCCAAAGTGCTGGGATTACAGACGTGAGTCACTGTGCCTGCCCTTTTTTTTTTTTCTTTTAAATAAAAGATGGAGGTCTCACTGTGTTGCCCAGGCTGGAGTACAGTGGCTTTTCAGAGTGTGAACTCCTGGGCTCAGCTGCTTCTCTTGCAGCCTCTCGAGTAACTAGGACTACAAGTGTGCACCACTGTGCCCACCTTAGGATACTGTATTTTGAGTGAGGACTGTCAGCTCCGAAGTACCACTTACTATTACCTATAGAGGAGAGGGTGCTGGAATCTGGGTTATCTCAGACTAGTATTAGGGGTGCTTGATAAAAAATGAGTATGTTAATGCTCACCTTATAGAGTAAGTTTAGTACTCCAAAAGGCACCTCTGATGTTATAGTGTTTTTCGTTTTTTTTGAGACAAGAGTCACACTCTGTTGCCAGGCTGGAGTATAGTGGCATGATCTCGGCTTACTGCAGCCTCTGTCCCCAGGTTCAAGTGATTCTCCTGCCTCAGCCTCCCGAGTAGCTGGGACTACAGGCGCCGGCCACCACACCCAGCTATTTTTTGTATTTTTAGTAGAGACAGGGTTTCACCATGTTGGCGAGGCTGGTCTCGAACTCCTGACTTCAAGTGATCCTCCTGTCTCGGCCTCCCATAGTGCTGGGATTACAGGCGTGAGCCACTGGGCCTGGCCAGTGTTTTAGGTTTTTGGCACTGAGTAGCTTTCCTCCCATTTTAAAAGTACAAAGCACTATGAGCAAACTGTTCTTGTTGATCTCTTTGCATAAATCTGTTAAAAGACTTTCTTCTAAGGATTCTTGATACTGCTTTGCCATTTTAAGTAGAGGTAATCTAAAGGCATGGTGTACTTAGCCATAAAATTCTTACACTTGTCTCACCTCAAAGCAGAGGCAAGGAGCAATGTTTACAGTCAACTTTTAATACTTACTTTTTGGAAATCTCTTCAAAAGAGGCAAGGAGCAATGTTTACAGTCAACTTTTAATACTTACTTTTTGGAAATCTCTTCAAATATACTGGACTTTAATAACCTTTGCTGCTTAAATTCTTCCAAGTAATTAAAGTCTCCTTTAAGAATCACTTGCTGGTATAAAATTTCAGCCCAATCTGGAACAAAATCATAGGCCTCAGCCACAATAGACGCCTTAAAAGGAGAGAAGTGAAGAAGGACACCATCAGAGCCCATCTGATGTAAAATCAAAAACAAACTGTTGTAGAAAACAATACTGTATACTCACTCATGTAGTGAATATGATCATTACCAATTATGTTAAAAGGCTCTATGTATCAGAGGTGGTGAAAAGTCTGGTGTGTGTTTGGCATTTTCCCTCTCATAAATCCCCAAATTATCTTAAACCCTTTTAAAAAAAGACAGGGTCTCCCTATGTTGCCCAGGCTGGACCAGAAATTCCTGGGCTCAAGATCCTCCTGCCTCAGCCTCCTGCATATCTGGGACTACAGGCATGTGCCACCATGCCCAGCTTCTTTCAGTGTTTTTAATTTTCCTCAGAATGAATTGAAACTGCTAAGAATATATTATTCCCATTAACTCAGCAGTATGAGGAACAGTGAAAGGGCTGATTCCCTGATAATCCACTTCTTTAAAGGGCTAGAAGCAATTTCCCTGACTTCCTGTACTAACCTGAGTGTGCCATTGTGTAACTGCTGGGGCTAGGAGGTTCTTGCAGGACCACTAGCAAGAGTATTACTTGGAACCTCAACTGTCTTAAGGCAGTGGTCCCCAACCTTTTTGGCATCAGTGACAGGTTTCCTGGAGGACAGTTTTTCCACAGACTGGGAGGGGATGGTTTCGGGATGAAAATGTTCCACCTCAGATCATCAAGCATTAGATTTTCATAAGAAGCCCTTGCATGTGCAGTTCACAACAGGGTTCATGCTCCTTATAAAAATATAGTCCTGTCACTGATCTGACAGGAGGTGGTGCTCAGGCGGTAATTTAGCTTGCTTGCCCGGCGCTCACCTGCTGTGTAGCCTGGTTCCTAGCAGGCCTTGGGCCAGTACTAGTCCACAGCCTGGGGTTAAAGGGCCAAAGGTGTCTGCCTCTCTGCTGGCCTAATAGCACAGGAAAGGGAGACAGCACTGTCTTACCATTCTCTAACCTCTGCCCAACAATATACTAGAGAGAAATACATCAAATTGCTGTTTTATGTTGGTATCAGAGAGTTAAGTCAGAACTGGACTGTCCTGGTTCTGTCACTAGCCCTGAGACCTTACCTCTGGGTTCCATGAGTGGGACAGGAGAGAGGATGCTAGCAGTGCTGGCTACAGTTTGCTTTCTTGCTCACCTGGTAGAACCGAGGTAGGGCCAGAATACAGTCCATCAGCTTGTGGCGACCCAAGTTGATGAGCATTATGTTCTGGCCAGTATTCAGAAAGTGAATCTGCAGAGTTATCAACTTGGTGAGCCGCTGACAGTGCTGGGCCTGTCGCACACAGGAGTCCTGAGGAACAAGGGTGGAGAGAGGCACAGTAGAGAAAGACCTAGTTGTCACCTCCTGTGTGAACCCTCACAATGGTATTCACCCCTTCTGTTCCTGGTTGGCCTATGATGCCCTCCCCCTTCACCTGGAAAGAGCCCAAGGACAAAAGAAAATAATTTTACTGCAGACAGCAAGTCCCAAGGCCAGTCTGGAAAAAGCCTTTGGTTACCTTGGCGTAACTCTCTGCTGCATCCAACATCAGAGTCAGGGCCTTCAGCAGCAGTTGCTTCAGCTGGTGCCCATCCTTGAGGCTGTCCTCTGTAGGGGAAATAAAGAAGATTTGCCGAGTCTGACTCCCAAAGCCGACTGTTCTCATCCCACTTGTGATGGTGGCTAGAATAGAAACATCCCAGCCATGTTCATAGGCAGGAACACCTCACTCAGATAAAGGTTATTGGGCCAGAAATGCATACGCTTATTGTAACTTCCCTCTGGAGTAGGATTCAGTGCCCCTTCTAATGCCTCGTTTCTCCAAAACATCAAAGAAGGCTTACATGGTATCAACGTGCATGTTGGTTCCTGGTGGATGATACCCTGGATATATAGGCTATAGATCCAAGAGTACAATCCTAAGTTGCAAATGCCTTCAAAGTCTCCATTCCATCTGTCTGCCCAAGTGGGGGTCCTGCTGAGCGACATATCTACCTCAAGATTCTTTTTTTGAGATGGAGTCACACTCTCACCTATGCTGGAGTGCAGTGGCACAATCTTGGCTCGCTGCAACCTCTGCCTCCCGGGTTCAAG
This sequence comes from Pongo pygmaeus, assembly GCF_028885625.2. Taxonomy (NCBI): domain Eukaryota; kingdom Metazoa; phylum Chordata; class Mammalia; order Primates; family Hominidae; genus Pongo; species Pongo pygmaeus. The sequence goes on from NC_072389.2 coordinate 49,774,559, forward strand.
TGATTCACCTGCTTCAGCCTCCCAAGTAGTTGGGATTACAGGCGCACGCCGCCACACCTGGCTATTTTTTTTTGTATTTTAGTAAAGACAGGATTGTACCATGTTGCCCAGGCTGGTCTTGAACTCCTGAGCTCAGGCAATCCACCTGCCTTGGCCTCCCAAAGTGCTAGGATTACAGGCATGAGCCACTGAGCTGGGCCACCTACCTCAAGATTCTAATAGCCCATCTCATGGGCTCTTGTCCTTTGCTGTAAGAATTTTACCCAGGGCCGGGCATGGTGGCTTACGCCTGTAATCCCAGCACCTTGGGAGGCCGACGCGGGCGGTTCACAAGGTCAGGAGTTCAAGACCAGCCTGGCCAACATAGTCAAACCCCATCTCTATTAAAAATACAAAAAATTAGCCGGGTGTGGTGGCAGGTGTTTGTAATCCCAGCTACTCGGGAGGCTGAGGCGGGAGCATCACTTGAACCTGGGAGGCGGAGGTTGCAGTGGGCTGAGATTGTGCCACTGCACTCCAGCCTGGGGACAGAGCGAGACTCTGTCTCAAAAAAAAAAAAAAAAAAAAAGAATTTTACCCAGCTAGCAGCACTGTTCTGGTAGTGTGGCTGTGACCTCACTCACCCCAGGGCTGAGACTCAATCAATTTCAGTTGGATGCGGGCAGCTGCCTCGTGGTTCTCGCCAATCTCCCGGCACATGCTGAAGCACAGGGCAATCATATTGTGCTTCTCACTGTCTCCAGGACGGCAGCGTTTGATGTAGTCCAGCAGGGCTGTTTTCAGGGTACCACTCTGCCCAGAATAAAAGGGAAAAGCAAGGTGTCAGTCAGGGACTGCAAGGCAGACAGGACTAGCTGAGTCACCTTGTTCTGCATTCCTTAAAAACTCCCAAGAAAAAGGAAGAGGAGCAAAAATGAGAATGAATACAAGTTTTATGCTGTCCCAACTATGAGGAAACAGGCATGTGTGCTTTCCTGTTGGAAGTGTGAAAGGCAAAACTTTTTCTAAAGGGAGAAACCTTAAAAATACACCCGCATAAGCTGATCTGACAATTCAATTTCTAGGAATTTATCCCTAAAGAGATAAGCAGAGAAAAGTGCTAAGATGAATGTAACAGGGATATTTAATAGCAAACAATGAGAAACAATCCAGATGTTCAAAATAAGGGGAAGAGAATACCATGTAGCCATTAAAACTTATGTAGGAGATGATGTGTTGATTTCGGAAATAGTCATGATATACTTTAAGTGAGAAAAGCAGGATATTTCATCTCTTCACTGTATGTTTTATTAAAATGTAATTATATATAGATGTTTTCAGGTACATGTGCAAAGAAAGGGCCTATACCAAATTGTTAGTGACTGTCTCCAGATGATGGATAGACACTGAGGACTTTTTCTGTGTTGTTCTGTTTTCCAAGTGTCTCACCTGGAATATGCATTACTTTTGTAATCAGAAAAAAGTTATTAAAATATTTAAATGCAGAAGGAAAACTGCCTCAAAAACAATTTAAAAAACCCTCTGGGGGATCTTGAAGATGCACCTATGTCCAGGACTTGCTCCTCACTTGATGACTAGACCGGTCTGTCCTGAAATTGGCCCAATACTAAAGAGAGATTTTTTTCTGCTTTGTCTCTTAATCCTGCCTGGCTGGGCCCATGTTCCCAGAAGCCAAAGGTGAAATGAGCAGAAGCAATGAATCATCCAGACAAATGATCTGGAAACAGGTACTGTGAGGGGTATGCTTGGTGTCACAGAGCACACTGAGGACACACGGGCTCGCAGAGCCCAAGACCTAACCAAGTCAGGCCTTTGCTTCCAAGCCGCCTTCCTGTTCATCATAATAATTATGGCTGCACAGCTTTTTGGTCTAAACTTTTGTGTTTGATTCCTAGCCTGGCTCTGAGCAGCACAGTTTTTCACAGTCTCCTGAAAACTCTCCACTCTAAAAGCCCTCAAACAACCTCAGAGCTAGACAATCCACTTTCAGCCTGGCTCAGGGTTTTTGCCCCTGCCAGAGAAGGCATTTAAGACAGTAGAGGCAGGTGACAGAGGCTGAGGTGGAGGAGGACAAACTTACTTTCTTAAGTATTTAGCATCGGCCGGGCACGGTGGCTTATGCCTGTAATCCCAGCATTTTGGGAGGCCGAGATGGGCAGAGCACCTGAGGTCGGGAGTTCAAGACTAGCCTGACCAACATGGATAAACCCCATCTCTACTAAAAATACAAAATTAGCCGGGTGTGGTGGTGCATGCCTGTAATCTCAGCTACTTGGGAGGCTGAGGCAGGAGAATCCCTTGAACCCGGGGAGCGGATGTTGTGCCGAGATCACGCCATTGCACTCCAGCCTGGGAAACGAGTGAAACTCCGTCTCAAAAAAAAAAAAAAAGAAAAGAAAAAAAAATATATATGGCATCAGCATATTCACAGACTGATCTGAACCAGAATCTGAAGCCACTGGTGACAGTGTATGTCTTGGGGAGGTCCCTAATTCCTTCCCTCCATTTTCCCAAGAGTCTACCCTGACTGAGATTATTCCCGAGAAGAGCTGAGGCTCCTGAATTATCAGCAGTACACCCCATCCTGGAGCTCATTATTTTGCACCTACCGGATCCAACTTCTTCCTCATTAGCACTTCAAAGTAGTGCTTTTTATGCAGCAAATCAAATATGTATGTCATCTCGTTGTACCTTCCAATGCCAGTGAGGAGCCGTACCTGTGAAGTGGGAGGACAGCTCGCATCAGCATCACCTGGAGTCTGGAGTTTTCTGAGCCAGACAACTACCATCAGTGGTTGCTTTCAGATGCCAAGCTCCAGGAGGAGAAGGGCTAATTTCCAGGCTACCATGCTCACCTCCCTCCCATGTACCCAACAGGGAGCCTCTGGAGGATTCAGAAATGTCAGTCACTGGGCCACCATTGGCTGTTCTTTTTTTTTTTTTTTTTTTTTGAGATGGAGTCTTGCTCTGTCACCCATGCTGGAGTGTAGTGGCACAACCTCGGCTCACTGCAACCTCCACCTCCCGGGTTCAAGCAATTCTCCTGCCTCAGCCTCCCAAGTATAGGCATGGGATTATAGGCATGTGCCACCATGCCTGGCTAATTTTTGTAAAGAGACAGTTTCACCATGTTAGTCAGGGTGGTCTTGAACTCCTGACCTCAGGCAATCCGCCTGCCTCAGCCTCCCAAAGTGCTGGGATTACAGGCATGAGCCACCATGCCCGGCTTTGCTATCCTTAAATGTGACTCTCAAGTGCTAAAGTGCCATTCTCCTGGGCAGGCACTCTTCCTCTTTTCACCACTACTCATGACAGTGGCCCAGTGGCTTGCTCAGCCACTCAGGTCAGTTTCAAGCCCAGAGAATTTAGGGAGGCACATGGGAACTGAGTGGCCAACTTACTTCAATTCAGAGATGTGGGGAAGGTCCAAACCTTGTTTTGGGGAAAAATGCAGCTGTCTCAGCCCTCTATCTAGAAAAGTTAACTGCCCTGACTAGGGGGTGGGATGGCCCTGGAACCTGGCAGGGATCTTCTCCCTTTTGCTCCTTTGGAGCAACCTCTGATTCTGACAGAAATCATAACTTGGAGCAGAGGGTTGGGCTGCCCAGCCAACTCTCAAGTAGGTAGTGGTATCCAGATGGGCAGAACTCCCTACGACTACATCAGCTCTGGGCTAGCTCCCACCCTTTCTACTCCTCTCAAAGGTTTCCACAGGATGGAGACTGGGGTTGAGGGGGCTACTTACCACCAGCCCATACTCCTCACTGGGGGCCAGGTGGTTATCTGTGAGCATCTGGGCGGCCTGTAGGACTCGGATGATGCCCTCCATGTGGCACGTCAGGGTGAAGCAATGATGGGCCAGGATCAGGAGCTCTGTGGCTGGGAGGGTGGGCACTGGTAAGATAGGATTATGAACCCTGGCTACCCACTGTCAACCTCTGCCTGGCAGGAGGGAAAAAGGGCCTGGTGGAGAAGGGGCCTGTCTGGAGAGGGGCCTCCCATCAGCCCTCCGAAGTCCCTGAATTCAGCAGCTATAGCTTTGAGACAGCCCCTTGATGACATCCAAATCGTTCTCTCAGTCATGGCACAATCCTCAAAGACAATCATGTAGTGACTGTTTCCCCAAAAGGCCCCCAAAATGAGAACACAGCACCCTCGCCTTCTAAACATGGAGAAACTTTCTGCAGACAAACTGATGGAGTTCCTGCCAACATGAATCCAAGGGCATTCTCTGCTTGTATCCCAGCGGAAGGTCTCAGGGCCTAATCAAGTGCCATTTGGTGTTCTGGCTTTCTAGAGTAGTGAAAGTCTGACATGTACAGATTTAAAAATACTACAATCACTGTAAGCACAATGAAAAGGCAAACTGGGAAAAACACCTGCAATGTGAGGACTGAAAAAGATTCTCCATCCTTAAAACATGCTGTAGCCTCTGGGCTTTTGCATCTGGCAGGGCCCTCTCCAGTCCTACTGACTTCTAAGCATCCCTGACAATGAATCCTTCAGGCCTTTGTTTGGACATTTCCTCCAGAACTCTATCTTGACCCCATCATTCTGGCTCTTACCGTGTATTAAGACCCTAGTCTGAGCTCCAGGAATTGCTTATACACCATATCCTAGATGCTTATAGTGCCTGGCACACACCTGGCACTCAGTAAATATTGTTCAACTGGACCGAGAAGAGATAGAAAAGGCTATTTTTATTTACCTTTCTTCTTTTTTTTTTTTTTTTTTGAGTTGGAGGCTCGCTCTGTTGTCCAGGCTGGAGTGCAGTGGCGCCATCTCCGCTCACTGCAAGCTCCACCTCCCGGGTTCAGGCCATTCTCCTGCCTCAGCCTCCCGAGTAGCTGGGACTACAGGCGCCTGCAGCCATGCCCAGCTAATTTTTTGTATTTTTAGTAGAGACGGGGTTTCACCGTGTTAGCCAGGATGGTCTCGATCTCCTGACCTCGTGATCCACCTGCCTCGGCCTCCCAAAGTGCTGGGATTACAGGCGTGAGCCACTGCGCCCGGCCTTAAATTTCTTTTAGAGATGGATCTTACTCTGTTGCCCAGGCTAGAGTTCAGTGTTGCAATCAGAGCTCATTGCGATCTCCAACTCTTGGGCTCAAGGGATCTTCCCACCTCAGCCTCTCAAGTAGCTGGGACTACAGGTGTGCACCACCATGGCCTGCTAAGTTTTTAAAGATATTTTTAGAGACAGGGTCTCACTATGTTCCCCAGATTGGTCTCAGACTCCTAGTCTCTAATTATCCTCTGCCCTCGGCCTCTCAAAAGCATTGGGATTACAGACGTGGGCCACTGTTCCCCATTCTAATATACAATTTTTCATTATTTATAAGAAATCTGTGTAACCATTATAAGTTATATAGAAGAATATTCAATGCCATGAAAAATGTTAATGACAGCATATTCATAAAGTAAAAAAATTATAAACTATGCAGAGTGTAATGTCATTTTTTAAAAAAGAGAACTTATCACACATTGTAATGAAGGCCTATAATGAGTTAGACATTATGGAAAATAAACAGGCTTTGAATCCACGGACTGGGTTCGAATACCAGCTCTGCCACTTAACAGATGTAATCAGCTTTCCTAAGGTAAAGTTTGTCTCCCTTCTAAAATGGGGACAATAATGTTCACTTTGCAGGGCAATATAAGAGTGAAATAAGTATGTTGAGTAAAGGTTACTTTTTGTATGATTTTAAATTTGGGGGTACTCATCCATAATTTCTAAATTTTCTTCAGTGAAGTTAAGGCTTTCTACCAAGAACTTATAACTCCTGCTGGAGGGCTAGGCATCCAGAGCAGGAACAGGGACCCAAATCAAGTTCTGGAGAGACTGGGAGACCTTTTGAGACCTGTTTAGGGCCAAAATATGTAAGAAAAAGGCCAATAACTTACTGCAAGACAATTCCCCATGGGGAACGGAGGAAATCTTATCCAACAACTTCATGCCTACCAATGTGCGGTCTTGACACAGAGTGGTCAGCTGAAGAAATGTCTGGCTTTCCTCTGTTGGGTTGAACATCTGCTTATGTCCTGTACAGAGAGGTGTGAAGACAGGTGCTGGTTTTATCTAAGAGAGGCTCACTCTGCCCAGGCTTGGGCACCAGGAGGTAATGCTAATGTAGCTCTGCAGCTCTCCGCTTGCTGAGCTCAAAACCCTTGGCCTATTGGTCATTTTATAGGACAGGAGTTCTTTTTTTTTTTTTTTTTTTTTTTTTTTGAGATGGAGTCTCGCTCTGTCATCCAGGCTGGAGTGCAGTGGGGTGATCTTGGCTCACTGCAACCTCAGCCTCCCAGGTTCAAACGATTCTCCTGCCTCAGCCTCCCCAGTAGCTGGGACTACAGGTGCCCGCCAACACGCCTGGCTACTTTTTTGTATTTTTAGTAGAGGCGGGTTTCACCGTGTTAGCCAGGATGGTTTCGATCTCCTGACCTCGTGATCTGCCAGCCTTGGCCTCCCAAAGTGCTGGGATTACAGGCGTGAGCCACCGTGCCCGGCCAGGACAGTTCTTTAGCTCAGAAAGCCACAGCTACTCCCAGTGTAATCATAAAACAATAAAAAGCAACAGCACGTATTTTGTACATGTATTTTGTAAAAAATAAAGCATGTATTTTGTTGTATTTAAACAAAATACATTACTGGAATCCAGAAACTTGAGAGAACCACATACAGGATGTATATAAGCACAACATCCAAATCCTTAACACTGGGAACTAGAGAATGCTGTCGGAGAGGTTGGGAATCCCTGGGGGGTAGGGTACCTGTTCCCTGTGATGAAGTAAGCAGCTCCCGTGTCACCTCTTCTGCCACGAGTTCAGCCACAGTATCTGGCTTAAGGCCCTGCGTGCTGATGAAGGCCTGGGCTCGTTTGCATCGGTCAGGCTGCTGAGAGGCCAAGATTTCCCGGAGCATGGCTTCACCATCCTGAGCAGCAACATCTGTGTAGGAACAGCCCAACTCCTGAGAGGAAGACAAAGCCAGTCAAGGCCACTTTTAGAAGCCAGGAAAAAGCAAAAGAGCCCTTTCTGAAATCTGATGTGGATAGACTCCACTGTTTTCTGAGCTTACAGACTCCTCACCCTCAGCAGGAACCTTAAAAAAAGCAAGTACTGTTTTCTAACCCTTTCTATCATTTCACCAAAGCCAAATCCAGGTAAAAGAAAGGCTTGTATTCAGAAAGCATCAGGTTATTCTCTTGTTGAACACTTATTTTTTTGGCGGTGGGGGGACAGAGTTTCACTCTTGTTGCCCAGGCTGAAGTGCAATGGCGCGATCTTGGCTCACCGCAACCACTGCCTACTGGGTTGAAGCAATTCTCCTGCCTCAGCCTCTCAAGTAGCTGGGGTTACAGGCATGTGCCACCACACCCAGCTAATTTTTGTATTTTTGGTAGAGACGGGGTTTCTCCATGTTGGTCAGGCTGGTCTCAAACTCCTGACCTCAAGTAATCCACCCGCCTCGGCCTCCCGAATTGCTGGAATTATAGGCGTGAGCCACCGTGCCCGGCCTGAGTTTTAAAAATATTATGAAATGTAAGAACACCGACTAAAATGCAAGAGCCTTTATTATTCCCAGAGCAGCAGCAAAACCCTCAATTTCCAAAGAAGTCTTTGAGTCTTCTCCAAGATGAGGGCTTTAGGGTTTGGCTTTATTTCTCTTGTGCTCTTCTACTTCCAGTCTACTGTTTTTCTCCCCCAAGCAGTGCAAAGGTACAGACGATTTCTGCTTCCTCTGGCTCTTGTCTTTATAGTCATCACATTCCATATGGAATGCTCCAAACAATCATAATGCAAAACCCAAGATATTAAGTCTAGAAGAGACCCTCATGGTCAAATCATCATTTATAGATGATGAAACGGGCCCACAGCGCTAGCTTTCTGGTTTGCTGAGCTGTAGCCAGGAGTCAGATCGCCCTGACACCTGGCTTGGTGTCCTCCCCACCATTCCCCAAAGATAAAGTTATGAGGGCCAACATCCTGACAAGAGCTCTATTCCCAGGTCATGATTAGCATCTAAAAGACTGACTTGGCAATGTCCAAAATCAACCTCAAACTTCTCATTTCCCTCCCTCTCAGAAAGAGGAGCCCCAACCCCTTGGCACATACCTTGGCAAGATCATACAGACAGAGGACCTGTCGACAGTAGTTCTTCCCATGGAGGCATTTGCTTGTCAGCACTTCCAGGTTAGTTACCACTTCATCACTGGAGGGCACTGTCACAAACTTCTGACTATCCAGACTTGAAGCTGGAAGCAAATACAAGTCTGAGGGGCTCTAAGCTGGGAGGTTCTGGCCTCTCCCTAGCTCTCTATGGCTCTACCTCTCTGCTTGAAGCTCCCTGCACTGCACTCCCATGACTCTGATTGGGGATAGGACCACTGCTGACAGGGCCCCACTTCAACTTCATTCATTGCCGCCTTTGAGGAAATCCCAGCCTGGGATACTTCAAAGACCTCTATGCTACAAAGATTCAAGGCCACCTAATGAGTGCTCTAGAGATCAGCACCAAAGATGCTTGCCAGAGTCTTCTCTATATGTCCCCCCTCCTGTATCAAATAAGTCACCAAGTATAGCTGACTATCTCCATAGTGGCCTTAGTTCCAGCCTTCATCACTCTGCATTCTGAGAAGCTGTTATCTGTCTCCCGCTGCCAGCCCCTCACCCCCAATCGGTCTCCGACATACTTTTTTTTTTTTTTTTGACATGGAGTTTTGCTCTGTCACCCAGGCTGGAGAGCAGTGGTGCGATCTCAGCTCACTGCAACCTCTGCCTCCGGGGCTCAAACGATTCTCGTGCCTCAGCCTCTCAAGTAGCTGGGATTACAGGTGTGCAACACCACACCTGGCTAATTTTTGCATTTTTAGTTAAGATGAGGTTTTGCCATGTTGATCAGGTTGGTCTCAAACTCCTGGCCGCAACTGATCCATTCGCCTCAACTTCCAAAAGTGCTGGGATTACAGGCTTGGGCCACTGCACCCACCTGCAAATATGCTTTAATTTATAGTAAAATTAAAATCTATTCCTGATTTTTTTTAAAACAAAGCTCTTGGCCGGGTGCGGTGGCTCACGCCTATAATCCCAGCACTTTGGGAGGCTGAGGCAGGCGGATCACCTGAGGTTGGGAGTTCGAGACCAGCCTGACCAACACGGAGAAACCCTGTTTCTACTAAAAATATAAAATTAGCTGGGTGTGGTGGCGCATGCCTGTAATCCCAGCTACTCAGGAGGCTGAGGCAGGAGAATTGCTTGAACGCGGGAGGCGGAGGTTGCGGTGAGCCGAGATCGTGCCATTGCACTCCAGCCTGGGCAACAAGAGTGAAACTCCATCTCAAAAAAAAAAAAAAAGAAAAAAAAAAAAGAAATCTCTTAGCTTAAAATAGGAGAAGATATTAATTTGATAAAGCATTTCTATTAGGAAAAAAAAGGAATATTTATATCACACTTTGTAATGGCAAAAACAAAATAGAAAAATTGAAATGTATATCAATAAAGCATTATTCAAGCTTAGTACACCTGTACAGTGGAATACTCTACAGCCATTAGAAAGAAGGGGGTCAGGCCAGGCGTGGTGGCTCATGCCTGTAACCCCAGCACTTTGGGAGGCTGAGGTGGGCGGATCACAAGGTCAGGAGATCGAGACCATCCTGGCTAACACGGTGAAACCCCATCTCTACTAACACTACAAAAAATTGGCCGGACGTGGTGGCGGGCGCCTGTAGTACCAGCTACTTGGGAGGCTGAGGCAGGAGAATGGCGTGAACCCGGGAGGCGGAGCTTGCAGTGAGTGGAGATCGCGCCACTGCACTCCAGCCTGGGCGACAGAGCAAGACTCCATCTCAAAAAAAAAAAAAAAAAAGAGAAAGAAGGGGGTCAATCTATATGTACTGAGAGGACAAAAATGTAGATCAATATGATGTAATCTCATTTTTTGTAAAAAATAAATATTGTGCTGCTTTCAAGTAGAAAATGCATACCAAGCAAGTAAAAGATAGTTATTCTGGGGAATTTTGTGGGGGAAGTGTTGAATTGGCTTTTTTTTGTGATGAAGTCTCACTCTGTCGCCCAGGCTAGAGTGCAGTGGCACGATCTTGGTTCACTGCAACCTCCGCCTCTTGAGTTCAAGCGATTCTCCTGCCTCAGCCTCTGGTGTAGCTGGGATTATGGGTGTGCACCACCACGCGCCCAGCTAATTTTTTGTATTTTTAGTAGATATGAAGTTTCACCATGTTGGCCAGGCTGGTCTTGAACTCCTGACCTCAGGTGATCTGCCCACCCTGGCCTCCCAAAGTGCTGGGATTACAGGCATGAGCCACTGTGCCCAGCCTGAACTGACTTTTTACTTTATGCGTTTCTATGATATTATGTGATTTGCTACACTAAGCACAATTTTTATTTGAAAATATTAAAAAGTGCTGTAGGCCAGAGGTGGTGGCTCATGCCTGTAATCTCATCACTTTGGGAGGCTAAGGTGGGAGGATCCCTGGAGCCTAGGAGTTTGAGGCCAGCCTGGGCAACACAGTGAGCCCCCACTGCTACAAAAAATTTAAAAATTAGCTGGGGATGGTGGTGTCTACCTGTAGTTCCAGCTACTCAGGAGGCTGAGGCAGGAGGATTGCTTGAGCCCTGGAGGTTGAGTCTGCAGTGAGCCATGTTTGCACCACTGCACTCCAGCCTGGGCAATAGAATGAGGCTCTATCTCAAAAAAAAAAAAACAAACAGAAACCCTTAAAGATAAAATAAAATAAAATGCAACTCAGACCATGCTATTCCCCTGCTTAAATCCTTCACTGGGACTTCTAATTCTAGGTAAGTTGGTTATAATAAGCTCAATCTACTGTGTCTTTCCCACTGAATTCAATACAAAACCTGGACATAATACATGTGGCATACAAGGACTCTGGAAAAGTAAAAAGTAGCAGGCAAACTGAAGATGACCAGAATTATCATTTTCCCCCCTCTAGCAAGCTCTGGCCTGAATGCAGTCCTGACTAAAACCTAAGAACTAAGGGCTGAGGTGAAGTGTGAGTGCGAGAGTGTGAATTCCAGAAGCTCTCTAGTACCAGTTTGAAGAGTGGAAAGGGGAACTCCTAATTCCTGTTCTTCCTTGTCCTGGCTCCCAAGCAAGCCGCTGGCAGTGGTGGCAGAGGCTGCAGTGGCAGCAGGCAAGAGCCAAGGCTCTCAGAAAGGGGAGCCTTCTTTTCTTTTCTTTTTTTTTTGAGACGGTGTCTCGCTCTGTTGCCCAGGCTGGAGTGCACTGGCGTGATCTCGGCTCACTACAAGCTCCACCTCCTGGGTTCATGCCATTCTCCTGCCTCAGCCTCCTGAGTAGCTGGGACTACAGGCGCCCGCTACCATGCCTGGCTTTTTTTTTTTTTTTTGTATTTTTAGTAGAGATGGGGTTTCACTGTGTTAGCCAGGATAGTCTTCATCTGACCTCATGATCCGCCCGCCTCGGCCTCCCAAAGTGCTGGGATTACAGGCGTGAGCCACCGCGCCTGGCCAGGGGAGCCTCCTTTTCTGAGCAGGGGCGCTCTGGTCTCAGGAGGGCGGAGTAGACCCCTGTTGCTTTTGCATTACCCTCCTGTCACCTGGCCCTGGGTGTAGGAATAGTCAGGGTAGTGCAAGACAGAGTGGGGGTAACTAAACCTTCAGCTTTTGGCCAAATAACTGAAAAGAGAAGCCTCAGGGAAAAAATCAGCTGGGAGAGCCCCAGGAAAGCAACCCAATACATTTTTATGAACTACAGGGCTCACTCCTGGACTAACCATGTGTGGCCTTGATCCTAACTAGCATAGATCACTACCAAGGTCATAGATTGACCACTAGGTGGCGTGCCCACACAGGACAGATCTGAATACTACCGCAAAGGAAAATGAACTGATGTTAAAACCACAACGCACAGGCAGTGGTTTGGAACTTCACCCTGAACCTAACCAGGTCAGCTGTCTGCTAAAAAATATCAACATCCTTCATAGGATTTAAATAAGATCCACAGTCTCAAATAGTGTATTTTAATAATACACTATTCAAAATGTCCAGATGCAGCCAGTCGTGGCAGCTCATGCCTGTAATCCCAGAACTTTGGGAGGCCAAGGTGGGTGGATCACCTGAGGTCAGGAGTTCGAGACCAGCCTGGCCAACATGGCGAAACCCAACCCTGTCTCTACTAAAAATACAAAATAATTAGCCAGGTGTGGTGGTGCACACCTGTAATCCCAGCTACTCGGGAGGCTGAGACACGAGAATTGCTTGAACCTGGGAGGCCAAGGTTGCAGTGAGCTGAGATTGCACCACTGCATTCCAGCCTGGGTGACAGAGTGAGACTCCGTCTCAAAAAACAAAAACAAGAAAACAAAAAAACCCAAAATGTCCAGATGCAACCCCAGATTACTCAGCATAAGAAAAAGCAGGAAGAGGGGCCGGGCGTGGTGGCTCACGCCTGTAATCTCAGCACTTTGGGAGGCAGGCGGGTGGATCACCTGCAGTCAGGAGTTTGAGAGCAGCCTGGCCAACATGGCGAAACCCCATCTCTACTAAAAATACACATACACACACAAATAGCTGGGCGTGGTGGCACTAGTCCCAGCTACTCGGGAGGCTGAGACAGGAGAATTGCTTGAACCCAGGAGGCAGAGGCTGCAGTGAGCCGAGGTCACACCACTGCACTCTAGCATGGGAGATAGAGCGAGACTCTGTCTCAAAAAAAAAAAAAAAAAAAAAGAAAAAGAAAAAGCAGGAAGATTTCAACTTACATGAGAAAAGATAAGATGCTAGCTAGCATTAGGGGGAAAGGATAGCATTAGGAGATATACCTAGTGCTAAATGACGAGTTAATGGGTGCAGCACACCAGCATGGCACATGTATACATATGTAACTAACCTGCACATGGTGCACATGTACCCTAAAACTTAAAGTATTAAAAAAAAAAAAAGATGCTAGCTAGCATTAAAATGATGCAAATGTTAAAATCATCTGACAAAGAATTTAAAGCAGCTATAATACAAATGTTCCAATAAGCAATTCTGAATGCTCTTGAGACAAACAGAAAAATGGAAAGTCTCAGCAAAGAAATAGAAGATATGAAGAATAAAATGAAAATTTTAGAACTGAAAAATGCAGTTACGTGCTGTATAACAATGATTCCATCAACAACGGACTGCATATACAACGAGGATCCTGTAAGATTATCATGGAGCTGAAAAATTCCTATCACCTAGTGACATCATAGTCATTGTGACATAGCACAATTACTTAATTTTTAAATAAATTTAGTGTAGCCTAAATGTACAGCATTTATAAAGTCTACAGTAATGTAATGTCCTAAGTTTTCACATTTACTTACCACTTAGTGACACCCAGAGCAACTTCTAGTCCTGCAAGCTCCATTAACGTTAAGAGCCCTTTACAAATTGTACCATTTAAAAAATTTTTTTAAAATGAAAATCTCCAATTGTTTATTTCCTGAAGCTAAAAAATCTTTATATCATATTTTTTACTGTACCTTTTCTATGTTTAGATATGTCTAGATACACAAATACTTACCATTGTGTTATAATCAACTACAGTACAGTAGCATGCTGTACTGGCTTGTAGCCCAGGAACAGTAGGCTATATACCATGTAGTATAGGTGTGTAGAAGTCTATACCACCTAGGTTTGTATAAGTATGATCTAAGATGTTTGCACAGTGATGAAATCACCCAACAATGCATTTCTCAGAATGTATCCTCATTGTTAATGCATGGCTGTAACTGAAATTTTAAAATCATAGAAATAAAATTCAATAACAGAAATTATCCAATCTGAACAACTGAGAGAAAAAAAGTTTTAAAAAAACTGAACTGGCCAGGCGCAGAGGCTCATGCCTGTAATCCCAGCACTTTGGGAGGCCGACGCGGGCAGATCACGAGGTCAAGATATCAAGGCCATCCTGGCCAACATGGTGAAACCTTGTCTGTACTAAAAATACAAAATACAAAAATTAGCTGGGTGTGGTGATGCACAGCTGTAGTCCCAGCTACTTGGGAGGCTGAAGCAGGAGAATCACTTGAACCTGGGAGGCAGAGGTTGCAGTAAGCCGAGATTGCGCCACTGCACTCCAGCCTGGTGACAAAGTGAGACTCTGTCTCAAAAACAAACAATCAATCAAAAACTGAACAAAACTTCAAGGACTTATGAGATAATAACAAAAATTATATATTCATGTACTTGAAGTTCCAGAAGGAAAGGAGGTAGGGTATGGTGCTGAGAAAATATTTGACAAAATTATGGCTGATCAGTACCCAAGTTTGGTGAAACACATAAACCTACATATTCAAGAAGCTCAGTAAACCCCAAATAGAATAAAGCCAAAGAAATACATATCCAGTCACAATATGATCAAACTGCTGAAGACCAACAACAGAAAAAAAACACTGAGAGCAACCAGAGAAATATGCACTATTTATATAGATGAACAATGATTCAATTGACTGCCATGATTCAATTGAACAATGATTCAATTGTTTTTCATCAGACACCATGGAGGCGAAAAGGAAGTGAACAACATTTTCAAGTGCTGAAAGCAAATAACTAATTTTCTTATTTATTTTTTGAGACAGGTTCTTACTTTGTTGCCCAGGCTGGAGTGCAGTGGCATGAACACGGCTCACTGCAGTGTTATCCTCCTGGGCTCAAGCGATCCTTGTGCCTTAGCCCCTCAAGTAGCTGGGACTACAGGCATGTGCCACCACACCTGGCTAATTTTTGTATTTTTTGTAGAGATGGGGTTTTGCCATGTTGCCCAGGCTGGTCTTGAACTCCCGAGCTCAACTGATCTGCCTGCCTCAGCCTCCGAAAGTGCTAGAATTACAGGTGTGAGCCACTGCACCTGGCCTGAAAATAACTAATTTTCTATATCCAGCAAAACATCCTTTAGGAATGAAGGTAAAATAGAGACATTCTGAGATGAGGAAAAACTGATTATTAAAAAAAAAAAAAAGGCTGGGCGTGGTGGCTCACACCTGTAATCCCAGCACTTTGGGAGGCCGAGGCGGGTTTATTAAAATGTATTTTTTGGCTAAGAGCAAAAACCTCATTGTTTAATGAGGTTTTCAATGTATGCAGAAGTAATAAAAGACAAGTAGGATGTAAAGGGAGAAGAGTAAAGTGACCTAAAATGGTGGTAAGAGTCCTCCTACATTCCAGCTGAGGTGGTAAAATATTGATTCTAAGTATACTGTGGAAAGTTAAGGATGTACACTGTCATCTCAAAAAAAAACCAAACTATACAAAGATGCATAGTCAAAATCACAATAAATTAAAATGGAAGACTAAAAAATGTTCAAATAACCCAAAAAGCGGAAGAAAAAGTTTCCCTTGAAAATCACAAAATGCTAAAACTCACCCAAGATGAGAAAGATAACCTGAATAGTCCTGTAATTATTTAAGAAATTGAATTTGTGGTTTAAAATCTTCCAAAATAGAAATCTCCAGTCTCAGATAGTTTTACTGGTAAATTCTACTAAGCATTTAAGGAAGAAATAACACCAGTTCTACACAATGTTTTCTAGAAAATAAAAGAGGAGGGAGTACTTTCTAACTCATGAAACCAGCATTACCTTGATACAGAAACCAAACAGTACAAAAAAAGGCCGGGCACGGTGGCTCAAGCCTGTAATCACAGCACTTTGGGAGGCCAAGGTGGGCGGATCACTTGAGGTAAGGAGTTCAAGACCAGCCTGGCCAATATGGGGAAACCCCATCTCTACTAAAAATACAAAAAGTAGCCAAGCGTGGTGGTACACACCTGTAATCCCGGCTACTTGGGAGGTGAGGCAGGTGAATCACATGAACCTGAAAGGCAGAGGTTGCAGTGATCCGAGATTGTGCCACCACACTTTGGCCTGGGTGACAGAGTGAGACTCCATCTCAAAAACAAAAACAGTACAATAAATAAAATTACAGAATAACATTCCTCATGAACATAAATGTAAAAATCTTTAATGAAACAGCAAATTGATTTCAGCAAAAAATCAAAAAGAATAATGCACCAGGCCCAAATTGGATTTATGTAAATGGGGAATTCAAGGCTGGTCCAATATTAAAAAATCAACTAATGTAATCTACTATATTAATAGTCTAACGAAAAAAAAACACATGATCAGATTAAGATATACAGAAATAACATGACAAAATTCAAACTGATTTATGATAAAAATTCTCAGCAAACCAGGAATAGAAGGGAACTTTTTCAACATGATAAAGCCTGTCTTCAAAAACCTACAGCTAATACCACACTTAATGATGAAAGATCAAATATTTTCCCTTTAAGGTCAGTAAAAAGGTACGGATGTCCACTCTCGCCACTCCTATCCAACACAGTACTGAAAGGCCTAGTCAGTGCAATAAAGCAAGAACAAGAAATAAAAGGCATACAGATTGGAAACGCAGAAATACAACTCTACTTGCAGATGACATGAATGTCTATGTAGAAAATCTTGAGGAATCTACAAGAAATCTCCTAGAATAAGCAAGTTTAACAAAGTCATATAAAGTTAACACAAAAAACACATTTCTGGCTGGGTGTGGTGGCTCACGCCCTATAATCTCAGCACTTTGGGAGGCCGAGGTGGGCGAATCACCTGAGGTCAGGAGTTTGAGACCAGCCTGGCCAACATGGTGAAACACGGTCTCTACTAAAAATACAAAAATTAGCCAGTAATCCCAGCTACTTGGGAGGCTAAGGCAGGAGAATCACTTGAACCCGGGAGGCAGAGGTTGCAGTGAGCCGAGACCACACCATTGTACTCCAGCCTGGGCGACAAGAGTGAAACACCATCTCAAAAAACAAAAAACAAAAAACCAAAAACCAAAAAGAAAAACAAAAAACCATATTTCTATATACTATCAACGTAAGACTGGAAACAAATTTACAGATGTATAGAATATGTAGAATAAATTTCAGTGAACTAGCTACAAATCAGATAGATTCCCTTTAACTTTGAAACATAGCTAGTTTAAAAGACATAGATCTTTCTATTTCATTGCCTAGTTAATTGGCTAGTCTACAGATTACCTGGAAAAAAGTTGTTGTCCCCTTAACTTGGTATAACTATTCTGCCACAAGGGTCCCTTCCTTCTTGGAGACAGTGCCAACAGTGCCATTTAAGACTCTGGGCCGTCTGATCTCCTTCACTTACTGCTGTGGACTCTCCTTAGGGGAATGTCGGGCGCTTCTTCCTCAAGCAGCTCAGCACTTTGTAGGAGAGCATGGATCTCTGGGTGCAGATCCTCCATACTAGCTTCCCCTGAGGCCAGTGCTCTGCAGTGCAATACCAAGGCGACATCTCGATTATAAAAATGAAAATACCGGCATACTCTACTTGCTTCGTGCACACAGCCATCATCCAGTAGGTGCCCAATCAAAAAGTTTAGTGACTCCTGCTCTTTCCAATCCAGTCTATTCTCACATGTCTCTTTGGATGGAAGGCTGTTAAGTTCTAAGTATTTTGATGTGTTCAGAGCAGCCAACTTGGAGAAGGAAAACTCACTGGCTAAACTATCAAAGGAAAGTTCACCACTAGTTGAGATCTGTCGAGAAAATTTGGGCTCTGTTTCCTCCTGATTTCTTCCAAGAGTGTGCTGGGTGATGCGGCAGAGCCAGATCTGCTTTTCCAGCTCCTCCAGCTTGTCCAAGGGCACCATGTCCTCCTGGGCAAGCCAGTGCCCTGACAAGGTGAGCAGCAGATGGCGCTCCTCAATGCTGCTCCATCCAGTTGGGTGCTCACATGCCACATGGGCCTGGGTTGAGAAAAAGGAAGACGCTGCTTTGCTTGAAATTGAATTTTTCTTAAAATTCTCATGGCATTTTTTCCAGAAGTCAATTCTTGCTTGTTTTAGTGACCACTGTTCAATGTGTTTTAGGGTCTGCATTTCCTGTGTTATCTGTGAAATTTAACAAAGCAGATTTTAGCCTTTCTTGGATAAAAAAGTATCATAAATGCTAATGTTCCCTAAGTATATCACACTTGTTTGGACAGGGTCTCAGTCTGTCACCCAGGCTGGACAGCAGTGGTGGCGATCACAGCACACTGCAGCCTCAACCTCCTGGACCCAAGAGATCCTCCCACCTCAGCCTCCCAGGTAGCTGGGACCACAGGTGTGTGCCATCATGCCTGGCTAATTTTTAATTTTTTGTAGAGACAGGGTCTCCCTATGTTGCCCAGGCTGGTCTTAAACTCCTGGGCTCAAGCAATCCTCCTGCCTTGCCCTCCCAAAGTGCTGGGATTATAGGCATGAGCCACTGCACCTAGCCTTATCATACTTGTTAAAACCAAATCAAATCAGAAAACAGAGATTTGGCTACAGATGACCCTAGATCTTTTATCTGGAAAGTTATGGTATGAAAAACAATTCTTGATTGATCTCATGGAATGGGGTTTAAGTGGAAGCCCCCTTATATTTAATTCTATTCAAAGGAAAATAGTTGTAGCATATCCTACAAATGTTACATTTGCAGCACCCATTTCTCAATAATGGGAATTGTAGGCTCATCCATTTCTGAAAGTAATGTGTGTGTCAAAAGTAAAAAAAAGCCTTATCTCCTATAAATTATACATCTCATTTGATTTACTGTTTAATGCTGATTTTAAAAGCTAAGATTTTAAATAACTTAAAAAGACCAATGAGGCTGGGCGCGGTGGGTAATCCCAGCACTTTGGGAGGCTGAGGCGGATCACGAGATCAGATCAAGACCATTCTGGCTAACACAGTGAAACCCCATCTCTACTAAAAAACACACACACAAAAAATTAGCCGGGCATGGTGGTGGGCGCCTGTAGTCCCAGCTACTCGAGAGGCCGAGGCAGGAGAATGGCATGAACCCGAGAGGCGGCACTTGCAGCGAGCGGAGATCGCGCCACTGCACTCCAGCCTGGGCGACAGGCAAGACCCCGTATCTAAAACAAAAAAAAAGACCAATGATACCTCTTTAATAACCAAGTCGTCCACAGGTAACTCAGCTAATTCTGCTACCCTCCTGGCCAAAGCGAATTGTCCATCTGTCTGCAGTTTTTCCAAAATAGATCTACATTCATGCTGAAAATTCTCAATGCTGTAGCTGGTAATAATTGTATGATTAATGGCTATGGATGTATCCTTCAAAATCTGGCAAAGGACGCAAAGCTTTTTAACATCTGGACCTGTGCCAAAGAGAAGAGGATATAAACATTTAGTCAATAAAACGCCACTACAGCATTTCAAGAATAATACATATCAGGGGGGAAATATACGTGTTTAACATAGTAATGTGGTTAAAGGGAAAATAAAAAGCTGTTTTTTTTTTGTTTTTTTGTTTTTTTGAGATGGAGTCTCACTGTCACCTAGGCTGGAATGCACTGGTGTGATCTCCACTCACTGCAACCTCCACCTCCTGGGTTCAAGGGATCCTCCTGCCTTGGCCTCCTGAGTAGTAGGGACTACAGGTGTGCACCACTACATCTGGCTAATTTTTGTACTTTTAGTAGAGATGGGATTTCACCATGTTGTCCAGGCTGCTCTTGACCATGCCCGGCCAAAAAAGCTATTTTTCTACTCTGGTTGACTAAGAGAGGAAGCCATAAGGTAGCTGTATACCAAAAAAAATGGTCCTGCAAAATTGTTAGTGGTAAAGTCTGACTGAACTTGCTTGTCATATAGTAAGAAGTGCTACAGATTAATGGCTGGGCGCAGTGGCTCACGCCTGTAATCCCAGCACTTTGGGAGGCCGAGGTGGGTGGATCACTTGAGGTCAGGAAAGACCAGCCTGGCCAATATGGTGAAACCCCTCTCTACTAAAAATACAAAAATTAGCCAGGCATGTGGTGGCACACGCCTGTAATCCCAGCTACTCAAGAGGCTGAGGCGGGATAATCACTTGTACCTGGGAGGCGGAGGTTGAAGTGAGCTGAGATGGTGCCATTGTACTCCAGCCTGGGCAATAGAGTGAGACTCTGTCTCAAAAAGAAAAAAAAATACTGTTAGAGATTAGCACATGAACTCAATCTACACATCTGGCTTTATATACAGGGCAGAGGTTGGTGGTCTTCAATGTAGTAGAAACACAGTAGGAAGATTTTAGTCATTCAGACTGGTCTCTCTCTTTCTGGACTTACCTCCTACCTTGCTCAAATTTGTCTGATTTAGTGGTCATTTGTTCATTCAATGCAGTAATCATGTGGATCAAGACAGAGAACTTGTAGGACAGTTAAATCTCCAACTGGCCAACAGCCTAGGCTCTAATGTGGCACATTATATTCAGAATGAAGCATCACTTGCACCTCTAAAATTTATCTACTTAACCTAGGGAGACCTAACTGAGCTCCTCCTGATGTCCCTTGGAAATTATTAGTAACACTAAGAATTCTTGGCCAGGTGCAGTGGCTCACGCCTATAATCCCAGAACTTTGGGAGACCAAGGCAAGAGGGATCGCTTGAGGCCAGGAGTTCAAGACCAGCCTGTGCAACATGGTAAGACCTTTGTCTCTATTAAACAAAAACAAAGAATTCTCTGCCAACAATTTATGTGGCTGGGTTTGCTCCCTTTCCCAAACAGTCTAAGTAGAGTCTATGTGTGTCCTACCATAAGAGAGGGGCATGAGAAACATTCCACAATTCCACAATTTCCAATGCCACCTGCTGGGCAGCAGTCTGATTTAGGTAGTTCTGGGGAAAGTAAGACACCCTGCACAATCATATAAAACACGTTTTTAAAGAACATATTCCTGGCTGGGCACAGTGGTTCATGCTTGTAATCTCAGCACTTTGGGAGGCCGAGGCGGGAGGAGTGCTTGAGCTCAGGAGCTTGGGACTAGCCTGGGCAACATGGCAAAACCCCATTTCTAATAAAAGATACAAAAATTAGCCAGGTGTGGTGGTGTGTGCCTGTAATCCCAGCTACTCAGGAGGTTGAGGTGGGAGGACAGCTTCAGCCTGGGAGGCAGAGGTTGCAGTTGCAGTGAGCTGAGAACGTGCCACTGCACTCCAGCTTGGGCAACAGAGCCAGACTGTCTCAAAAAAAAAAAACAAACAACGTATTCCTGTTCTCTAAGCAAATAAATGTTAAATACGCACACATAGTAACACAATTTCTAAAAATATAAAAAATTATAGAATAAAACTATTATAGTTATGTTTAACAATGTAGTCAATTCTTATAATTATTCAAAGATAGATTATGGCAAACAACAGGAAATTCATTTTTGAAAAAAATTATTACTACAGATCAGTGAAAACACCTATATGTTAAACGGACTTATCATTTGGTCTGCACAGTAACTGGTAAGTGCCATCTTATATCCACTACATTTTGGAAACACCTCTTTTTCCTTTTAGTCATCAGATCCACAGCCTGCAACAACTGGCTCTGAGCTCAGGATTCTGTCAGTGTTCTGTGAAAATCTGAGCTCTCCAGCTGAACATCTGTGAGTTTAAATGTGAGAAAATAACCCTAGTAGCTAAACTGTCAGAATATAGTATAAAAGAACAACATTATCATTCAATAAAAAACTTGAAATTATCAAACAAGTGGAAAAGATAATAAGGCAATATTTGTTTGATTCAATCAGCAACAAGTTTAGAGACTGCCAACATCTTGAGGAATCTGCAAAAAAAAAAAGAAAAAAAAAAAACAAGCACAATTTTCTCTGAAACTTTAAAAATGAATTGTGCATTTCTGAAATAGGGTTTGTGACCCTAAGCAATGCTAAGGTTACTTGCCATAGAGAAGAAGATAGTGACAGGGTGTAGGAGTTCAGTCAGGGTGGTGGGAAAAATTGTAGAGGAAAAACTATGATAGATAGTTATAGGAAATATTATATGAGAATAATTATATATTAATATAGGAAAAATTATATAAGATAGTTATAGGAAATAAACACAAACCTTCTCAGAAGGCTGGGCAGTTTGCATAGCTTCAGTGACAGATTTGGCTGAAGGCAGCCTAATCCTCTTTACCTTTAGTTGATAGCAAAAAAGCAAATAACAAGGGAATGTGGGGAAGTATATCTAAATAGCTTGTTTACTCATGTGGTCCTAAGACCAACCTTTGATCAACTGCGGGTGCATAATTGCTCTCTACTCAGGGGATCGGCAATGTTAATTACCGTCTAATGGTGTTTACTCAAAACCTTTGCCATTTAATCTGTACTAAATAAATGCAAACTTTGCCAGCTTACGAAGCAATGCTCCAGACTCAGAGCACAGCCCCTTAGCCGGACTGACAGGCAAAATATCTCTGTCAGTGTATGTCTTGATCCATCGCTAGGTCAGCGTCTGTGGGTTGGACCCCCAAAACAGGGTAATGTAGAAGCCAGCCAGGAGGAAATGTGGCTATTTGGTAACTGCTTAGAATGAGATGATTGGTTATATTATTTATGTTTTATGCTGTTGTATTATTTCTTGAATATTTTAACCACAATTTAAAGTTCTCTGTAACTTCTTTACTCCCAGTTGTAGACTGTAAGTTAATGTTACATGCATTTTAATTTCCTAACTACCCCTCTAAAGTATTTTCAAGATTAAGAAAGCTAACTTCTTAATAGCAACTTAACTGTAAGGATTGTCTTACCATCAGAGAAGAGATGCTCTCTTTCAACAAAGAGCTGTAAAAGCTTCCCCAGCTCATACTGGGTCTTACACTGCTGTAGCATAAGCTTCAAAAGGAAACACACCTGATCCTCCAGCCACATAGCAGGGATGACAGGGTGGACCTTTGTGGCTGCTGTGTTAAGCTATGAAAGAAAAAAAGAGGCTTAGGGAAAGCAGTTTCATGAGAATAGCAAATCAAAACCTCCAAATCTGGGAACCTCTAAGAAAGCTAAAATTCCCTCAAAAGCCATTGCCTGTCATGAGGTGCTTACTCAGTTCCTTTCCAAATGGCAGGAACTGGTAATGGGGCTCAGAGGACTGGCAAAAACAAGCCCTCCTCAGCAGCTTTGCACATTGTCTCTTTGTGGAAAGTTCTGGTATAGAGCTGCATGTGTGAAAAAGATGGGCAAGAGTCCTAAAGACTGAATGCTAACTACAGAGTTAATGTCAAATATTCCTACTTAGTGACTGTCAAATTAATAGCCCTTTGAGTTGCTGTGAAGTTAACCCGATGTTTCACTTAGCAGCTTCTTTGTTTTTATTTTATTTTTTGAGACGCAGTCTCGCTCTGTCACCTAGGCTGGAGTACAGTGGTGCAATCTTGGCTCACTGTAACCTCTGCCTCCCGGCTTCAAGTGATTCTCCTGCCTCAGCCTCCTGAGTAGCTGGGATTACAGGCACGTGCCACCACGCCTGGCGAATTTTTTTGTATTTTTAATAGAGATGGGTTTTCACCATGTTGGTCAGGCTGGTCTTGAACTCCTGACCTGATGATCTGCCTGCCTTGGCCTCCCAAAGTGCTGGGATTACAGGCGTAAGCCACCGTGCCTGGCCTAGCAGCTTCTTTAAAGAGGGATGTAGGCCTGCCCTTGAATCCAGAGGATTTTAAATTCACATTATAAAAACCGCTTAGAAAGACGTGCCTAACATTACTTCGCTAGTTCTACCACTTTGCTTGTAGTTTATTCTTGTTAGAGAACGGTCTCAGTTAAGAAGCTTGGATTTACATCATTTCAACTGAATGCTAAAAATATTAATAGGAAGATGAATTCAGGTGGCAGGCTGCATTTCTACAAGTAGGTGTGGCAAAAGTATCTTCTAGGATGCTGCAGGAAAAGGCTGATTTCAGAGGAGTGGTGCTTTCTTACCTGATGCTGCTGCTGCTGTTTTTTTTTTCTTTCCTTTGTGCTGGTAGAGAACAGGGTCTCACTATGTTGCCCAGGCTGGTCAAACTCCTGGCCTCAAGCCATTCTCCCCCCTCTGCATCCCTAAGTGCTGGGATTACAGCTATGATGACAGCGCCCGACAGATGCTTCTTTTGTGACTTTATTCCTGATTTTTACTTTGGTTCTTGCTTCGTATTATTTTTGGAAGACTAATATTTGGTTCTCAGTCACTATAGTCTCGTAGTTCACTCTAGACTTCATACAACATAATCACAAAAAATACTGGGCGTTTTCGTGGAATAGAAACTTAACTGCCGGGTTTCAAAAAATGTATACGTTAATAGGCACCCAAAACTTATAATTCAGTACCTCTGTGCCTAGTGCTGAGTGAGGCCCTAGTCTTGGCTGAATACTTCCTGTATACTTCTGAACACACTATAGAAGTCACTCTGAAGGTAAGTTTAACATGCAGGGCTTTTTGGCTGTGATGTAGGTTTTAGAAGACAATATTCCCTTCAATAGAATTCTCAAGACTGCCAAGATCTTAAATTAAGGAATGGTTTATAAAATCATGTGTCACATTACCGCTATCTTCTTACCTCTATTTGGAATGAATTTCCTTCTCTACTCTCTTTCCTATGCCCTATATGGTCCTCCCTGTCCATTTCTCATCCTCTTCTCTTAAATTCCAATACGACTTACCTACTGGTAAGTAAAAAGATCATTTTGCTTTTGCAGCGTCTCCCTTAATGCAAAGTTGTTTAAGGGAATTATTATGAGAAAGAACACTGGTAGTCAACTCACTAAATTATTACTATTCCTGCTTAGACACTGTTCCTGAATGTTTTCTATTACCATTCTGACTGGATTTTGAGTTTAGAAGAACAAAAGTTATATAATACTTCTATTCTCTTTCAAAAAATATTTCTCTTCTTGATTCTTTATCCTCCTGAGTGTCCTTGTTAAAATTAGCTGGGATTAGGGCAGTAGTCCTTAGTCTTTATTTAATTACTTGTATACCTAAACTCTGTTGCTCTACGAAGAGGAACTAATGTGAACAGATGATGGAACTGGTTAAGCTGGTCAGGCAAGAATAAGAAGATACCTGGGAGGTAGCCAACTAGCCATAGGGAGTAATAAGCTAAGGAAATTAATGTGCCTATTTTCCGCGGTTTTAGAATCCTAGGCATATTCAAATAACTGATTTGGTATTTTCAAATATATAACTTTCAAATCTTCATTACAGTGAAGACCAATGTGGCCAGACATGGTGGCTCATGCCTGTAATCCCAACACTTTGAGAGGCCGAGGCGGGAGGACTGCTTGAGGCACGGAGTTCCAAACCAGGCTGGGCAACAAAGCAAGACTTCTTCTCTATAAAAAAAATATTAAAAATGATCAGGTGCAGTGGCTTATGCCTGTAATCCCAGCACTTCAGGAGGCTGAAGTGGGTGGATCACTTGAGGTCAGGAGTTTGAGACCAGACTGACCAACATGGTGAAACCCCGTCTCTACTAAAAATACAAAATATTAGCTGGGTGTGGTGGTGGGCACCTGTAATCCCAGCTACTATGGAGGCTGAGGCAGGAGAATCGCTTGAATCTGGGAGGTGGAGGTTACAGTGAGCCGAGATCATGCCACCGCACTCCAGCCTGGGCGACAGAGCCAGACACTGTCTCAAAAAAAAAAGAAAAAAAAAAAAGATTAAAAATTAGCCACGCTACTTGGGAGGCTGAGGCAGGAGGATCCCTTGAGCCCAGGAGTTCGAGGCTGCAGTGAGCTGTGATCGTAACACTGTGCCTGAGTAACTGAGTGAGACACCAAGTCTTTAAACAAAAACAAAAAAGGCCATGCATGCCAACCAAGTGCAGATCAGTGAGAAAGAGCACCATAATTCCAACTTACCGTTTCAAGGCTCTTCTGAAACTCCAGAAGTTTAGCTTCAGCTTCTTTATAATTCCTGAAGAACATACACAGTTCATACATCTCCATCACCAGTAGTAACGGGGAATCCTTTGACAAAGTTTGAAAAAAATTACAAAATTTTGAACTTAATATTTTTTCAATGAATAATGCCAAATAAGAGAATGTTAAAAATGCTATTAAGGCAGGGCACAGTGGCTCATGCCTGTAATGCCAGCACTTTGGGAGGCCAAGCCAGTGGGATCACCTAAGGCCAGGAGTTTGAGACCACCCTGGCCAACATGATGAAACCCCATCTCTACTTAAAATATAAAAAAGTAGCCAGGCATGGTGGTGCATGCCTGTAATCACAGCTACTCCAGAGGCTGAGGCATGAGAATCACTTGAACCTGGGAGGTGGAGGTTGCAATGAGCCAAGACTGTGCCACTGCATTCCATCCTGGGTGACAGAGTGAGACTCTGTCTCAATAAATAAATAAATAAATAAAATTAGCCAAGTGTGGTGGCATGTGCCTATAGTCCCAGCTACTCGGGAAGTTGAGGGAGGATCACTTGAGACCTAGAGGTCGAAGCTGTAGCTATGATCACATTACTGCCCTCCAGCCTGGGCAACAGAGCAAGACTCTGCCTCAAAAAAAAAAAAATGCTATTAACAATAGCTTCACAGATTAAATCATGTACGTTAAAAAGAAAGTTAAATATATTTTCTTTTCCTTTTGGAAAAATGATACTCAGGCTAGTTATACCTACTCAACAATCCATTTTCTGTCTATTCTATACTTGGCCTATTGCACACAGGCAGGAAGCATTCCACTAGATGGTGCTATGACACCTTTATTATTATTTTTAATTTATTATTTTTTTGAGACACAGCCTCATTCTGTCGCCCAGGCTGGAGTGCAGTGGCATGATCACAGCTCACTCACTACAGCCTTGACCTCAGGTGATCCTCTCACCTCAGCTTCTAGAGTAGCTGGGACTAGAGGTGCGTGCCACTGTGCCCGACTAATTTTTGTATTTTTTGTAGAGACGGGGTTCGCCGTGTTGCCCAGGCTGGTCTTGAACTCTTGGACTCAAGTGATCCATCCGCCTAGGCTTCCCAAAGTGCTGGCATTACAAGTGTGCGCTAGCATGCCCAGGCATAACATTTTAAACACACACACCTGGATAATCTGCTCTACTGATCCACCTTACCTACTGTTGCCTGTGGCACTGATTCATACATTTTATTGTTGTCAATGGGAGTCGCTCAGTCAGATAATAGGAGTTCTGAATTAGAAAGTATGGCTCTGAACTGTAAATACACCACTTACTAAAGTATTTTGAGACCTTGGGTAAGTTACTTAAGTTTTGTGAGCCTTGATTTATTAGTCTGTCAAATGAGAGCAACATCACTTCATAATACCTTTTTTTTTTTTTTTTTTTGGGACATGGTCTTGCTCTGTCACCCATGCTGGAGTGCAGTGGCGCGATCTTGGCTCACTGCAACTTCCACCTCGCGGGTTCAAGTGATTCTCGTGCCTCAGCTTCCCAAGCAACTGGGTTTACAGGCGCATCCCACCACGCCTGGCTTTTTTCTTTTTTTCCTTTTTTTGTATTTTTAGTAGAGATGGGGTTTTGCCATGTTGGCCAGGCTCATCACAAATTCCTGGCCTCAAATAATCCGCCCGTCTCAGCCCCCCAAAGTGCTGGGATTACAGGTGTGAGCCACTGTGCCTGGCCCATAATATCTAATATTATTTTCACATAGGATTATTGTGAAAACTCACTAAAATAATGTATAAAAAGCACCCTGATGCTTGGAGCGGTGGCTCACGCCTGTAAATCCCAGCACTTTGGGAGGCCAAGGTGGGAGGATCACGAGGTCAGGAGATTGAGACCAAACTGGCCAACATGGTGAAACCCCGTCTCTACTAAAAATACAAAAAATTAGCTGAGCGTGGTGGCATGCGCCTGTAGTCCAAGCTACTCGGGAGGCTGAGGCAGGAGAATTGCTTGAACTCGGGAGGCAGAGGTTGCAGTGAGCCGAGATCGTGCCACTGCACTCCAGCCTGGGTGACAGAGCGAGACTCTGTCTCAAAACAAAAACAAAAACAAAAAACCATCCTGGGCTAGGTGTGGTGACTGATGCCTGTAATCCCAGTGCTTTGGGAAGATGAGGTAGGAGGATCACTTGAGCCCAAGAGTTCAAGACTAGCCTAGCCTGGTCAACATGGCGAAACCCTGTCTCTACTAAAAATGCAAAAAAAAAAAAAAAAAAAAGCCAGGCATGGTGGTGTGTGCCTGTTTTCCTAGCCACCTGGGAGGCTGAGTTGGGAGGATCACCTGAGCCTTGGAGGTTGAGGCTGGAGTGAGCCTTATTATGACACTGAACTACAACCTTACAACCTGGATGACAGAGTAGGACCCTGTCTCAAAAAATAAAATAAAATAAAATAAATAAATACGACTTTGCTAAGTAAATGGTACTTTTTTTTGTTGTTGTTGTTTTTGAGACGGAGTCTTGCTCTGTCATCCAGGCTGGAGTGCAGTGGCACGATCTTGGCTCACTTCAACCTCCACCTCCTAGGTTCAAGCAATTATCCTGCCTCAGCCTCCCAAGTAGCTGGGATTACAGGCCCACGCCACCATGCCTGGCTAATTTTTGTATTTTTAGTAGAGACAGGGTTTCACCATGTTGAACAGGCTGGTCTCAAACTCCTGACCTCAAGTGATCCGCCCGCCTCAGCCTCCCAAAGTGCTGGGATTACAGGCGTGAGCCACTGTGCCCGGCCAGTAAGTGGTACTTCTAATATTATCATCATCATCTGTTGTTGCCTAAAAAAAATCCAGGGATGGAAATAAGAAAAAGCCAAGAGGGGATATGCTGAAGTAACCCCTTAAGCTCTGGAAAGAAGTGAAGCAACTATCACTACCTTAAAGAAAAGGTGGAAACCTCTGATGAGAGTTTTGCTCTTCTGTCTTGTTAATAATGTTCTCCAGATGACTGAAAGATCCTCAAGGTTCCAGGTATGGTCCTCTGTTGAGTCCTGAATGTGTCCCATTGCTTCAGTTGCAACACTGTCCTCCACAGAAGTGATGATCCAAACACAGAGACAAGAAATGGCACTGGCACCCTGCCACGGGACAAATAAAATAACAACTAGGCCTGGATTACCTGGCAAATGTACAAATACTACAGATGGATATTTCCTGTTTAGAATAAGTCACCCAACTTAATTAGTTAAAATGGCTTGAAAAGCCTTCAAACATGAAACAAACTAATGAGCAACCAAGGGACTGTTCTAAACTGTCCTGCAGAGGGTTGCAGGTCAAAAGACCAAGAAGCAGACAGAAGGGGGTATATGTGAAAGTCAGGGAAGTACTAATCATAAGAGAGTAGGACTGCCCTCCACTGATCTGCTGATTAAAGGACTGTCTGGAATGTCCCTCTTCCCTGCTAAAGAAGGCACTAAAGAAACAGTTGTGGTCAGTCCGCCAAAGCGTCTTTCTCTGACTGCCAACCAGGAACCAAGGCTCTGATCACTTGAGTTCACTGAATGTCAAGGCACAAGAAAGTACACTAAATGGCCCAGAGCCTAAGCTAGAGAAGCACAAAATGTTGCAGTGAACTTGGAAACACATGCTGGAACCTCACTGTCATCACCACCCCACTTCTGATTATCAGCCTTTCCTGTCCCTCATCACTTATTCTATTGTTCTCTGGGTACTTAATTTAGGCTTCTCATGATCCTCACCTGGAGACATGAGGCCAGAACACTGAGGATAGGGGCCTGTTGTTTCACTGCTTCAACCAGAAGCCAGTGCCAGGAGTCTGGCTCCTCTGAGCATTGGAGCAGAATTTCAAATAAATCGGTCATCTCTTCTTTGCTTCCTTGAAGTTCCTGGGGGGACTTATTGCAGACTTGATCGCTGTCCATTTTGGAGGTAGGCACTGAGGGCAAGTTCTCAAAAGCCAGCCTTAAGTGGTCTTGAACGACTGGGCTGAAGTACTGGATAAGGGATTTCACCTAGAAGGCATATCAGATGATTAAATAGAAACCCAACTTTCAGTTTCAGCTGGAGCTGAAAATGTTAGAGAAAAGCATAGACAAAATTATGCTTTCTCACCCTGAACTAAGTCAGAGTGACTATTATATAATTTTACAAAGTTGTATGGTGCCTTTTAATGAATTTCCATATTCAATCTGAAGTCACAAAAGCTTTTCAACTCTTCAGTACTAGTGTCTTGTCTGATGCCAACCCACTGAAATCTTAGGAAAAATAATAGTATCATATGAAACAAAAGCCCATGTATCCAGTACGTATCCTGGTTGTCAAAAAAAAAAAAAAAAAAAAAAAGAAAAAAGGCCTATGTCATGCCTACACAACAGAAAGAATGCTATCTTCTGAGAAGTGTTCCTATTTCCTTTTGAGTGACTGCTAACAATTAGTGGCTTACCTCTGCTGGGTGGTAGTTGTGGAGCTGGCTGTGAATAATGAACTGCAGCCAATCATTTGCTTTGGCACATTCTCTAAGGTAAGATATGCTTAGTTTCATATTGTGTAGCCTGCAGAACTGTACCACTAATGCCCATTGGCTGCTAGATTCACTGGATAACCTATAATCAGAATTAAGAGGTGGGGGTGGTCAAGAAAAAACAAAAAACTCATTAAAATATAGCTTTAGCTTGAACTGGAAAATGAGTAAAAATGATATAAATTAAAGCACAGTATATTCTCCAACAAATACTAAATATGTATTAGGCAACTTTGAAAAAAGTAGATTCTTTTTTTTTTTTTTTGAGACAGAGTTTCGCTCTTGTTGCCTAGGCTGAGTACAATGGTACGATCTCAGCTCACTGCAACCTCCGCCTCCTGGGTTCAAGTAGTTCTCCTGTCTTAGCCTCCTGAGTAGCTGGGATTACAGGCATGTGCCACCACACCCAGCTAATTTTGTATTTTTACTAAAGACGGGGTTTCTCCATGTTGGTCAGGCTGGTCTTGAACT
Organism: Pongo pygmaeus; assembly: GCF_028885625.2. NCBI lineage: Eukaryota > Metazoa > Chordata > Mammalia > Primates > Hominidae > Pongo > Pongo pygmaeus. The sequence goes on from NC_072389.2 coordinate 49,805,252, forward strand.
CCCAACCTCAGGTGATCCGCCCGCCTCAGATTCCTGAAGTGCTTGGGATTACAGGTGTGAGCCACTGCGCCCGGCCAAAAAAAGTAGACTCTTTCACCCATAAGGCAGAATAGCTAGCTTAGCATACTGGCACAATTCACTCCTTCCCCAAGTAATCAATCAAGTACCTATTTATACTGGCTGTGTAGCATCCTTAGGAGAACTAAGGAAGTTGTCAGTCAAGAAACTTTCTGAGCACTTATTTCTCTTGCTCTATTCACTTTAGAGTACTCAGAGGCCTGGTGGGTGCCTGGGCCTCCTCACCAGGAGAAGGGTACATGTTCTTGCTGCAAGCAGGATTCTGCCAAGAACAGAATCAGTGATAGGATGTACAGAAAAAGGGTACGTTCTCAGGGTCTGGAGTGGTTAGGTCAGCCCCAGTGGGGCAGCATAAAGAAGGCATGAAGTGTAAGGAGATGCTTTTACATAGTCACTTCAGCTTCCATTATCAACTGACATAATAAAATGAAAAAAGTAAGGACATTACTTAAAGTCAAATTTTGGAAGACCCATCCTACACCATCCTATTCTTCTTCATTTTTTTACAATCCTCCAAGACATCTGAACCCACATCTTCTGGCATTTCAACATGTACCATTTAAAAGACTTCTCTGACTAGCAGGGCAGTGGAGGAGACAAAGCTGCTCTCCGTCTCTTGGTAAGTCCATCTCTAAAGAGAGAATTGCTATCTTCACCCTCTTTTCACTGATGGCAAGATGCAATTAAAATCATTATTCATTTACTGAGTATCTGCTATATGCTAGATAAACAAGAAGATAAGGTCTAGGGGGATTTAGTGAAAACACCAGAGTTGTTCAAAGAAAAACTAGGCAAACACAGGTTGGCACAATAAGCTTGTTAGAAAAGAGGCTGAGACTGCAACTCACAAACCTCTTTATTTCCTGTTGCTGAATGCTGTTCCATGTACCTTCTTCTAAGAGAACAAGCAATTCTTCTGTGGTGGTCTTTTCACCATCAGCTAGTTTAGATAGTTTTTCGGCTGTAAGAAATATAAACAACAAAATATGGTGAAGAGAAAAAGTCAAAACCTGAGCATTTCTGTTTGAATAGTGTGGCTCAGGGTCATTTCAGAACCCAATTAAAGTGCCCAAGAAAGTGAGACAAAGAACACACACTCTGCAGGAAAAGGATAAAACCAAGAAGATAACCATTTTCTCCCCAAGCACTCACAATTCAATGCCTTAGACCTAGTCACACCTTCTCTAAACAAAGCAGGCCAGACAAAGAAAAGGTGCTGTACCTAGAGACTCTCTGATAAAGCTGTACTGAGCATCTTCATTTCTGCACTTGTAGCTCAAAATTATATTGGCCACTTTCATATCAACTCTGAGCTTGAGGCTGTCAAGGCCAAGCAATTCTAAGAAACAAACACATGCAGCTCCTATTGAAGGTATGTGGAAGGAGGACAGCCCTATAACATAGGCTTCATTGCCTACTTGCTGGATCCTGAAAAAGAAAGGAATCAAAATCACATCAGCACATGAAAATTATGTCTCATCAGGAAAAGCAAATGGAATTAAGTCAGTGACACATGGAGTGCCAGCCATGTGATTTGTGGCCTCCTCTCCCTTACTTTTTGCCCCTTGCACATACACGTTTAGGTTCCTGGTAGCTTTTCAGTTGTCTTTTGGCACAAGAGCCCCCCCTTCCCTTAAGCTGACTTTCTAAAACGCTTAGTCATAGTCTAAATTATTCTTGCTTCCAACTTCATCAAGAAGACATGAAGTACAACTTCTGAAAGACTGCGAACTTGTGATCTTATCAATTATGAGTATGTATACAAACTACGAAGAATATCAATGCCACTTAAATGTAAGTTTGACATCATAAAGCACATTTAAAAAAATTCATATAGGCCTTTTATAGGAATAGAAAATTTGGGAAAGACACAAGAAATTACTATTTTTTATTTTTATTATTATTTTTTTGAGATGGAGTCTTGTTTTGTAGCCTAGACTGGAGTGCAGTGGTATGATTCTTGGCTCACTTCAACCTCTGCCTCCCGGGTTCAAGCGATTCTCCTGCCTCAGCCTGAGTAGCTGGGACTACAGGCACCCGCCACCATGCCTGGCTAATTTTTGTATTTTTAGTAGAGACAGGGTTTCACCATATTGGCCAGGCTGGTCTCAAACTCCTGACGTTGTGATCCGCCCACCTTGGCCTCCCAAAATGCTGGGATTACAGGTGTGAGCCATCGTGCTCAGCCCACACAAGACATTATTAACCATGTTTTTACCATGTGGAATGGGAGGCTGAGGGCTATCTTTCATTTTCACCTTTCTGAGCTACTTGACTACTTTACCATAAAAAAGGTATTACTTTGTTAATTATAAAATAAACCAATAAAGTAAATCTATATTTAGCTGCTCATTACAGTAAATGCTCCTCTCAATTCTGTGCTTTATAAAAATGAATAATTAAATGAATTATTAAAGACATTAAATATAGAATTCACATCTCATCATATAATTCCCTTTTTTTAAAGTTCTGGAATACATGTGCAGAACATGCAGGTTACATAGGTATACATGTGCCATGGCAGTTTGTGGCACCTATCAACCCGTCATCTAGGTTTTAAGCCCCGCATGCATTAGGTATTTGTCCTAATGTTCTCCCTCCCTTAGAATTCCCTCTTTAACCGCTAATACTTGACAAACTCCTGTATGATTTTAAATTTTATTATTTTTCAAAACATATTTATCTTTTTTTCCAGTTAACAAAAATCACACACACTAAATGCCAAAAACTTAGGACACACAGGGAAGCACAAATGAAAACAACAATAATCACCATCCAAATGTAATCACTGTTAACTGTGGTATGTTTCCAGTATGTTTTTCAATGTACATGTAAAATGTTACACAGATATGCCCTTTTTTAGAATACAAATTATATTTTATTTTACTTTTTTTTTTAGTGGCAGAGCCTCACTGTCACCCAGGCTAGAGTGCAGTGGCATGACCATAGCTTACTGCTTCCTTGAACTCCTGGGCTCAAGTGATCCTCCTGCTTCCCAAAGTGCTGGGATTACAGGTGTGAACCACTGTACCCAGCCAAAATTATATTTTAAATACTCACAGCTGCTTGGGAGTTTTGCTCTTGATTAATTCCTGGACCAGAAAAGTACCAAATGCAAATGATGGCCGTCCATTATGTAAATAATAAGCAAAATTCAGACGTTCCACTATAGCATATTTATTAACCAGGTCAGGGCTAGAGAAATGTGGGAGATGACTCCATGCATCTGGGAGGAAAGTAAAACAATATTATCTGTATATCACCATAATTAATTTCAGATTTGCACATGGAAAACTCTCTAATGATAAAACTGGTTGCTGTAATCATTTTGCATCACTATGTATCACTTTGAACCTACCAAAATCTGATTTATTTTACTTCAATGTATAGAGGTAGCCTTCATTTTACACAAAGATGTGTACCCGAGAAGTTGCATAAAAACTCTGGTAAGAAATGATGCTCCAGCCAGGTACAGTGGCTCACGCCTGTAATCCCAGCACTTTGGGAGGCTAAGGCAGGCGGATGACCTGAGGTCAAGAGTTTGAGACCAGCCTGACCAACCTGGGGAAAACCCCGTCTCTACTAAAAATACAAAATTAGCCAGACGTGGTGGTGCATGCCTGTAATCCCAGCTACTTGGGAGACTGAGGCAGGAGAATCACTTGAACCTGGGAGGCAGAGGTTGTGGTGAGCCAAGATCATGCCATTGCACTCCAGCCTGGGCAACAAGAGTGAAACTTCATCTCAAAAAAACAAAAAAAATTGTGAGATTCCTGGTCTTGACACCACTAGCTGTGTGACCTTGAGCAACTTATTTAACTTTTAAGAACTGTATATATTTAAAGTATACAACATAATTGATTTTGTTTTTTGGGGTTTTTTTTTTTTTTTTTTGAGACAGGGTCTGGCTGTGTCGCCCAGACTGGAGTGCAGTGGCACAATCTTGGCTCACTGCAATGTCTGCCTCCTGGGCTCAGGTGATCCTCCCACTTCAGCCTCCCAAGTAGCTGGGACCACAGGTGCATGCCACCACACCCGGCTTTCTTTAGTATTTTTGGTAGAGATGAGGTTTCACCATGTTGCCCAGGCTGGTCTCAAAATCCTGAGCTCAAGCAATCCACCTGCCTTGGCCTCCCAGAGTGCTGGGATTACATGCGTGCACCCAGCCTCTTCTTTTTTTTTTTTTTTCAAACAGAATCTTGCTCCGCTGTCCAGGCTGGAGTGCCATGGCACAATCTCGGCTCACTGCAACTTCCGCCCCCTGGGTTCAAGCGATTCTCCTGCCTTAGCCTCCTAAGTAGCTGGGACTTACAGGCATGTGCCACCACACCTAGCTAATTTTTGTACTTACAGTAGAGACGGGGTTTCGCCATATTGGCCAGGCTGGTCTCGAACTCCTGACCTCGGGTGATCTGCCCACCTCGGCCTCCCAAAGTGCTGCGATTACAGGCATGAGCGTGAGCCACTGTGTCCAGCCAGCCACTGTGCCCAGCTCACCCAGCCTCTTTCACCAATGTTTGATAGTTTAATATGTACAGATCTTTGACCTCTTTGATTAAATTTATTCCCAAGTATTTTGTGTTCTATTAAAAAATAGAAATGGGATAGTTTTGTTCATTATCTTTTTCAGACAGTTTGCTGTTGGTATATAGAAACACTGATTTTTGTATGCTGATTTAATATCCTGCAACTTTCTTGAATTTGTTTATTAGTTCTAACAGTTTTACTGGTAGAGTCTTTAGGATTTTCTATATACAAAATCATGCCATCTGCAAACAATGACAACTTCACTTCTTCCTTTCTGATTTGGATGCCTTTTTTTTTTTCTTAAATGCTCTGGCTAGGACTTCAACTACTATGTTGAACAGAAGTGGCAAGGGTGGGCATCCTTGTCTTATTTCTGATCTTAGAGGAAAAGCTTTCAACTTTTCACTGCTGAGTATGATATTAGCTGTGAGCCTGTCATATATGGCCTTTATAATGTTGAGATGCATTCCTTTTATGCCTAATTTGTTGAGAGTTTTTATTATGAAAGGATGTTGAATTTTCCTAAATGCTTTTTCTGCATCTATTGATATGATCATATGGTTTTTGTCTTTTTTTTTTTTTGAGATGGAGTCTCGCTCTGTTGCCCAGGCTGGAGTGCAACAGCATGAACTTGGCTCACTGCAAGTTCCACCCACCACGTTCATGCCATTCTCCTGCCTCAGCCTCCCAAGTAGGTGGGACTAGAGGCGCCCGCCACACCACCTGGCTAATTTTTTTTTGTATTTTTTAGTAGAGACAGGGTTTCACTGTGTTAGCCAGGATGGTCTCTATCTCCTGACCTCGTGATCCACCACCTCGGCCTCCCAAAGTGCTGGGATTATAGGCACGAGTCACCGTGCCCGGCCTGATTTTTGTCTTTCATTCTGTTAATGTGGTGTATCATTTATTAATTTGTGTATGTTGAACCATCCTGGTTTTAATTCTGTATTTGATGATCCTTTAAGTTCAGAAAGGCAATAGCCAATAACCCTATAGTTATAAAATCTTTAAATATCTGCAAAAGGAGCTTTTAAATTCATTCACAAAAGGTCATTAATGCAATAAAATCCCTTTTAACATATTTATATGAGTCCTCTGTTCACCAAAGCCAACTCACTGTACCTTTCTCCAACAGGCAATTTTTTTTTTTTTTTTTTTTTGGACACAGGTTCTTGCTCTGTTGCCCAGGCTGGAGTGCAGTGGCATGACCATAGCTCACTGCAGCCTTGACTTCCTTAACTCAAGCAATCCTCTTGCCTCAGCCTCCTGTAGGACTGTAGGCACACACAACCATGCCTGGCTAATTTTAACATTTTTCTTTCACCTTCTTGACCCTTATCTTCTATACCTGGCTAATTTTTTGTAGAGACAGTGTCTTGCTATGTTGTCCGAGCTGGTCTTGAATTCCTCACCTCAAGCAATCCTTCCACCTCAAGCTTCCTAAGTGTTAGGATTAACAGGCATGAGCCACTACGCCTGGCCTCCAACAGGTAATTTTAGAACATTTTTCCCTCTACACTAATTACCCTCCTATAACCTCCATTTGTTATCACTTACTTTCTGATGTTGTATTCATAGAGCATGAATATCTTAGAAAGATGGCACCATCTTTCTATTAATAAGACCAGCAGAATAGCTCAGTTTAAAGTTCCTCTAAACCCAAGAAAATATCAAACAAAAATGTCTCTTTTTAGATAAATTTGAAGTCAGAAGATATTTTGATATGAGTCTAGTCATCTCTTGGTATCCATGGGGGATTGGTTCCTGAAACCCTTGGATACCAAAATCCACAGAAGGATGCTCAAGTCCCTGTAAAATAGCATAGTATTTATATATAGCCTATGCACATTTCCCCATACACTTTAAATTACTCTAGATCACTTATAATACCTAATAAATGTAAATGCTATGTAAATAGTTGTTATACTGTATTTTTAAATTGGTATTATTTTTTATTGTTCTATTTTTTTTTTTTAATTGTTTGTTTGTTCTCTGGAATATTTCCCATATGAGGTTGGTTGAATCCTTGGATGTGGAACCCAAGGATATGGAGGGCTGACTCCAGTTAGAAATAAATAGTCACTCCTGTCATGTACTATTCAATTGTCTCTTAACCACTTACTACCTATTTTTTAAAGAAGACAACACTGTGATCTGGTTCCAGAAACTAGTTCTGGAAAACAGTGTATCTGCTCTTGTTTTCAAAGTTCAAAGCTTATTTCTGAAATAAAGTTGTGTTTTCTCATGGAATTCCAAGGACTTTTCACATTGTGACCTGATTCCTAAAAAAAAAAAGGCTTGAAGACCCTGGAGGTATCTGTCATCTTACAAAGGTCTTACCTGAAAGTACATTCCCTCTTTGAGATTAAAAAAACTGTCACATGCCCTATTTGTATTCTTGTGAGAACAAAGCGACTTTGGCAACTTGTAATTACATATAAAGCCATTCATTAAATATTTGCTGAGCGTGTGTAAGGCACACAGTACTGAAATGAGCACATCTGAGTTTTTTATTCAAATAAGACCATAATTTTTTAGCAGGCTGGGGCTTAATGTGGAGACTGCGTATAAGAGAAAATTCAATCTAGAGGGAAATTTTACTCTGGCCTGGTGCAGAAGCCAAGTCACCACACAGTGTTCTTACATCCCTGTTCAGTGGTAAAACCATAAGAAAAAAAAAGTCAACATTCAAATTAAACACAGGTTTCCAATTTTATAAATATGTATTGGCTGGGCGTGGTGGCTCACGCCTGTAATCCCAGCACTTTGGGAGGCCGAGGTGGGTGGATCACGAGGTCAGGAGATCGAGACCATCCTGGCTAACACGGTGAAACCCCATCTCTACTAAAAACACAAAAAATTAGCCAGGCATGGTGGTGGGTACCTGTAATCCCAGTTACTCGGAAGGCTGAGGCAGGAGAATGGCATGAACCCGGGAGGCACAACTTGCAGCGAGCCGAGATCATGCCACTGCACTCCAGCCTGGGCGGAACAAGACTCCATCTCCAAAAAAAAAGTATTACATTTTCATAACAGTTTCATTTACTTTGTGCTTTATTTCCTCAAGTAGTTTTAAACTTCTAAAAATGGCAGGGAACATGCTTTCAACTTCTCTGTGCCTCTACTCTACCTGGCAGAGTGCTCAATTTCCAAGAGTTAGAATGCCAGGTCAAGATGCCACCTAAGTGATGGAGTTGGAGCCATCACAAGAGGAGAGGGGATTTTGTCTACTCTCTAGTAACTTCACTGAGAAAGAGTATTTCTATTTGATAATGCAATAAGCACTACTTTTTTCAGCATTCAACAAATATTTACTGAACATCTATTGTAGGCTTGGCATGCATTGGACTCTGGGCATGAGGTAAATTCTATATATCAAAATTTGAACTTATAAAACATATACATTAAGAAATTCATTTTTATGTATGTCAATAGATATTGGGTACATACTATATACAAAGTACTAATGCAAAGCCTAATTTAGGGTAATATAGGCAGAGGCACCACAGGTAACATGATATTAAAGATAAAAGAGAAATAGAAAAAACAGTTTAAGAACAGAAAAAAAATAAATCAGAGAAAGTCTTATGGTCTTTACAGGACAGCAATGTGTGTGAATCTGGTACTTAAATGCCTTGCCTCCTTTTATTCTCATAGTAATGTGTTAGGTGGTCACTGTGATTAACGTCATTTCATAGAGAATTAAAGAGGTTAGATCACATGACCAAGGTCATACAGGTATTAATTACATGGTAGGCCCAGGATTTGTTTAATGCTGACACCTATGCTTTTAATTTTTATGATATTATACTGGAAATGAAGAATAATTTTTTGAAAGGAAGAAATATAAGCAAATAGTTACACATTACATTTCTCAGCAAGTACAGCACTAGTAACCTAATACATTCACTTTTAACTTACAATATGTTTTCAATTCTGTCTCTGCAAACTATTTTTCCTTTGGAATACACCTTTACTTTTAAAATAAAAATCAATGAGAAAACTAGATTGGCTTTACATATATTAACTTCTATAGTTAACACTGCTAAAACATGTCTCAAGAAGTACCCATGATGACTTACCTCCTATAGCTAGTGTGTTAGCAGACTGCCAGCCAAACAGTCTGCTAGGATCAAAGGGTGATAATGACTGAAAAAGGGGAAAAGTTAAACAGAATTAGAAGTTCAATGATTATAAAACAGGTAAAAAAAATTATATGAAAGGACTTCAGAGGTAGTCTGCTCCCCTTTTCCAAGGCAATTTAAGGCTTATTCTGGACATAAATTCTTTGAATACAGCTAAAAATAAAGTAGAATTATGAGACATCTTTATATCTTAATTAAAACAGAACTGGCTATGTTCCTTTTAAAGACTCTCCTTATGTCAAACTACGTCTGCAAAGGCTATACTCTTTTGGTAGAGGAAGCATCAACTATAAAGTAAAATGGGCTTCAGAAATGCTTTTGGAATCAAAAAGCAAGAGGGCTAAAAGACTAGAAAACGTTACCAGGTAAAATGATAAGATGAGCAAAGAACAGGGTAGGGAAGGAAAGGAAAAGAGAAAGATAAAAAAACTAGATAAATGGTTGAAGGAATGTGATGAGCAACAACATGAACAACAAAGAAAAAAGAGTGGACCAAGGTGAAGTCGATCAGAAAAGGTCTAGCAGCAGCAAGTAGTGGTTGTTTGGAATTTTTCTAGGCCAAATGTTTAGCAAAGTCTATAAACGGATCGTGGGAAAAATACAAGAGAAAAACAGAACAAAAAAAGTCAGGATTTGGATGGCCCAAAAAAGAGTAGCTTTGATGTAAAACTAAGGAAGATTTTGTGATCTATTAAAGAAGGAATACTTTTCCGAAAATAACCACTAAAAAAATTTAATCAGTCCACTTGAAAACAGAACAAAGAACAACATGAAACCCTTGTGTTTCAAGCTGATTCAAACTACTTTACGTAGTGAAACTATGTTTGTTTTGCCTGGGAAAAAACAAGACACAGGGGCATCTGTGACCTGTGCTTTCCCAGTAAAACTATGTTTTTACATAATCCACTTAATCATTTATACCAGTGCTACTCAAAGTGCTGGTCTAAAACAAGATAAGACACTATCAGTATAAATCCAGAATACTGCTTCCTTCTTCAAAGTCTTGCTACAAAAAAAAAACCCCTACTGAACTAAACAGTGTACTTAGGGACACAGCAGATATATATTTTGGTGCAAGATACTAATCTCACCACATTCCAGCAACAAGCAGTATACAAGTGCTGACCACACTTTTAAGTAGCACCAGTCGATACCCTAAGAAGTCTCTGCATTAGAGTAAGAGAGATTTTGTGCCTTTATAGAATTACTATTTTTTTGAGACGGAGTCTCGCTCTGTTGCCCAGGCTAGAGTGCAATGGTGCAATCTCAGCTTAGTGCAACTTCCTTCTCCCAGGTTCAAGCCATTCTCCTGCCTCAGCCTCCAGAGTAGCTGGGACTATAGGCACGTGTCACCGTGCCTGGCTAATTGTTATATTTTTAGTAGAGATGGGGTTTCACTATGTTGGCTAGGTCTCGAACTCCTGACCTCAGGTGACCTGCCCACCTTGGCCTCCCAAAGTGTTGGGATTACAGGCATGAGCCACCGCACCTGGCTCCTTTATAGAATTATAAACCTTATGTTGAGTTGAAGATACTATGAGAATATGTGTATTCAGGGAAAAAATGAAAAGCCTTTTGAAATGAGAAATGGGCAAAGGAAGGTGTTCTTAACCGAGGATCCCTGAATAGGCTTCAGGGAGTCTGTGAATCACTTTGAAATGTAAGCAAAATTATATGCATATGTGTAATTTTTCTGAGTAGAGGGTTTATATCTTTCTCACATTCTTAGAGGTTCTGAAAAAGATTAAAAAGCACTGATTTAAACAAACAGTCCTGATTCATTGAGAAGAGACAGTTAGAAGTCAAAAGTGGCAGAACAGAGAAGCTTTTGATGAAAACAGAAGACAGGTATGCTGGTCAACTGCTTGCTCTGACCCACCTCCACCCTTCCCACTCTGCTCAGTATTGCAGGAAACTACATTTCCCAAGCTCCTTTGCCCTTTGGCTACCAGATACATATAGCCACAAAGACACTGTGGGAGACTAAAGATGGGAAGAGGGAAGAAGCCAAGATATTCTCCCCCTTCATTTTCCTGGGGCATCTCCGCTAAGTTTCTACGTCCATACTCTATGTTCCCAGTTCCCATTAGGCAGCCTGGTTGTTAGTTTAACTCCCAGAGATGACTCCGGCTTCTGGGTTCTGGTAAGACCACTTTTTTGCATTGTTCTTGCAGCCTTAGGGGTGATGATGGCTTCCTATTTTGTTATTTTTGGGTTGTCTCACTATCACGTTTGGTTTCCCCATTCTGCTATCATGCTGTGTAAGTAATTCCCTACGTTAAATGTCCTCCAGTTGAAAGATCTAGAGTGATTTCTGTTTTCCTGGCTGAACTCTGACAGACCTAAATATTGGCCACCTAAATACTGTACCTGAGTAAGGTGGTAGAGTGTAATATCAGATGGCAGGACACTAGGAGGAGTGCACTGTGGGAAGAGAGCAGTTTTTAGCTTGGGGTAAGGAGTTAATGCCATCTTCAACAGCTGGGGATCCACCTTCTTCAAACAGTTTTCATTTTCTTCATTCTGAACAACCTAAGTAAAAAAACAGATAACAGGTTGGAGAGCAGCATTTTTCTCTTCTCAAAGTTTAAGTCTTTTTTTTCACAAGAACCTTGTGAAACAAGATTAGCTTGAGAAGAGTATGGGGTAGTGAATATAGCATTAGACAAGGAGTCATAAGTTAACAGTTCTTGTTCTGGTTCTAAGACAAACTAGCTATGTGACCTTAGCTAGATATTTAATATCAGGTCTTTGTTTCCTCATCTGCAAAATTAGGAAGTTCAGCTAGATCAGTGGTTTTCAAGCTGTATGTAAAGAAATTGTTTGAAAAACAGCTCTGCCAATATTTAATTCAATAATATATATTTTAAAATATTTACAAACTGCTAAACTAGATGACTTCTCACCCAATTCTAAAGTTATTCTATGACTCTAATTTCTGACAGGTGATTAAAAATAGAGGATTAAATAGTCGTGTAAGTTAAGGTATACTGCAACAATCAAAAAAGGTGGTATTAAGTTAAGCTAGCACCATTAAGAAACTTTTGAAGATTAGATATTAAACAACTTTTTTTTTTTTTTTTTTTTTTTTTTGAGATGGAGTCTCGCTCTGTCGCCCAGGCTGGCGCAATGGCGCGATCCTGGCTCACTGCAAGCTCCGCCTCCCGGGTTCAAGCGATTCTCCTGCCTCAGCTTCCGGAGTAGCTGGGACTACAGGCACCTGCCACCACCCCCGGCTAATTTTTTTTTTTTGTATTTTTAGTAGAGATGGGGTTTCACCATGTTAGCCAGGATGGTCTCGATCTCCTGACCTCATGATCCGCCCGCCTTGGCCTCCCAAAGTGCTGGGATTACAGGCATGAGCCACCGCGCCCGGCCTTTAAACAACATTCTTAATTTCCCTCTAAACAGGCCACTCTACTTCTAAAAAGCAAAGATGGGCACATTTCCACTAGGTCCCTCAATACAGTTTATATGGGTAGCTGAAGATTATGGTTTCCTTCGACCTAAGAGGGCAAATAGTAGAGAATAATTACCAAGCCACAGATCTAAAGTATTCTTACTCCCAGAAGCAAGCAGATCCTAATTGTATTCTGAAAACAAATCTGGAGTACTGGAAAACAAACTAAAGGGAAAAAAGAATCTCTATATAACATATTCATTCCCCTCCCTGCCCCCGCCCAGCCTTTTTTTTTTTTTGAGACAGGATCTCACTTTGTCACCCAGGCTGGAGTGCAGTGCTATGATCTTGGCTCACTGCAGCTTCGACTTCCCAGGCTCAAGTAATCCTGTCTCAGCCACCCAAGTAGCTGGGACTACAGGAGCACGCCACCATGCCCAGCTAATTTTTTTTTTTTTTTTTTTTTTGAGACGGAGTCTTGCTCTGTCACAGAGGCTGGAGTGCACTGGCGCAATCTCAGCTCACTGCAACCTCTGCCCCCTGAGTTCAAGCAATTCTTCTGCCTCTGCCTCCTGAGTAGCTGGGATTACAGGCGTACGCTACCATGCCTGGCTAATTTTTGTATTTTTAGTAGAGATGGGGTTTCAGCATGTTGGCCAGGCTGGTCTTGAACTCCTGACCTCAAGTGATCCACTCGCCTCGGCCTCCCAAAGTGCTGGGATTACAGGTGTGAGCCCCCGCACTCGGTCATGCCCAGCTAATGTAAAAATTTTTTTTTTATAGAGATGGAGGTTTCATCATGTTGCCCAGGCTGGTCTCAAACTCCTGTACTCAAGCGATACACCCACCCTGGCCTCTCAAAGGGCTGGAATTACAAACGTGAGCCACCGCGCCTGGCTTCATTCCCTTTAAACTGAAGATGACATAAATTTCTTTTCTTTTTTTTTTTTTTTTTGAGATGGAGTCCCGCTCTGTCGCCCAGGCTGGAGTGCAGTGGCGCAGTCTCAGCTCACTGCAACCTTCACCTCTCAGGTTCAAGTGATTCTCATGCCTCAGCCTCCCGAGTAGCTGGGATTACAGGCATGCGCCAAGACGCCCAGCAAAGTTTTTTCTATTTTTAGTAGAGACGGTGTTTCACCATGTTGGCTAGGTTGGTCTTGAACTCCTGACCTCAAGTGATCCGCCTGCCTCGGCCTCCCAAAGTGCTGGGATTACAGGAGTGAGCCATTGCACCGGGCCGAGATATAAAATTTTTAAATTCAGCCTTATCCTCTGCTCTTTAATCTAATGAAATACTTGAATATAGTTATATTTTAATATCAGCTGAGATCTAGACAATCCATAGATAATTCTGCTAAATTTAAAAATCAGTCCTATTTTGTCATAAAGTGCTATCCATACCTGACTGACACCCCCAGGAGAATACATTGTAGTAGCAAGGGCCAGGAGGGTATGTCCTTCCAATAGCATACTGCTTACACTGGCCTGATTGGTGGGAATCAAAATCTGAGCATTTGCAAGGCTAGCCTGGAAGATCAGTTTGGGATCTGGAAAATAAAAGACAGTGTTTTTCTCCTTAAGAGGGATAAATACTAAATTAAGAATTACATAAATGTGAGAAAAATAACATAAATTTTTAACTCTATCCACAGTCAAAAAAAACAAAACAAAACGGACTTCCTAAGTTTAAAAGCAATGGGAAAACATCACAGAGGGAAAAAATGAAAGATTCGTCTACATAAAAATAAAAACTTCTGTTCAAAGAAAATTAAAAGGTAACAATGAACTGAGAGAAAAATTATAACAAATGACAACCTAAAGAGTTGCTGAGTTTGTCCTCAACAAAGAGCTCATCCAAATCAATGCCAAAAATACTGACTCTAACAGATAAATGGGCAAAAGAAATAACCAATTTATGAAGGAGGAAATATAAATGCCTGACACATAAAACTGTATAATTCACTAGCAACAAAGAAATGCAAATTAATTAGATGCCATATACTACCTATCCAATTAGCAATAATTTAAAAAACTCATCATCAAGCATTAGAGCTGGTGACAGTGAGTAGAGACTGGGACTTAAAATAAAACTGTACAACTCCCTTGGAAAGCAATCTGGTCCTACAGTAAGAATCTTAAACATGTGTAACCTTTGACCCAATGGTTTTATATCCCAAAACCTATCTGTGCTAAGAAAATAATCTGAAATAAGGACAAAGTTTTATATTGAAATATATTCAAGACGATTATTTATAACAGAAAAAAATGGAAAATGGCCTCATTATCAGAAAATGAGAACAGTAAATTAAATAAGGGTATATCCATACAATGAAATATTATGTAAACATTTAAAATGGTCACTGTCTTTTTTTTTTTTTGAGACGGAGTCTCACTCTCTCGCCCAGGCTGGAGTGGCGCTATCTCGGCTCACTGCAAGCTCCACCTCCCCAGTTTATGCCATTCTCCTGCCTTAGCCTCTCAAGTAGCCGGGACTACAGGCACCCGCCACCACACCTGGCTAATTTTTCTTTTGTATTTTTAGTAGAGACGGGGTTTCACCGTGTTAGCCAGGATGGTCTCGATCTCCTGACCTTGTGATCCGCCCGCCTTGGCCTCTCAAAGTGCTGGGATTACAGGCGTGAGCCACCGTGCCCGGCCTAAAATGGTCATTGTCTTTAAGAATGTGGGAAAATTCTGTTATAATATTAGACAAAAAAAAGCAGTATATAAAAACATAGATGTTTCTTGTTGTTCTACTAGCACTTACAATAGTCTGTCACAAGGTAGGAGCTCAATAAATATTTGTTGGGTGAATGAAATACAATAGAGACTAGGTTTTTAAAAAGTACAGTGAAGATAACTGGAACAAAATACATTAAAATATTATCAGTGGTTACCTATGGGTGGTTATTTTCCTATGTACCTAGGCTATCTACCTATGGAGGTATTACTTTTTAATTAATTAATTAATTATTTTTTAAAAAAGAGACAGGGTCTTGCTTTATCAACTACGCTGGAGTACAGTGACACAATCATGGCTCACTGCATCCTCTAACCCCTGGGCTCAAGTGATCCTCCCATCTCAGCCTCCCAAGTTGCTGGGACTACAGGAGCATGCCACCACAGCTAGTTTTTAAAAATCTTTTGTAGAGACAGGGTCTTGCTATGTTGCCCAGGCTTGTCTTGAACTCCTATCCTCAAGTGATCCTTCCACTTTGCCTCCCAAAGCACTGGGATTACAGGTGTGAGCCACCACACCTGGCCAGTATTACCTTCTTGATAGTTGTCTGTGGCTTCTATTTTTTTTTTTTTTTAACAATGAACATATATTACTTCATAATCAGCATGCAAAACCAAAAAACAAAACCCACATTATGAAAAAATTCTGCATTTTGAGAGAAACTGGACATTACATGTAACTGAAAGACTACTGACATTCCTTGTCTGTGGTCATTCAGCTTGACCCCTTTCCCATATTTCTGGGATAACACCAGCTAAGTCGTCAGGGGTAACAAGGCTTTTCTGTCTGATTACAACCAGAGTAAGCCTCTACATCAGCAGCTCCACTGCAGAGGACACAACAATCTCACACATACTATGGATTTCTTTTAACTCCATTTGGAGTTCCTTACTAAAAATGCAAAACAGGGATCTGGAAGACAGACCACTTCTTCATGGAAAAAGGTTATCAGTCTACCAGAGAGCAGGAATTCAGCCTGTGACAAACTGGTGGGATAAGGGAAATTCTAGAGCACAATGCTAAGGGGAAGGGGACAAAACCACAGAAGCTCTTTGCTCCAGGTCTAGCTTTTCTTGGCTGGCTGATGGCTAACCTTTTTGGCCTTCCTTCTGCTTCTTACCTAAAGTGTGAGCCTAGATTACATTCAGATAGCTGACCACAGCCAAATAATTTATTTAAAAGAGTTCACAAGTTTAATACCATTCAACAGACCAGTGATTGATCCAAAGAAAGTTTCTGTGTTTAACATAGTATACCCATACCTGTTAAATCACTGGCAACTTGTCGACACTGAACTAAAAATTCAAACCAAGGGTGTGCTTCATGTAACTCTTTTTTTTCCAAAAAGGGACAATTTTCAGGACTAAGTCTGTATATAAAACAAACAAAAAACTTCTTTGATTAACATACAGGATAAGACAGTTACAACCATGTTTGCTCAGGCGATGATTAGCATTTGAAAAAAGAATCTTGGAATTAAAAAGTAAATATAACACAAAATACTCCCACTCTTGTCTTGTATTTTACATATTCTTCACGATCTGGAAACAATTTTAGAGACAGAGATTTTAGAGACATCATATGTTCACTACCATGATGAAATTTAACCAAATCGTAATCAGATTAATAGATACTTTGTACATTAAGAAACTTCATATTTTATTGGTTTTTACAACAAAAACTTTTTAGCATATTCAAACTTAATAAGAGGCTTTTAAAAAACTCTTACAAGCCAAGTGTGGTGGTGTGCACCTGTAGTTCCAGTTACTTGGGAGGCTGAGGTGGGGGAATTGCTTGAGCCCAGGAGTTCGAGGCTGCAATGAGCCATGATTGTGCCACTGCACTCCAGTCTGAGTGACAGAGTGAGACTGTCTCAAAATAAAAAATAAAAAGCTTACACAACTACAGAGAGGTTACAACTCAGGAATTATGGCTCAGAATACATACTTGAAAATACAGCTCTTAAATCTGTTCTCTTGCCAGTAGCTTTGGAGACAGCATTTCTAAGTAAGACTAATGATATGACATACCAAAAATACAACTTCTGTTGGAACTCCTAGTCTGTTTTTTTTGAGACCAGGTCTCACTGTATTGCCCAGGCTGGAGTGCAGTGGCGCAAACATGGCTCACTGCAGCCTGGACCTCCTAGGCTCAAGTAATCCTTCCACCTCAGCTTCCCAGGTACCTGGGACTACAGGTGTGTGCCACTATGCCTGGCTGATTTACTTCTTTGTAAAGAAGACCTACTACATTGCCCAGGCTGGTCTTGAACTTTTGGGCTAAAGTGATTCTCCTGCCTTGGCCTCCCAAAGTGCTGGGATTAGAGATGTGAGCCACCGTGCCCAGCCAATTCCTAGTCTTTACTACACAAAATAAGTAAAATAAAAATGTTGCCTATGAGTGCACAAATGTGGGCTCCAGAATAAAAATTAAGTAGAATTAATCAGCTCTTCCACTTACTAGCTGTGTGCCTTAAGTAACATACTTAGTCTCTCTCAAAGCCTCTTTCTTCATCTGTAAAATGGACATGGGAGTAACCAACCCAGAGTTTTTGTGAAGATTAAATGAGATAATGCATATAAAGTACTTAGCTTAGTGCCAACATTGTAAACACTCACATATTAAAGACTACTTCTACTGTTATTGTTATTACTGACCCAATAGCAATTAACACTGGCCACAGACATGACTCTGCGGGTTAATCTTAGGTAGACATATACTGATGTATTGCTCTCTCTTCCTCTGTGTGTGTGTGTCTATAGAAATATAAATTTTAGAGCATATCTAATATACCTTGAAGTGAAATATACCTTGCTATGAAATCAAAGTTGTTCAGCATTCTCTTGGTAATCAAAGTATCAAAGAAAACTCCAAGTAAAACTTTAGAATCTTCCTCTCAAACCTTTTAAAGCATTTCTTTCATTGTATTCTAAAGTCATTTAAAAGGTTAACAGAGATACTACAGAATTAATATCACCAAAAAACACATAAGCATTTTGCTGAATGTAGTACTGAACTCAAAGAGGTACCAACTGTTGAGATGGAGAAAACTACCTCAAAAAGATCAGTATTCCTCGTGTGAATGATTACTGTTTTCCTAAAAGTCACATTCAGGAGTCATATGCAAAGAGAAAATGTGAAGACCTGCTCAAGGACAAATGCATTCTCAGTACTCACTTGTAACAGTCAAGGTAGACATAAAGAAGATGCTGCAGACTGTGCTCCAAACAATAGAGAATGAAATGAGAATGGAAATCCCAACCTTCTTTGGTCTTGTAGTTTTGAACAGGGAGGGTATCCTGTATTACACCTCCAATACGGCTCAGTCTTAGGAGGAAGCATTCAAAGTCTTCCAGTTCAGATGCCAGAAAAACCCCATTCCTATGGACAGATTTATAGGATGGCAAGTTAAAAAGTCGCTATGTTCAGAGTAGACCAAATCACGCCCATAGTTTAGGTCTCAATTACTTAAAAATAAGCATTTACAAATTAATGCTGCCAGTTCTTACTCTATATGTTCTCAGACACATATTTTGCTGATTTCTAATAAAATTTTCTGCACCACTGTAGTATTTAAAGTTAGTAATGACAGACTCAAGTTATCTTTATTATTTTAAAAACCTAAATCAAGCTATTTCCATTTTTTGGTTTTTGATGGGAACCATTACCCAGTATAGCAACAGTGGTTAACCCTTGAAGCTGGATGCTCTAAGCACTAAGAAATTCACCAAAATATCCAAACAAAATCATCATGCTACATCAGAATAATTTAAATAGACCAACTACTGAACAAGAATAGAAATCTGCATGTAAATATTACTTTTGACAAAGTTACTGTTACATCATATATACCAAAGGAGTAAAGAAAACATATACCTGTATATGGAGTTTATAGAAACATCATGGAACCACTAACCTAATTATAGAACATTATAAGCCCTTGGTATATTCCTCCCCCACTGCATGCCCTTTGCTACCTCCAGAGGTAGCCACTATCCTGACTTTTATGATAATCATTCCCATACTTTTTTTTTTTTTTTGGCAGGGTCTTACTCTGTCGCCTAGGCTGGAGTACAGTGGTGCCATCTCAGCTCACTGCAAGCTCCGCCTCCGGAGCTCAAGTGATCTTCCTACCTCAGCCATCTGAGTAGCTGGGACGACAGGCATGTGCCACCACACTGTTTTTAAATTTTTTGTAGGGACAAGGTCTATGTTGTCCAGGCTGATCTTGAACTCCTGGACTCAAGCAGTCCTCCTGCCTAGGCCTCCGAAAGTGTTGGGATTACAGGTGTGAGCCACTGTGTCTGGCCTTTTTACTTTTATTCATAGTTTTATTACACATATATGCAATCCCAAATAATTTAAGGTTTTGCCTATTTTGAACTTTGTATTATGTGGAACATTCTGGATATATTGTTCTCTACTTTATTTCTTCTACCCAACATTGTGTGATTTATCCATGTTGATACCTCTGGGTATAATTTGTTATTTTTCATTATTATATAGTATTCCATTGTATGAATATAAAATATTTATCCACTCTACCTTTGAGAAAATTTAGCCATACTTATGATAAAAACTATTGGCAAACTAAGCATAGATGCAAATTCCCTTAACTTAAAAGGTGTATCTAGAAAAATCCTTCTAGCCAACATCATATTTATTAGTGAAACACTGAGGTCCATTTTAGTTGTTCCTAAATTTCGGGTAAAATAAATTTGCATTTCCTTACCTATAAATGAGGAAGAGCATCTTTTCATATGTTTATTAGCCATTTGTGCTTCCTCTTTTGTGAGAAGCCTATGTGCTGGTATCCTTCTCCTCAGATCCAAGCTCTACTCTGTGTCACCCTACTCTGTTCCTGGAGGCTCACCTCTATGGGTTCTACTACAAGACCCCAGTGTCCTCAGACTTCTGTTTTAGTTCACTCAATGGGAGGGCTCCATCAGGAGATAAAAGGAAATACCCTGGCTCTCTCTGTGCTGGGTGACTACAGCTTGGCTGACACCCTACACTTAGGGTCACAACTCCTGCCAGGCAGCTCTCTTGGTCTCAGTGCCAGAACTTTGCCCCTTTAGGCCTTTTAGAGAGCATATATCCTACTACTCCCAAGGTTGTGAAAATATTCACTTATAGCGTTTTCCATATTTTATACTTTCACATTTGACATTTAGGTGTTAACATCTACCCAGAATTGATGTAATGTACAACATAAGGTAGGGAGGGGAATCTGATTAGATTTTTTTCACCATATAGCTATTCAGTTATTCTAGCCCCATTGTCAAAAAGATGGTTCTTTCTCCACTCTTGTGCAGGACCACCTCTGTCATATGTAAAATGATCATACAGGTATAGGTCTGTTTCTAGGCTCACACTTCTGTTCTCTACCCTGGCACCAATACTCTGTCTTAACTGCTACAGCTTTAGAATAAGTTTTGATATCTGGTAGGGCAAGTTCTTTTTCAGGGCTCTTCTTAACCCTCTAATTTCTTTTTGTTGTTGTTTTTTTTGAGATGGACTCTCACTCTGTCTCCCAGGCTGGAGAGTTCAGTGGCTTGATCTTGGCTCACTGCAACCTCCACGTCCTGAGTTCAAGCGATCCTCCTGCCTCAGCCTTCTGAGTAGCTGGGATTACAAGCAAGTGCCACCACGCCCAGCTAATTTATGTATTTTTAGTAGAGACGATGTTTCATCATGTTGGCCACGCTGGTCTCAAACTCCTGACCTCAAGTGATCTGCCTACCTCAGCCTCCCAAAGTGTTGGGATTACAGGTGTGTGAGCCACCGTGCCCAGCAGACCCTCTAATTTCTATATAAATATTTACGATCGGCATGTCATAATCCACAAAACAAAAAACAAACAAAAAAAAAACTGCTGGGATTTTTACTGAGATTACACTATATTTAAAGATCAACTTGGTAAGACTTGATAGCAGGCTTGTCTTGCTCCAAATCTAAAGAGAATGCTTACAATGTTTCACTAGTAAATATGATGTTGGCTAAAAGGATTTTTCTAGATACCCCTTTTAAGTTAAGGGAGTTTAGGCCAGGCGCAGTGGCTCACGCCTGTAATCCCAGCGCTTTGGGAGGCCAAGGCAGGCGGATCACGAGGTCAGGAGATTGAGACCAATCTGGCTAACATGGTGAAACCTCGTCTCTACTAAAAATACAAAAAAAAAAAAAAAAAAAAAAAAAAAATTAGCCAGGCGTGGTGGCAGGCGCCTGTAGTCCCAGCTACTGGGGAGGCTGAGGCAGGAGAATGAGGACACCTGGGAGGCGGAGCTTGCAGTGAGCAGAGATAGTGCCACTGCACTCCATCCTCGGCGACAGAGTGAGACTCCATCTCAAAAACAAAACCAAAAAAAAAATTAAAAAAAAAAAAAAAAAGGCCAGGGGCAGTGGCTCACGCCTGTAATCCCAACACTTTGGGAGGCCGAGGCGGGTAGATCACGAGGTCAGGAGATCAAGACCATCCTGGCTAACATGGTGAAACCCCATCTCTACTAAAAATACAAAAAGAAATTAGCTGGGCGTGGTGGTGGGTGCCTGTAGTCCCAGCTACTCTGGAGGCTGAGGCAGGAGAATGCTGTGAACCCAGGAGGCGGAGCTTGTAGTGAGCCAAGATCACGCCCCTGCACTCCATCCTGGGTGACAGCGAGACTCCGTCTCAAAAAAAAAAAAAAAAAAAAATTAAGGGAGTCTGCATCTATGCTTAGTTTGCCAAGTTTTGATCGTAAATAGGCTGAATTTTATCAAATGCTTTTCTGTATCTAACAGGGTGGTATGATTTTTCCCCTTTAATCTGGTGGTAAAGAGTTCATTAATTTACTAATTTCATAATTCCAAAACCATATATACATTAGTTTAAAAACCAAATGCTAAGCAAAATATTAGGTAAGCATACAAGTTCTATAATATTTACTAGTAGTAAACAAGAGCATTTAGTGCAATGGAGAGAAGAATGAATAGAAAATCAGGGGCTAAGGGATTTAAATCTATAACTAACTGGCTTGGGCAAAGCACTTAACGTCCCTGGATCTGACTCTCCACATCTTTAAGCTGGGGAGGAAAATACAGCTGTAAGTATACCCCAAAATAAGTATAAATAGAAAATAATACATAAAAATATGTTTAAGAAACTTAACATACATGTTATTAGCTTTCCTTACACTATTTCAACAGGTTAGAAAGAGAGCTTAAATGGAGCCATATGAAATGGTTGATATTCAGTCATTTTTGACCCACACAAATGGCAAGTTCATATGGTTCAATTTAACAGGTTTTTCTAAATGAATTAAAGTTTAAAATCTTCACATCACTTCAAGAGCTACTTCCCCTCATTATTTCTTAATTCAGCAGTTCTCTTAGTTCAAGAACATGCACAGCACACATGTAGTGATATGAAGCACAGGAGACAGGATACTAAGATATCCCCATCTCAGCTCTTGTCACTTGCTCCTTATAGCCCTACTGAAAACTTAACATTTCTATACCAAAGTGCATAAAATGTTTTGGGAGGAACCTACATCTAGAACTTGAGAGCTTATTTACTACCCACATGATATTAAATGCATGATTTTTTTTTTTTTTTTTTTTTTTTTTTTTAGACAGAGTCTCACTCTGCTGCCCAGGCTGGAGTGCAATGATGCAATCTCGGCTCACTGCAACCTCTGCATCCTGGGTTCAAGCAATTCTCCTGCCTCTGCCTCCCCAGTAGTTGGGATTACCTGGCACTATGCCTGGCTAATTTTTGTATTTTTGTAGAGACAGGGTTTCACCAAGTTGGCCAGACTTGTCTTGAACTCTTGACCTCAGGTGATCTGCCCGCCTCGGCCTCCCAAAGTGCTGAGATTACAGGCATGAGCCACCGCGCTTGGCCAAATGAGTATGATTTTAAAACCTCACTGTAAGATGATGTCCTTTAAATTTTATAGTAATATGAAACAACACTGCATTGGATTTATGGCATTTCAAAGGAAAAGCTATACCATTATTTTTTCTTGCTCTTCCCTTGTATTCTTCCCATTGGGTATTAGTTCAACAGTTATAATACCTGGCCAGCTTATCTAAAATTTCATTCCTCATGTAGTTGTTACAGGAAGTATTCTGGTTAATAACATCAACAGTCAGAAGGGGCCATTTGTTCTGCTGAAGTGAAGCATAACTATGCTGGGTTTGAAATTCTCCAATCCATAAGATAATGTTTAACCAATCATGGCGAGCTGTGAGGTATCTCCAGAGGGCTTCAGGGGAATATGATTTGTATTCTACATGGAAAAAAACACATTTTAAAATGTAATTAATTATGTCTATTGACACGTAACTCAACACTAAATTACTGAGTAAATATAACAATCTGGACATAGATATTTATACAATATATTAATTATTCAGGTCCTCTGTGTTACTATTTTCCTTTTTTTGAGACAGGATCTCGGTGTGTTGTCCAGGCTGGAGTGCAGTGGTGCACTCGTGGCAGCCTTGACCTCCTGGGCTCAAGTGGTACTCCTACTTCAGCTGCCCAAGTAGCAGGTACTGCAGGGATGTGCCATCATGACCAGGTAAATTTTTTTTTTTTTTTTTTGAGACAGTCTCGCCGTGTAGCCCAGGCTGGAGTGCAGTGGCGCAATCTCGGCTCACTGCAACTTCCGCCTCCCAGGTTCAAGCAATTCTCCTGCCTCAGCCTCCCAAGTAGCTGGAATTACAGGCATGCACAACCACACCCAGCTAATTGTTGTATTTTTAGTAGAGGTGGGGTTTCACAATGTTGGCCAAGCTGGTCTTGAACTCCTAACCTCAGGTGATTCGCCTGCCTCAGCCTCCCAAAGTGCTGGGATTATAGGCGTGAGCCACCACGCCCGTCCGCCCAGGTAATGTAAAAAATATATATTCTGTAGATATGGGGGTCTCACTATGTTGCTAGGCTGGTCTTGAACTCCTGGCCTCAAGCAATCTTCTCATCTCGGTTTCCCAAAGTGCTGGGATTACAGGTGTGAGCCACCATGCCTGGCCACATTGTTCATTTTATAATCAATACTACAGCCAAAGAGCTAGATGTAGCTTCTAATTACTATGGTGGTTAAAATGAAACTTACATATTAGCTGTACATTTCAGTTACCTGTTCAACCCTTTTTTTCCCTTCTCTTTCCCTTAATGTAAATAAAAACTTTGTTTCAGATGGGGAAGGATGAAAAGAAAAAAATAAATTAAAAATAATAAACAAATAAAAACTTCAGCCATAATAGTAAGCCAGAATTTTACTCTCTGAATTGCTACTGTTTACCATTGTTAGTTATGCCCCAGATCCCCTATATCAGATGGTATAGATCCCCAATTTACACAAGAAACTCAAGACTATTTGCAAAAACAGATTGTCACTTTGAAGCTGGAATGAAAACTCAACCTTGAAATCTCAATTAACTATTTTTTTTTCTTTTATTAGCACATTATAAATCCCTCCCAGAAACTCTGGGATAAGAAAGAGATCTTAATGCAACGATTTGCATTTTAAAGAACCTGAATATCATTTCCCAAAAGGAATTCTAAAATTGAGACACATCAAAATATTCAAATATCAATACCCAATTTAATTCTCATTCAGTATGTTCATATTTCAGGCTCTCTCACACTTGCCTTCTGGACTTATCCTGGGGAGAAGGATGGATTCTTGTGTTAGTTGATCCCACCACAGAGCCCAATTTAACACAATTCTATGGTCCTGTTTGTTAAATTCATCTTTACAATCATATTTCAGGAATGAGTCCAAAACAGACTTGTGCTTGAAAAAATCTTGTTCCTTTATCCAATACCTAAAAACAGTGATATAAATTTTTTTTTTTTAAATTTTGGAGAAAAAGGCATCATTCCTTTTCATCTGCTCAAGAATATCTACTCTTTTGGGGAACACATAATTCTGATTATGCAAATATTAAAATGACAGAAAACTCTCGAGTCCCTTCTGTCTGATACAAGTTTTATCTCCATGGAAAATGCAGGCTCAGTTCCACATAAGAAACTTGTGTTCACTAACAATTATAAATGAAATACTATCTAACGATATTCTAATATTATCAAAAGGGGACTAATGAGACTACCTGGGAAATGACTGGATTTGCATATTTTCTTGGAAATGTCCCAAATAAAGCTTCTCAACTTGATGCACGAAGTCTATAGTTCTTTTCTCTTTTTCAGAAAAATAATTTTTTTCTTTTAAAATTTCAACCTTGAATAAAAAGTAATTAAAGCAGTGACTTTACAAAAAATCAAGCACATTTGCAAAATATGTCATGAGATTATCAAAGAAGGTAGTGCTGGGAATTAAAGATTATAAAAAAAGTCATGAGATAATATGCCATTCAAGAATTATATTTTGAACATTAACACAAATTTTCTTTTGCCACAAATGTAAAATAGTCACTGAAGAAAGATGAAGGGGAAAAAAAGATGAAGGGGTTGTCACACTTTTACTTATTAGATATTAGTTGAACGTTAAAATTACTTAAAGTTTTTCTTCCAAGGTTTTCTTCCAAGTTTTTCACCCAGGCTTTCTAGAAAATGTATACTACGTAGTCTCACCTTTACCTACCAAAAAGTCACGTATATTTTTATTAGTTGTATAGAAGCATATCTTGAGCAATTGGCCTTTTACATCAAACCCCTAAAATAAACATAGAAAACCAAAAAAAGTTACATTTTGTAATGGAACTATTTTGAACATAAATATGTGTTAGATACAGAAATACCCTATTATAAACATCTATCTTGTTAGAATTCCATAGCTTTCTGCTCTTTCAAACATTCATTTCCCTACTTTATTTTTTATTTTTTCTTTTTGAGACAGTCTAGCTGTGTTGCCTAGGCTGGAGTACAGTGGTGTGATCACAGCTCACTGCAGCCTTGACCCCCAGGCTCAAAGCGATCCTACCAACTCAGCCTCCCAAGTAGCTGGGGCTACAGGTGTGCATCACCATGCCTGGCTAATTTTTGTATTTTTTGTAGAGATGGGATTTCTTCATGTTGCCCAGGCTGGTCTTGAACTCCTAGGCTCAAGTGATCCTCCTGCCTCAGCCTCCCAAGGTGCTAGGATTACAGGCGTGAGCCACGCTGCCTGGCCCTCCTACATTCATTGTATGTATTTACTGCCTATCCCTAAAGTCCTTAAGCATTTTGTCAGAGCAAAGGTAGCACACAGAACACTTTAAGGCAATGCTAGGCTACCACAGGACCAAAACGACAGCAATCTGGTATGCTGACTCAAGTGGAAACAATGATCAATGCAAACAACATCCCTTTTACATAGTTCCACTCCTCTGCACCTCCTGAAAGTTACCATGGGCAAGACCCCAACCATGCAGATTAGGGCTAGATCTCAGCTTAGTCTAGGAGCCCTACTTCTAGGGCTTCCCCTTCTCATATGAAGAAAAACCATAGAGCATAAAGCCCAGCAAAGGCATAATTTACTAGAAAGTTCAAGTGGAGATGTAAGGGGTCACATGAACAATACAGAATGTCCTCCAACAAATAATGAGCTCCTATGCATGCTTCGACAAGTGTGAAGTCTTCTATGAGAAACACTATCTCCTCCTAATCAAAGTGCCAGGTCTAACAGTATTTTTCTTTTTCTTGAGACAGGGTCTCGCTCTGTCACCCAGGCTGGATGGAATGCAGTGGTGCGATCTCAGGTCACTGCAACCTCTGCCTCCTGGGTTCAAATGATTCTTGTGCCTCAGCCTCTCCAATAGCTGAGATTACAGGCATGCATCACCCACCTGGCTAATTTTTGGCCTTTTTAGCAGAGACACCATTTACCACGTTGGCCAGACTGGTCTCAAACTCCTGCTTCAAAAGTGATCTGCCCATCTTGGCCTCCAAAATTGCTGGGATTACAGGTGTGAGCCACTGCACTCAGCTCAGAGAGTACTTTTAAATGCCATTTAAAAATCTCTTCAAGAGATATGGAAATAACCTGTCTATCAACAGATGAATGGATAAAGCAAATGTGGTGTATATATACAAATGAATATTATTTGGCCTTAAAAAAAAAAAGAAGGAAAGGCCAAGTGTGTTGGCTCATGCCTATAATCTCTGCACTTTGGGAGACCAAGGCAGGAGGACTGCTTGAGCCCAAGAGTTCGAGACCAGCCTGGGCAACATAGTGAGACCCTGTCTCTACAAAAAAGAAAAAAAAAAAAAAAAAGAGAGAGAGAGAGAGAGAGGAAAACCTGCAATTTTAAACAACATGGCTGAACCTGGAGGACATTATGCTAAATGAAATAAGCCAGAAACAGAAAGACAAATTCTTCATGCTCTCACTTATATATGGAATCTAAGAAAAAGCTGAACTCACAGTAATAGAGAGTGGAATGATATTACCAAGGACTGTGGGGTAGGAGAAAGGAGTAGAAATTGGTCAAAACGTACAAACTTTCAGATATAAGACAAATAAGTTCTGGAGACCTATGTATAGCATAGTAACTAAAGTTAATAATAATACATTGTATACTTGAAATTTGCTGAGAGTAGATTTCAAGTGTTCTCACCATATATACACATATAACTATGTGAGGTGATATATTAATTAGCTTACTTGTGGTAATCTTTTCACAATGTACATACATATCAAAACATCATATTGTATACCTTAAATATATGTAATTTTTGTCACTCATACCTAAATAAAATTAGGGGGAAAATATCTTCAAGAAAGTTCTCAGGCCAGGCACGGTGGCTCACGCCTATAATCCCAGCACTTTGGGAGGTCGAGGCAGGTGGCTCACCTGAGGTCGAAAGTTCGAGACCAGCCTGACCAACATGGAGAAACCCCGTCTCTACTAAAAATACACAAAATTAGCCAGGCATGGTGGCACATGCTGTAATCCCAGCTACTCGGGAAGCTGACGTAGGCGAAACGTTTGAACCTGGGAGGTGGAAGTTTTGTGAGCCAAGATCGCACCATTGCACTGCAGCCCAGGCAACAAGAGTGAAACTCTGTCTCAAAAAAAAAAAAAAAAAAAAGTTCCCAGTACCGAAACATTTCTCAGTGTTATTTCTCTTTTAGATTTAGAGACAGGGTCTTGCTCTGTTACCAGCTATTTATAGGTGCAATCATAGTTCACTGCAGCTTAGAACTCCTGGAGATCCTCCTGCCTCAGCCTTCTGAGTAGCTAGGACTACAGGTGTGCTATGGTTTGGATCTGTGCCCCTGCCCAAATCTCATGTTGAATTGTAACCCCCAATGTTGGAGGAAGGGCCTGGTGGGAGGTGACTGGATCATGGGGGCGGATTTCCCCCTTGCTGTTTTTGTGATAGGAAGTAAGTTCTCACGTTATCTGGTTGTTTAAAAGTGTGTAGCACCTCCCCACTGCTCTCTCTTCCTCTTTCTCCTGCCATGTAAGACATGCCTGCTTCCCCTTCATCTTCTGCCATGACTGTAAGTTTCCTGAGGCCTCCCCAGCCATGCTTCTTGTATAGCCTGTGGAACTGTGGGCCAATTAAACCTCTTTTCTTTCTAAATTACCCAGTCTCAGGTAGTTCATTATTATTTATTTAGTTAGTTTTTGAGATGGAGTCTTGCTCTGTTGCCCAGGCTGGAATGCAGTGGCACCATCTTGGCTCACAGCAACCTCCGCCTGCTGGGTTCAAGCAATTTTCCCTGCCTCAGCCTCCCCAGTAGATGGGATTACAGGCGCCTGCCACCACACCCAGCTAATTTTTGTAGTTTTAGTAGAGACGGGGTTTCACCATGTTGGTCAGGCTGGTCTCAAACT
Organism: Pongo pygmaeus; assembly: GCF_028885625.2. NCBI lineage: Eukaryota > Metazoa > Chordata > Mammalia > Primates > Hominidae > Pongo > Pongo pygmaeus. The sequence goes on from NC_072389.2 coordinate 49,833,909, forward strand.
CCTGACCTCAGGTGATCCACCCATCTCAGCCTCCCAAAGTGCTGGGATTACAGGCGTGAGCCACCACGCCCGGCTCAGGTAGTTCTTTATAGCAATATGAGAACGGACTAATACAAGGTACAAGGTGCAAGCCACCATGTCCTTTTTATTTTTTTATTTTTTGTAGAGACAGGGTCTTGCTAAATTGCCCATGCTGGTATTGAATTCCTGGCCTCAAGCGATCTTCCTGCCTCAACCTCCCAAAGCACTGGGATTACAGACATGAGCCACCACACCAAGCCATTCTCAGTGTTATTAACGTCATTTCTTAGTGTCATTATTTGCTACATAAATTTCTTAGTTTATGAAATAATTATGAATACAAACCAATTTTATAATAATTAGAAATTATATTAAATACATTTTAAGATTTTATGGATTACACCACTCACCATATTCTTCAAAAGTTCAGAGGCTTCCTTTATATTGTTCTTTTTCAAATTGTCAAAGACCAAATTTAGGCCTATGCCAATCAGCTCCTCAAGTTTTTGAGCAGAATGACTATCAATCCTGAAGAAAGTCTGTGCCTCTGGTATTTTGTTGTTTAAAATGGCACTGGCAATAACTTCCTAGGAAAAGAAAAATGTTTGCCTTTTAAGTTCTTTTTCATTTCCTTATTATGATTATCAACATGGGATTTATACATTTATTTAACATCTAACAAAGGAAGTTTTATTTAAAATCTATTACTAGATTTGGAGTTAGGTTCAAGGGATATAAAATGGAGTAAAACTAAGACCCTACACTCCAGGAGCTAGTGGAAGACACACTGATTATAGTACTGTATGATAAGGGCTGTGATAAAAGTAACCCAGGGTGCTAGAGAGGAAGGTCTAGAAGAGAAACACCTAAATAAGAAGGATGACCACCCCCGCCCCCGTTTCCCCCAGCACAGGCTTGCTAGTAGAAGTAACTAGTAACTGATGGGCAAAAAATTTAAAGACCAGTAAGTGTTCCATAGATATACTGAGATAAGAGGATAGGTGTTCCAAAAAGAGGGAATATCATATGCAGAGGGACAAAGAAAAGAAACTGCATCAAGCCTTCAGGGAACTACAAATTACTCAATGTAACTGGAGAGAGTAGCAGATGAAACTTGAAAGCAAAGCAGAGGATCCATCATGACGAGCCTTGCGTTTGAGGTAGATTTTATCCTGAAACTACGTGGAGCCACTGAAAGACCGTAAAAGCAAGATGTGATGTAATCAGATACATATTTACAGAAAAATACCCAGGCAGCAATATAGAGAGTGGACTGAAAGTGATTCAAGCTCAAGATATTGAGGCATTAGAAGGCTACTACCAATAATCCATGTGAAAAGAAATACTTAAACTGAAGATCTAAACCCTAGAGAGAACAGAAAGGAGGCATTCTTAACCTAGGGCTTTAAAGAGACCTGTAAACCCCATTAAGCCATGTATAAAATTTTGTCTATGTGTACACATTCACATGCCTGTTTTTGAAGACAGGGTCTACAATTTTTATCAAAGTAAACTATAACCGCTTCCCCTGGCAAAAGTTGAAAATCAGTGATTTTGAGTAAAAAGAGGACCATAGACAGAGCCTTGCAGAACATTAAAGGAGGGAAACAGGAAGAGAAACCTGTGAAGGAGACAGGAAAAAGGAGACAAAAAAGCAGAAGGAAAAGTAAGTAATTTCTTGCTTTTTTTTTTTTTTTTTTTTTTGAGACGGAGTCTCGCACTGTCATCTGGGCTGGAGTGCAGTGGTGCGATCTCAGCTCACTGCAACCTCTACCTCCCGGATTCAAGCAATTCTCCTGCCTCAGCCTCCCGAGTAGCTGGGATTACAGGCGCCCGCCACCACACCTGGCTAATTTTTTGTATTTTTAGTAGAGACAGTGTTTCACCATTTGGTCAGACTTGTCTCGAACTCCTGACCTTGTGATCTCCCTGCCTCGGCCTCCCAAAGTGCTGGGATTACAGGCGTGAGCCACTGTGCCCAGATAATTTCTTACTTTTTAAGGTTACAGAATGAATAAGAGATACAGAAAATGCAGTCACACCAGGTACTTTAATCCCTCCACCCCAAGAACAGCAATCTTAACAACCTAGCAGCATCTCCATCTTATCACTTTAATTCCCTAATGATTATGATCATCTGTGTTAAGCTGTTTTAGCTTTTGTTTTTCCAATACCAATGCCCTCCAGTGGATGAAGGAATTCTTCCAGTCCCTAAGTCATACAGATGGTTATAAATTTTAGTTGTATTATTACAACTTTTACTGTGGGGGGAAAAAAGGCAAACAGATGGAAACAAATTTAACTGGCAAAATGTCTTAAAAAGAATTTCAGATAGGACTAAAATTAAGTATACTTCTAAGTAATAATGTCATAAAATAAAAATTTCCAAAGATCTAATCATCAGCTGCAATTCAATTTATCCAGAGGTCAGGCAGAATGCATGAGACCAAAGCACCAGGCTTGAGCCAATGAGGGAGTATTGCTAAAGAGTGCCACTTCACATGGGTTTAGAGTTGGGTGTTTGTTACCAAACCCAAGTGGGAAGATCTAGCATTAAGAGGGAGCCTACCCATATAGTGAATTAAATAAATGGAGCTTGTAGACATAAATTTGAAGTCATAATCAAAAATCCCAAAACCGATAAAACCTAAAACTTTTGCCAAACATTCTGAATCACAAGTATACAGAGTCTGAATTCTGTTTTTTCTATTGTTTTCTCAGATCTTCTGAATCTGGCAAATAAAAGAAGTGATAATTATTCGTACTTACCTCAAAGCTGAGTTTCTTCCATATACTGCTCTCCTTTACTTTGGGGACATTTTCATGTATATCATATTCATCTATAGCATCTGTTAGCTTCCAAGGAAACTTTATCATGAAGGTTCGAAGTTCATTAATGTAGCTAGTCAAAATGTTCACTCCTTTTTGCAGATGTTCATCTAGTTCTATGGAAAATATCAATGTGCCAATTTGTGTGTGTGTGTGTGTATAAATATAAACCATGAGCTGTTACAAAGAATTCTAAAGAAAGTCAAAATTCAAACTTGGTATTTTTAAATTTCAAACAATATGTTTGAGGATTTTCCTGTTTACAAGTAAGTAGCTCTGTATTTTAATATAACCCTTTCCTTTTCTTGTCATTCACAATTAGTCCTGGGTCTTTCTACCAACTTTCTCAGTATCAAAACCCATTTCACTTACTCAGTTACACACTGACCTTACCCAAATGTAGTAAATGGTGTGCCACTGGTTTATGCTGTGTCACCCAATAGCAGCACTTGTATCTGTTCTGACACAGGAACAGTAGAATTGCCCCCTTCCTAGCTGCTATTCTTACCTTCAGTGTGAATAAAAAGCTCCTTTATTTGGTTGTTAAGGAAAGACAGTGTAAGATTAAGCAATTGTTCTGAAAAGTGTTTGCTTTGGGGTTCAGAATAACTTTCTCTAATTGCTGAGCAAAGTAAATCCAATGCTGGTATCAGCTCTTCCACATCTGAGAAAGAACCAAAGAAATTAACATAAAGAACACCAGGATTCTCACAATAAAATTAACACATCAAAAATATCATGTTACAATATTTTTAAACATAAAACAAGGACCAACGTCTTATTTTCAAAAAGCTCACAAAACTTTTCTGCAGGCTTATTACCTGCAAACTTTAATGATTCTAATTATTTATAGTTATCATTTACTGATATCACTGCTAATTACCCTTTTGCTGACAACCTACATCTTAAGTACTGTACTTGTTGTTTTATAAATGCTATCTCATTTATTCAACAACTTAAGAGGTAGGTGTGTATTATATTCTCTTTCCACAGATTAAAAAAACTGAGGTTCAGAGAGGATACGTAACTTGCCCGAGCTAATTTAGAAAGTAAGTGGCAGGGCCAGGCACAGTGGCTCACGCCTGTAATCCCAACACTTCGGGAGGCCAAGGCAAGCAGATCACTTGAGGTCAGGAGTTCGAGACCAGCCTGGTCAACATGGTGAAACCCCGCCTCTACAAAAAATACAAAAATTAGCCAGGCATGCTGGCGGGTGCCTGTAATCCCAGCTACTCAGGAGGCTGAGGCAGGAGAATTGCTTGAACCCAGGAGGCAGAGGTTGCAGTGAGCCAAGATTGCGCCACCATACTCCAGCAGCCTGGGCAACAGAGTGAAAAAAGAAAAAGAAAGTAAGTGGCAGGGCCAAAATTTGAATTTAAGCCTGTCTGATTGCAAGGCTATTCTGTGCTAAACATTCAAGTGAAAGCAAGAAGTGTGGGCCCCTGGATGTTGTATCTGCAGCTGAAGGCTCTAATTAAGTGATTCCTGTTTGTCTCAGCACTCCTCCCACTGCCCCCCGTGGATTACATCTGTGAGATGTATGAGAATTATGGGAAACGGGTTTTCCCCCTAGGGGGGCAGGTAAGGCTATTCCCAGTGCTTCTCATTCCGGCTCCATCTCCACCCTTTAGAGCTGAGCAGTGCAGGTGAGAGCGGAATGAGGAGAAATCACTAACCACCAAACAACGGAAGTGAATAATGACTCTACAACTGCTGATGGAGCCCTGCTCAATATCAAAAACTAGGCCTTTTTCTATAAATTTAAGCAGTTTTTAAAACATCAGAGCATTAGAAAAGCTGGCAATTCAAGAAAGAGGAGACCAAACTCTGCACTCAAAACAAAATAGAATGTGTGTTTTTGTTTTTGTTTTTTTGAGACAGAGTTTCACTTGTCTCCCAGGCTGGAATGCAATGGAGCGATCTTGGCTCACTGCAACCTCTGCCTCCTCCCTTCAAGCGATTCTCCTGCCTCAGCCTCCCGAGTAGCTGGGATTACAGGCATGCACCACCACACATGGCTAATTTTTGTATTTTTAGTAGAGATGGGGTTTCACCCTGTTGGTCAGGTTGATCTCGAACTCTTGATCTGGTGATCCACCCATCTCGGCCTCCCAAAGTGCTGGGATCATAGGCGTGAGACATTGCACCCAGTCTGAGAATGTGTTTTTAAAAGAAAATGTCTTTCCACCATATATGAGATTTAGGAAGAAAAAAAAGAAAACATCCAATTCATTTTCTCAGTGAAAGCTAATACTACATCAGTGGAAAAACAGCAGGTTGTAATTTTCTCCATGTAAGTAGACTACAAATTGATATAACTTTTGAAGGACAATTTATCAAGGTGTTTAAAAATATAAATTGTGCATACTCTTAAACCTGGAAATTCCAGGTCTAGAATTTAACAATAAATTCTAGTAATATAAGTAAATGATTATATAGATGTGAAATTACACACACATACAGCATTTCTAGCACACTGTTAATAGCTAAGAACTAGAATAAATCTAAATGTCTAACAGGAGTTTGGCTTGGTAAATTATGGTACAGCCCATACAATGAAATTCTATGTCATCATATTTAGTAAGTATATATTATTAACAAGAAAGATGTCTATAGTATAAAGTGGGGAAAAAACACAGATTATAAAACCGTATTTACAGAGTGTCAAAGGACAAAATTACAACAAATTTAGATTAAAGATCTCAATTGGTTTTATTGCAACTCTAGAATGCGGCAACAATTTCATAACATGGAAAAGGTGTTCTAGTGAGCTGAGCAGAAGGGGTTGGCTTTATAGACATGGAAGAGCTGAAGAAAGCAGAAGCAAAGAAAAAAGAGCATATTCGTTGTTTCAAAGATACTTTTTTTGTAAGATGAAGAGAGACAGAATAATACAAAAATACTGATTATTTAACATGAAACTACTTCAGGCTTTTTTTTTTTTTCAATTAAAAATAGAGGCAGAGTCTCACTATGTTGCCCAGGCTGGTCATGAACTCTTGGTCTCAAGTGATCCTCCCGCCTGGGCCTGCCAAAGTGTTGGGATTATAGGTGTGAGCCACTGCACCCAGCTTGTTTTTTTTTTTTTTTTTTGAGACAGAGTCTCACTCTGTTGCCCAGATTAGAGTGCAATGGTGTGATGACGGCTCACTGCAGCCTCAACCTCCCAGGCTCAAGCAATCCTCCTACCTCCCTTTCCTGAGTAGCTGAGACCACACATGCACACCACCACACACAGCTAATTTTTAAATTTTTTGTAGAGGTAAGGTTTCACTATGTTACCCAGGCTACTTGGCTACTTTCAAACTCCTGGGCTCAAGAGATCCTCCCGCTTCAGCCTCCCAAAGTGCTGGAATTATAGGCATGAGCCACTGCACCTGGCCTACGTTACTTCTTTTACATAAGGATTATATCACAGGAACTTCATTATCATGCTGATTGAAGATTGAAACTGGACTGTTGGGGATTATTGGCTCTCTCCTAATTTCTCCCAATGTCAGAAGACCACCTTATTTTAAGTTTGATGCTATGGAACTTTAGCATAGTTGACTCCATTTTGATTTCTGTTCTGGTCTGATGGGGCCTAGTACAGCTCACACCAAAACAATGGTCTCCTGTAATTTTTATTTAACAAGGGGAAAATATACTTTATTACCCTGTTGTTCTAAGGAGAGAATTTACATGGCTACCTGGTCCAAGAATAAAAGTTAGGCTTCCTATTTATTAAAAAGGAAAGTCAAAATCTTGAAAAGTGTTGGTAATGTGGCAAAAAAGCAGAGAAGTCTGGGTGAATTTTTTTTTTTTTTTTTTGAGACAGTCTTACTTTGCAACCAGGCTGAAGTGCAGTGGCACAATCACAGATCACTGCAGCCTAGACCTCCCAGACTCAAGCAATCCTCAGCCTCAGCCTTCCAAGTAGTTGGGACTATGGATGCGCCATCATGCTCAACTAATTTCTAAAATTTTTTTGTAGAATGGGGTCTTGCTATGTTCCCCAGACTGGTCTCAAACTCCTAGACTCAAGCGATCCTCCCACCTTGGCACCTAAAGTGTTAGGATTACAGGGAGAGCCACTGCATCCTACCAAAAATTCTTATAACAAATCCTAATCCACAACTCGGAAAGCCACACTGTCAATACACATCTCAGATGGTTGCAAGGGCAGGCAATTTTCCAAATAAATGTTTTTCTGTCGTGTATAAAACCGTCTTGAATTTGAAAGATTGCCTCTTCCTTGCATACTAAAAATACAGAGTTCAGTAAAAGATATGAGCAATAAATAGCCCATATAGTATGACGACATTTACAGAATCTGATAATACTGCCAAATTTCCACAAAGTTGTCCAGGCATGGTGGCTCACGCCTGTAATCCCAGCACTTTGGGAGGCAGAGGACTGTTTGAGCCCAGGAGTTTGAGACCAGCCTGGCAACACAGTGAGACCCCATTCTCTACAAAGAATAGCTGAGTGTGGTGGCACACACATGTAGTCGCAGCTACTGTAGTAGGCTGAGGTGGGAGGATTGCTTGAGTCCAGGAGGTGAGGCTGCAGTGAGCTGTCATCACACCACCACACTCCATCTCAAAAAAAAAAAAAAAAAAAAAAAAGAAAGTTTCCAAAAAGTATATAAAATCCCATGACTAAGTTTTGGCAAGTAAATGAGTCACCAGAAAACACAACATCATACTTTGAAAGTTATTAAGAAGATCAAATGATAAATACAAACATAGAAATCTTTATTCCACTTACTTCTTAAATATAAATGGGATGACAAGTGATCAAACTGATTAGATACAGAAGACTTTGAGGATGGATTAAAAAGATTTTCCTTGCTCTTCAAAAAGAAATTTACTGTGTCCAGCTGACGATTTTCTATCCCGGCCTGAAATGAGGAGGAAAATAAAAATCAGAAAAAAATTACAATAGGAAAAAAAATCAGGATTCAGATTTTTAAACAAACTTTAGAATTTAATGTGGTGAGACTACAGGAGACAAAAGACTGCATGAATATGTGGGCTCCAGTGAGGATTTTGACAATGACTGATTATGCAATCTGGGGCAAGACTCTGTAATCTTTCTTTTCCTTTCTTTTTTTTTTGAGTCAGAGTTTTGCTCTTGTTGCCCAGGCTGGAGTGCAATGGCATGATCTTAGCTCAATGCAACCTTTATCCCTCAGGTTCAAGAGATTCTCCTGCCCCAGCCTCCCGAGTAGTTCGGATTACAGGTGCCCGCCACCATGTCCGGCTAAATTTTGTATTTTTAGTAGAGACAGGGTTTCACCGTGTTGGCCAGGCTGGTCTCGAACTCCTGACCTCAAATGATCCACCTGTCTTGGCCTCCCAAAGTGCTGGGATTACAGGTACGAGCCACTGCGCCTGGCCCAATTTCTGCTTCAATAGAAACAGGAGGTTTTTAGACTACAAAACCTTTCCAGCTCTAACATTTTATAATTCTACAACAATTCAAAGCTAAATATTAGGGATTACCCTTACAATTAAGTTATATTCTATTTGAATTAAAATGTTATGGCAGTACAATATAAAGTCCTACTCTGTCACCCAGGCTGAGGTACAGTGGCATGATCTCGGCTCACTGCAACCTCTGCCTGCCCAGCTTAAGTGATTCTCGTGCCTCAGCCTCCGGAGTAACTGGGACTACAGGCATGCACCACCACACCCAGTTAATTTTTTTTTTTTTTTTGTATTTTTAATAGAGACGGGTTTCACTGTGTTTGGCTAGGCTAGTCTTGAACTCCTGGCCTAGACTGATCCACCCAACTCGGCCTCCGAAATTGCTGGGATTACAGGCATGAGCCACTGCGCCCAGCTAGATTCTCAGTTGTCTTTTTTGAGACAGAGTCTTGCTCTGTCGCCCAGGCTGGAGTGCAGTGGTTTGATCTTGGCTCACTGCAATCTCCGCCTCCCGGGTTCAAGTGATCCTCCCACCTCAGAGTCCCAGGTAGCTGGGATTACAAGTCTGAACCACTACACTCAGCTAATTTTTGTATTTTTAATAGAAATGGGGTTTCACCATGATGGCCAGGCTGGTCTCAAACTTCTGACCTCAGGTGATCCTCCTGCCTAGGCCTACCAAAGTGCTGGGATTACAGGCATGAGCCATCGCACCTGGCTGCATTCCATATTTTTAATAAACAAAAATAAAATAAACGTATTTTTTTTTTTAAGTATGATGGCCAGGTGTGGTGGCTCATGCCTGTAATCCCAGCACTTTGGGAGGTCGAGGCAGGTGGATCAGCTGAGGTCAGGAGTTCGAGACCAGCCTGGCTAACATGGTGAAACCCCATTTCTACTAAAAATATAAAAATTAGCCAGGCGTGGTGGCAGGCACCTGTACTCTCAGCTACTCAAAAGGCTGGGGCAGGAGAATCGCTGGAACCTGGGATGTGGAGGTTGTGGTGAGCTGAGATCATACCACTGTACTCCAGCCTGGGCAGCACAGCAAGATGGTGTCTCAAAAAACAAAAACAAAAACAAAAGAGCATGTGGCCTGAGAAGCCTAAAATATTTACTGTCTGATCCTTTACAAAGTTGGTGGGGCACAGTGGCTCATGCCTGCAATCCCAGCACTTTGGGAGGCTGAGGCGAGAAGATTGCTTGAGCCCAGGAGTTTGAGACCAGCCTGGGCAACATAGTGAGACCTTGTTTCTAAAAAGGTTTTAGTAAAGACCTTGTCTCTACTAAAAAAAAAAATAAAAAAGCAGCTGGGTATGGTGGCGCACACCTGTAGTCCTAACTACTGGGGATGCTGAGGCAGGAGGGTCTCTTGAGCCCAAGAAGTTGAGGCTGCAGTGAGCTGTGACTGCGTCACTGTACTGCAGCCTATGCAACCCTGTCTCAAAAAAAAAAAAAAAGAAAAAAGAAAAAAAAAAAGCCAGGTACGGTGGCTCACTCCCGTAATCCCAGCATTTTGGGAGGCTGAGGTGGGTGGATCACCTAAGGTCAGGAGTTCAAGACTAGCCTGACCAATATGGTGAAACCCTGTCTTTACTAAAAATACAAAAATTAGCTGGGTGTGGTGGTGTGCACCTGTAATCCCAGCTATTTGGGAGGCAGAGACAGGAGAATCACTTGAACCTGGCAGGCGGAGGTTACAGGGAGCCCAGATTGCGCCATTGCACTCTAGCCTGAGTGACAGAGCGAGACTCCATCTAAAAACAAAAAAAGAAAGAAAAAGAAAAATTTGCCACTCTTAGCATAAAGCATTGTGCATAAGAATCACCTGGAGAATTTGTCAAGCTGTGGACTGCAAAACCCTGCCCCTAGACTTTCTAATTCAATAGATATTAGGAGGGGCCTGACAATTTGCATTTGTAATCTATAGGTCATGGTGAGCTGCTGGTCCAGAAACCAGATTTTGAGAGCCAATGGGCCAAAGTTCTGGATGTTAATATACCAAGGGAGGTGAGACATATTGGTGGGAGTTATGTTGGAGGAAGAAAAAACAGGACAAACCTAGGGTCCATGTGAGGTGATACCAACCAAAAAAAGATAAACTAGAAAAAATTACTGGCCCCAGAGGAAACTATAAACAAACTATGCCTTTGTTCTGAGTGATGGGAGTAAAAACTAAATTATCAATGAATAGAATATTCTTGTTCTTATGATATATATACTAAAGTACTTAGAGTGAAGGATTATAAAGTTTGCAACTTTAAAATGGTTAAGCAAAAAACAAAAAAAAAAAGGTACAAATGTGGTTTCATCCTGGCTACCATGGTGAAACCCCGTCTCTACTAAAAAAATACAAAAAATTAGCCGGGTGTGGTGGCGGGCGCCTGTAATTCCAGCTACTCAGGAGGCTGAGGCAGGAAAATAGCGTGAACCTGGGAGGCGGAGCTTGCAGTGAGCCGAGATCATGCCACTGCACTCCAGCCTGGGTAACACAGTGAGACTCTGTCTCAAAAAAAAACAAAAAACAAAAAAAACAAATGTGGTTTGGGAGGCAGGCAGGTCACTTGAGGTTAGGAGTTTGAGACCAGCCTGGCCAACATGGTAAAACCCCACCTCTACTAAAAATACAAAAATTAGCCAGGCGTGGTGGTGCACACCTGTAATCCCAGCTACTCGGGAGGCTGAGAGAGGAGAATCGCTCGAACCCAGGAGGCAGGGGTTGCACTGAGCAGAGATCGCATCATTGTACTCCAGTGTGGGCAACAGAGCAAGACTCCATCTCAAAAAAAAAAAAAAAAATACACAAATGTGGTAAAATGTTAATAGTTGGTCAATCTAGGTGAAATTTAACTTAATGTTCATTTTACTAATTTTTGAAGTTTTTCTATAGATTTAAAAATTTTCAAAATCACACATATAAAAACAATGACCAAATAGTAATTCTAAAAATAAAAATTTAAATTAGAAACAGATGTGTTTAATAGCAGATTAGATACAGGTGAAGAAAGAATTAGTGCACTGGGAGATATGAAGAAATTATCCACAATGTACCAAAGTCTCATAGTGGTTAAGGAGGATTGAGCAAAGTGTCAACAGTCTAACTACTTCTGATTGAAAGACCAATGTGACAAATGGAAGATATATATATATATTTTAAAATTATTATTATTATACTTTAAGTTTTAGGGTACATGTGCACAATGTGCAGGTTAGTTACATATGTATACATGTGCCATGCTGGTGCGCTGCACCCATTAACTTGCCATTTAGCATTAGGTATATCTCCTAATGCTATCCCTCCCCCCTCCCCCCACCCCACAACAGTCCCCAGAGTGTGATGTTCCCCTTCCTGTGTCCATGTGTTCTCATTGTTCAATTCCCATCTATGAGTGAGAACACGCGGTGTTTGGTTTTTTGTCCTTGTGATAGTTTACCGAGAATGACGATTTCCAATTTCATCCATGTCCCTACAAAGGACATGAACTCATCATTTTTTATGGCTGCATAGTAATCCATGGTGTATATATGCCACGTTTTCTTAATCCAGTCTATCATTGATGGACATTTGGGTTGGTTCCAAGTCTTCGCTATTGTGAATAGTGCTGCAATAAACATACGTGTGCATGTGTCTTTATAGTAGCATGATTTATAGTCCTTTGGGTATATACCCAGTAATGGGACGGCTGGGTCAAATGGTATTTCTAGTTCTAGATCCCTGAGGAATCGCCACACTGACTTCCAAAGATACATTTTGTTTTCCTTTTTTTCTTTGGAGACAGGATCTCACTCTGTTGCCCAGGCTGGAGTGCAGTGCCTCAATCTCACTCAGTGCAACCTCCACCTCCTGGGTTCAAACGATTCTCCTACCTCAGCCTCTCAAGTAGCTGGGATTACAGGTGTGAGCCACCATACCCGGCTAATTTTTTTGTATTTTTAGTAGAGATGGGGTTTTGGCATGTTGGCCAGGCTGGTCTCAAACTCCTGGCCTCAAGTGATCTGCGCACCTCGGCCTCCCAAAGTGCTAGGATTACAGGTGTGAGCCACTGCGCCTGGGCTGGAAAATACGTTTTCAATTTTCAAGCACATGGAACTTTTATTAAAACTGAGTAATCATGTGCCACGTAACAATATTTCACTCAACAACTGGTACAATGGTGGTTCCCATAAGATTATCGTAGAGCTGAAAATTCCTACAGCCTATTATTTACTATGCTATACTTTCATTATTTTAGAATGTACTCCTTATTTCTTTTTTAAGCTGGCTATAAAACAGCCCCAGGTAAGTCCTTCACAGTATTCCAGAAAAAGGCATATGAGACGATAGCTCCATGCATGTTACTGCCTCTGAAGATTGTCTTGTGGGACAAGATGTAGAGGTGGAAGACAGTGACTATCGATGATCCTAGGCCTAGGATATGTATGTGTTTGTGTCTTCATTTTCAGCAAAAAGTTTAAAAAGCAAAATAAATGGTGAAAAATGAACCTAAATACATAACAATGTCTAATGTGGTTAAAAAAATAAAACACAACAATAACATGAATAGGCTAAGAGTAAATGAAGTTAAAGCATTCAACGGATCTGTATTATTCAAAACAATTAGTTATTAACTATAGATCTGAGCTGGGTGTGGTGACTCACGCCTGTAATCCCAACACTTTGGGAGGTTGAGGCGGGTGGGTCACTTGAGGTCAGGAGTTCAAGAGCAGCCTGCCCAACATGGTGAAATGCCTCTACTAAAAATACAAAAAATTAGCTGGGCATGGTGGCAGGTGCCTGTAATCCTAGCTACTCAAGAGGCTGGGGCACAAGAATCGCTTGAACACAGGAGGTGGAGGCTATGGTGACCCAAGATCGTGCCACTGCACTCTAGCCTGGGCGACAGAGCAAGACTCCATCTCAAAAAAAAAACAAACAAACAACAACAACAAAAACACAAAAAAAACCGCACACACACAACAAAAAAACAAACTTTAGATCTGATAATTTAAGTATGTACATTATATTTCCTAGGATAGCTTCTTAAAGAACAGAAAGTGAATAATTTCTAAACTAGTATAGAGCACAAAGGAGCTCCTGGAGTGCTTATGATGTTTTATTTCTTGACCTGGATGGTGGTTACAAGAGTTTTTGCTTGATAATTATTTGTTGGCCAGGCGCAGTGGCTCACGCCTGTAATCCCGGCACTTTGGGAGGCCGAGGTGGGTGGATCACGTGAAGTCTTGAGTTCAAGACCAGGCTGGCCAACATGGGGAAACCCCGCCTCTATTAAAAATACAAAAATCAGTTGGGCGTGGGGGTGCATGCCTGTAATCCTAGCTACTAAGGAGGCTGAGGCACGAGAATCGCTTGAACCCGGGCTGTGGAGGTTTCAGTGAGCCAAGATTGCACCACTATACTCCAGCCTGGGCGACAGAATGAGACTGTCTCCAAAAAAATAATAACTATTATTATTTGTTAAACTGTATTCTGCGTACATTTTTACACATTGTATTTCACAATACAAAAAAAATGTATTAATGTGGTTCATTACAGTAACAAATTAAAGGAGATTATTCATATGATTATCTCAATAGATACAGAATAGGCATTCAATAAAATCCAATACCCATTCATGATAAAACCTCATAGCAGGGAACATAAGGGAACTTAACCTTACAAAGGGTATCTTAAAACACACACACACACAGAGACACACACACACACACACACACACAGAGAGAGAGAGAGAGAGAGAGAAAGATGGAGAGACACAGAGAGAGAGCGTGTGCGCTCTACTCAGGAATAAGATAAAGATTACTTCTGGATAATGTTATACTAGAGATCCTAGTACCTCAATTAAGAAAAAAGGTGGTGGCTAGGCATGGTGGTTCACACCCGTAATCCCAGCACTTCCGAAGGTCGAGGAGGGAGGATTGCTTGAGCTAGGAATTTAAGACCAGTCTGGGGCACATGGCCAAACCCTGTCTCTACAAAAAATAAAAAAATTAGCTGAGTGTGGTGGCGTGCAACCATAGTCCCAGCTACTCAGAGGCTCACATGGGAGTATCCCTTGCAACTGGGAGGCGGAGGCTGCAGTGAGCCAGGACTATGCCACTGCACTCCATCCTAGGTGACAAAGTGAGACCTGGTCTCAAAAAAAAAAAGTGCTAAAAAGTACATACAAGGATTTGAAAAGATGAAAGAAAACTATATTATTCTGATATTATATGTATATTAACTATATAGAAAACTCAATAAAATCTAACATAAATTATTAGGATTAATTTAACAAATTTGCTGGATATAAAAATCAACACACAAAAATTAATTATATTTCCTTATACTGTCAATTAACAAAATGCAATTTAAAAAATACCACTTAGGGTCAGGCATGGTGGCTCACACCTGTAATCCTAGCACTTTGGGAGGCCGAGGCGGGCAGATCATGAGGTCAAGAGATCGAGACCAACCTGGTTAACACAGTGAAACCCCGTCTCTACTAAAAATACAAAAAATTAGCCAGGCGTGGTGGCATGTGACTGTAGTCCCAGCTACTCGGGAGGCTGAGGCAGGAGAATCGCTTGAACCCAGGAGATGGAGGTTGCAGTGAGCCGAGATCACATCACTGCACTCCAGCCTGGGCGACAGAGTGAGACTCCATCCCCCAAAAAAAAAAAAAACACTTAGAATGAACAATAAATACAGTATTTAAATATACGCACAACACACACACCAAAAATAAAGGAAAAGATCCAAGCTTTTAATGGAAAAATTGTAAAAATTGTAATGTTTTATTGAAAGACATAAATAAAGACCTGCCTCGCCCCCAAAATGACAAGAGAGACTATGGATATAAAGATTAAATATCCTAAAGATGCCATTTCTTCCCAACTTGATATATAGATTTAATGTAATTCTAATATAAATCCTAACAATTTTTCATGAAACTTGACAAGCTAATCCTAAAAAGTAAAGATTAAGGAACAGACAACAATAAAGGCACCCCTGAAGAATAAGGGAATTTGCCCTAATTAAAATCCTCGATAATAAAGGCAAGATGGAATTGGCCTAAGGAAAGACCTATGAACAGAATAGAGAGGTCAAAAACAAATTCATGCATATGTGGAAACTTAATATATGACACTCAAGACATTTCAGATCAGCAGTAAAAGACAGGACTTTTTTATTTTTTATTTTTTGAGGCGGAGTCTCATTCTGTTGTCAGGCTGAAGTGCAGTGTCGTGATCTTGGCTCACTGCAACCTCCGCCTCCCAGGTTCAAGTGATTCTCCTGCCTCAGCCTCCTGAGTAGCTGGGAATACAGGTGTGCACCATCATGCCCAGAAATTTTTGTATTTTTAGTAGAGATGGGGTTTCACCATGTTGGCCAGGATGGTCTCGATCTCTTGACTTTGTGATCTGCCTGCCTTGGCCTCCCAAAGTGCTGGGATTACAGGCGTGAGCCACCGCACCTGGCCAGGACTTTTCAAGAAAGTGCTGAGACAAATGGTTATCGGTATGGGAAAAAATTAAAATAGCCCATATCATGTATAAGTTTTAAATGGATAAAGAACTTAAATGTGAAAATCATAATTTATAGCTGGGTATAGTGGTAGGTGCCTGTAATCCCAGCTACTTGGAAGGCTGAGGCAGGAGAATGGCTTGAACCTGGGAGGCAGAGATTGCTGTGAGCTGAGATCTCTCCACTGCATTAAAAAAAAATTCATAATTGAAAAACTTTTAGGAGAAAACAAAAACTACATAATTTAAGGATAGATGTCACAAATAGCATTAGTCATAAAGGAAAAGACTGATTAATTAAATTCCATTAAAATTAAGAACTATATTAAAGATTCCACGAATTAAGTAAAAAGACAAGCCACAGACTAGAATACATCCACCACACAAACAACAAAGAATTGGTATCTAGAGAATATCCAACACTACAAACCAATAAGAAAAAGAATAATACCCCAAAAGAAAAATATGCAAAAAACTTGAACAGTTACTTATGAAAGAAAAAAAATCCAAATATCTTACACACACACACACACACACACACACACACACACACACACGCTAAACCTTAATCAGGTAAATGCAAATGAAAATCCATCATACCATCATACTGGAAAAAATGTTATAAATCAAGTGCTGGCAAGAACATCAAGAACATGCAACAATGAGAACCCATACACTGCTGGTGACAGCATAAACTGATAAAACAATTTTGGAAAACTAGAGTATTATCAATAAAATTAAAGATATGCATGCCGTATGATCAAGCAATTCTGCTTTCACCCTAGAGACACTCTTGCACATGTGCTGCAGCAGATACATGAGAAACTTTACAGCAACACTGCTTGTAACAGAAAAAAAAAAAAAAGGAAACAACATAAAGCTGGATAAAGACATATTATACAGTGGGATACTATACAGCAGTGAAACTGAATAACTATAGTTATATACATTAAACATGGTTGAATCAAAAAAACCATGTTAAGTCTCAAAAAATATATATACAGTGCCAGGCATGGTGGCTCACACCTGTAATCCCAGCACTTTGGGAGGCTGAGGCAGGAGGATCACCTGAGGTCAGAGTTTGAGACCAGTCTGGCAAATATCGTGAAACCCCATCTCCACTAAAATACAAAAAGTTGCCAGGTGTGGTGGCACGTGTCTGTAATCCCAGCTACTCAGGAGGCTGAGGCAGGAGAATCGCTTGAACCCAGAAGGCAGAGGTTGCAGTAAGCTGAGATAGCTCCACTGCACTCCAGCCTGGGTGACAGATTAAGACTCCGTCTCAAAAAAAAAAAAAGGAAAGAAAGAAAAGAAAAGAAAAAAAAATATATATGTAAAATATATACACACACACACACACACACACACACACACACACACACACACAGTAATTCCATTTTATGCAAAATTCAACATTAGCTACAACTAAATAGCATTATTTGGGGATACATTTATATGCAGAAAAATAAAGAAAATCATGAGAATGGTTCAAAATTTCAGAATGGCTGGGCATGGTGGCTTATGCCTGTAATCCCAGTGCTTTAAGAGACCAAAGCAGGAAGATTGCTTGAGGCCAAGAATTCGACACTCACCTGGGACACAAAGCAAGATTCCACCTCGACAAAAAAAAAATAATAACAAATAATAAAAATTATCTGGGTGCAGTTGTATGCACCTGTAGTCCCAGCTACTTGGGAGGCTGAGGCAGGAGGATCACTTGAGCCCAGGAATTCAAGGTTACAGTGAACTATGATCACACTACTGCACTCCAACCTGGGTGACAGAACAAGACCCTGTCTCATTAACAAATAAATAAATAAAATTTCAGAAGAGTGGTTAATTCTGAGGCCAGGCAAGGTAAGGGAATAGGATCAGGGCAGGGCATACACATTCAAAGATATCCATGATATTCTATTTCTTGCCTTGATGGTGGATACAAGAATATTTGTTTTATTATTGTTATCACTTAAAATATATATTACTCATTCATTTTTATGTAGGAGGAGACCAGGGCCAAAGCAATGTTGTATATACAATGCAATACTAATTAAATTCACACAGAGACATGTGCACTGTGTAAGGGGAGAGGCACTATGTGAATTAAAATCCTGGTGCTACCACCTATGCCCATGTATAGCTGAATTAGATTTCCTAACCTCTTTGTGCTTCAGCTTCCTGATCTATAAAATGGGGCTAACAGTATTAACCCTATAGAGTTAATAAGAAAATTAATGAGATAACACTTGTCTATTATTAACATAGAAAAAATAACTATAAGGAAATAACACCCAAATAGTAAACATGATTACTTCTGGATGGTAGATATACAAAAGACTTAATTATTTTTCTTACAATGATATTTTAGAGTATATAAAAATAAGTTTTTCAACAAATGGTGCAGGGACAACTGAAGATCCACAAAAGAATGCAAAAGAATGAAGTTGGCTTCCTCCTTCATACCATATAAGAAATTGAACTTAAAGTGCATAATAAACCTAACTGTAAGAGCTAAAACTATAAAAGTCTTGTAAGAGTAAATCTGCACCATCTCAGATTAGGCAATGCTTTCTCAGATTCAACACCAAAAGCAAAAATGACCCCCTCATCCCCCTAAAAAAGATACACTGACTTCATAAGACTAAAACACTTTTGTGTTTCAAAGGACACCATCAAGAAGGTGAAAAGCCAAAAAAACTGAGGAGGAACTCCTCCCCAACTCATTCTATGAGGCCAGCATCATTCTGATACCAAAACCTGGCAGAGACACAACGAAAAGAGAAAACCAGGCCAATATCCTTAATGAATATAGATATAAAAATTCTCTGGCTGGGAGTGGTGGCTCACGCCTGTAATCCCAGCACTTTGGGAGGCCGAGGCGGGCGGATCAAGAGGTCAGGAGTTCGAGACCATCCTGGCTAACACGGTGAAACCCCGTCTCTACTAAAAATACAAAAAAAAAAAATTAGCTGGGTGTGGTGGCGGGCGCCTGTAGTCCCAGCTACTCAGGAGGCTGAGGCAGGAGAATGGCGTGAACCCAGGAGGCGGAGCTTGCAGTGAGCCGAGATCGTGCCACTGCACTCCAGCCTGGGCGACAGAGCGAGACTCCATCTCGAAAAAAAAAAAAAATTTTCCACAAATTACTAGTGAACTGAATCCAGCAATACATCAAAAAGCTAATCCAACAGAATCAAGTAGGCTTTATCCCTGGCATGCAAGACTCGTTCAACATATGCAATCAATAAATGTGATTCATCATATAAACACAGAAGTAAAAACAAAAACCATTGCTTGCTTGTCAAGTAATCCTCCCTTCAACATCCCTTCATGTTAAAAACCCTCAACAAACTAGGCATTGAAGAAACATATCTCAAAATATCAAGAGCCATTTACGAAAAACCCATAGCCAACATCATACTAAATGGGCAAAAGCTGGAAGCATTCTCTGTGAGAACCATAACAAGACAAAAATGTCTACTCTCACCACTCCTGTTCACCATAGTACTGGATGTCCTAACCAGAAAAATCAGGCAAGAGAAAGAAATAAAAGGCATCCAAATAGGAAGAGAGGAAGTAAAACTATCTCTGTTTGCAGCTGACATGATTCTATACCTAGAACACCCCATAGTCTCTGTTCAAAAGCTCCTGGATCTGATAAACAACTTTGGCAAAGTTTCAGGATACAAAATCAATGTTAAAAAAAAAAGTCAGCAGCATTTCTATACACCAACAATGTTCAAGCTGGGAGCCTAATAAAGAATGCAATCCCATTCACAAAAGTCACCGAAAGAATAAAATACCTAGAAATACAGTTAGAGAGATGAAAGATCTCTACAATGAGAATTACAGAACAATGCTGAAAGAAATCAGAGATGACACAAACAAATGGAAAAACATCCCATGCTCATGGGTAGGAAGAATCAATATTGTTAAAATGGTCATACTGCCCAAAGCAATTTACATATTCAATGCTATTCCTATCAAACTACCAATGACATTCTTCACAGAATTAGAAATAACTATTTTAAAATTCACACGGATCCAAAAAAGATCCTGAATAGCCAAAGCAATCTTATGCAAAAAGAACAAAGCTAGAGACATCATCACTTCTCGGCCTTTTGTCTAAGAACAATTGTAGCTGCAGACTTCACATTACCTGACTTCAAACTATACTACAAGGCTACAGTAACCAAAACAGCATAGTACTGGTACAAAAGCAGACACACAGACCAATAGAACAGAACAGAGAGCCCAGAAATAAAGGCACACACCTACAGCCATCTGGTTTTCCACAAAGTTGACAAAAACAAACAATGGGCAAAGAACTCCCTATTCAATTAATATGCTGGGATAAAAGCCTAGCCATATGCAGATGATTGAAACTGAACCCCTTTCTTACACCATATACAAAAATCAACTCAAGTTTGATTAAAGATTTAAAAGTAAAACCTAAAACTATAAAAACCTTGGAAGATAACCTAGAAAATACCATTCTGGACATAGGCCCTGGCAAAGATTTCATGACAAGGACACCAAAAGCAATTGCAACAAAAACCAAAAATTGACAAATGGGACCTAATTAAACTAAAGAGCTTCTGCATAGCAAAATAAACTATCAATAAACAGACAACCTAGAGAATAAGACAAAATATTTGCAAACCATGCATCTGACAAACGTCTAATATCCAGAATCTATAAGGAACTTAAACAAATTAACAAGCAAAAAATAACCCCATTAAAAAGTGGGCAAAGGACATGAACAGACACTTTTCAAAAGAAGACATACACATGACCAACAAGCATATGAAAAAATACTCAATATCACTTATCATTAGAGAAATGCAAATCAAAACCACAACGAGATACCATCTCACACCAGTCAGAATGGCTATTACTAAAAAGTCAAAAAATAACAGGTGCTAGCGAGGTTGCAGAGAAAAGGGAAAGCTTATACAACGCTGGTGGGAACGTAAATTAGCTCAGCCATTGTGGAAAGCAGTTTGGCGATTTCTCAAAGAACTTAAAGCAGAACTATCATTCAACCCAGCAATCCCATTATTGGGTATATAACCAAAGGAATATAAATCATTCTACCATAAACATACCTGCACACATATATTCCTCACAGCATTATTGACAATGGCAAAGACAAGGAATCAACCTAAATGCCCATGATTGGCATTTAGGTTGGCAAACTAGTGTATTAGTCTGTTCTCACACTGCTACAAAGATACTACCTGAGAAGGGAGGTTTAATTGACTCACAGTTCTGCATGGCTGGGAGGCCTCAGGAAACTTACAATCATGGCAGAAGGTGAAGGGGAAGCAAGGCCATGTCTTATATGGTGGCAGAAGAGACAGCACAGGGGAAAACTGCCACTTTTAAACCATCAGATCTCTTGAGAACTCACTATCAGGAGAACAGCATTGGGGAAACTGCTCCCATGATGCAATCACCTCCCTCCCTTGACACATGGGGATTACAATTCAAGATGAGATTTGGGTGGGGACACAGCCAAACCATATCAATTGGATAAAGAATTTGTGATACATATACACTATGGAATACTATGCAGCCATAAAAAAGAGCGAGGTCATGTCCTTTGCAGCAACATGGATGGAGCTAGAGGCTATTATCCTAAGTGAACTAATGCAGGAACAGAAAACCAGATACTGGGTGTTCTCACTTATAAGTGGGAGCTAAACACAGTACACATGAACAAAAAAAGAGAATAATAGACACTGGGGCTTACTTGAGGGTGGAGGCTAGGAGGAAGGTGAGGATTGAAAACTGCCTATCAGGTACTATGCTTATTACCTGAGTGATGAAATAATCTGTACACCAAACCCCCATGATATGCAATTTACCTATGTGACAAACCTGCAAATGTACCCCTGAACCTAAAATAAAAGTTAAAAAAATTTTAAAAAGGTGAAATAACAATCTAAAGAATGGGAGAAAGTATTTGTAAATCATGTATGTCATAGGGTCTAGCATCCAGAATGTATACAGAACTCTTAGAACTCAATAAAAAGACAACCTAATTTAAAAAGGGGCAAAGTAATTCGACAGACATTTCTCCAAAGAAGACACACAAATAGCCAATAAGCATATGAAAACATGTTCAACATGTTTAGTCATTAGGAAAATACAAATGAAAACCACAATGAGATGCCATTTCATTTTGACTTCACACTAACTAGGATGGCTGCAATAAAAAACAAACAATAACAAGTGTTAGCTAAGATGTGCAGCTAGCAGAACCCTCATACATTGCTGATGGGAATGTAAAATGGTGCAGTCACTGTGGAAGTTTGGGGATTCCTCAAAAATAATAAATGACCCAGTAATTCCACAGCTAGGTATATACCCCAGAGAAATGAAAACATATGTCAACACAAAAACTTGTACACAAATGTCCACAGCAGGATTATTCATAATGGCTAGAAAGTGGAGACAACCCAAATGTCCATCAGCTGATGAATGGATAAACAAAATGCAGTATATATTGATACAATGGAATATTCAGCCATAAAAAGGAATGAAGTTGTAGTGACACATGCTACAATATGGATGAACTTTGAAAACATGCTAGGTCAAAAGATGCCTGTCACAAAGGTCACATATTTTATAATTCAATTTACATGAAATGTCCAGAATAGAAAAATCCAGTCAGAAAGTAGATTGGTGTTTAAGACTTGGAGACAACAGGAAATAGGGAGTGGCCACTAATGGTTAGGGAGTTTCTTTTTGAGGTGATGAAAATGTTCTAGAATTAGTGGTGATGGCTGCACAACTCTGAATATACCAAAGGCCATTGAATTGTACACTTTAAAAGGGTGAATTTTATGGGTATGTGATTTATATCTCAATAAAGCTGTCATTTAAAGAAACTGGCACATAACATTATTAACTTCAGGGACTGTGTAGTATAGCAGAAGGTACCCTGCCCTTGATTCTAGCTCCTGTCTTTATTAACATGGCTCTGGGTCACCCACTCAATCACTGAAAGCCTAAGTTTCTTCATCTGTAAAATAAAAAGAATATAAACTACCCAATTTGTCTCATGTGGTTGTTTTGGGACAAAATTAGATATTCCATGTAAAAGAGTGTTTGTGAATTATAAAATGCTACATAAATTCAGGTTATGCCTCTTCTGAAGTTGGATTAGAATAGTAGGAAGCAGGCTGGGTGCAGTGGCTCACTCCTGTAATCCCAGCACTCTGGGACACAGCAGGTGAATCACTTGAAATTAGGAGTTCGAGACCAGCCATGCCCAACATGGCAAAACCCTGCCTCTACCAAAAAATACAAAAATTAGCTGGACATGGTGGTGCGTGCCTGTAGTCCCACCTACTGGGGAGGCTGAGGTAGGAGAATTGCTTGAACCTGGGAGGCGGAGGTTGCAGTGAGCTGAGATTGCACCACTGCACTCCAGCCTGGGCAATAGAGTGAGACCCTGCGTCAAAAAAAAAAAAAAAAAAAAAAAAGTAGGAAGCATAAGGTAGGAATAAAAGATCATTACTGTTCAAGCTTTCCATAGCTTATTTCCACTTCATTTAGTCTCATTAGCTTAATGTTGCCTCCATTTCCTGTACCTTTTTCTTATCATTTACTATAATCTTATATCTTTTAAAGCCAAAAAGGGTAAACTGCTAAGCACAGTTAGGGTAATGAAACAGCCAGAATTGTTTAAA
Source organism: Pongo pygmaeus (assembly GCF_028885625.2). NCBI lineage: Eukaryota > Metazoa > Chordata > Mammalia > Primates > Hominidae > Pongo > Pongo pygmaeus. Next base: position 49,857,364 of record NC_072389.2, read on the forward strand.
TAGCTATGCAAAGGCTACATTCTTTTTGCTGCTAAATTAAATGAATTCTCTCAAATCCTAAATCGAATAAAAGTATATAACACAAAATAATTAAGTAATGTTCTTGGGCATTTAATTCTGTTACCTCTAGTGCATGTATGGGAATTGAGCACCTCCCCCAGCCATTGAGATGACAAAGAGTGTCCACAGTGCTGGCACTTCCATGGATCATGAGCCTGTTTAAAAACTCTTCTTGAGTCAAACCAAACAAAATCAGAGAGAGTCCATTCTCTACAGGAAAAATAAAAGTTAGCTTTAACAAATTAGATTAGATCTTAGGATTATGATTTAGGAATTGATTTTTAATTACCCAATACTTCAGTACTATAATTACAAATATATTTACTGGACATCATGTACTATAATGATCTTAACTCATCATGGTTTTTCAACATTTTTATAGGAGAGTTTTGTGGGTTTTTCCTTTTTAGAGACAGAGTCTCCCTCTGTTGCCTAGGCCAGAGGGCAGTGGTGTGATCATAGTTCACTGCAGCCTCAGACTCCTGGGCTCAAGCAATCCTCCCACCTCAGCCTCCAGAGTTGCTGGAATTACAGTTTCATGCCATCACACCCAGCTAATTTTTAAAAAACTGTTTTGCTAATTTAAAAATTTTTTAAAATTGTTTTGTAGCAATAGGGTTTCACTTTGTTTCCCAGGCTGGTCTCAAACTCCTGGCTTCAAGTAATCCTCCCACCTTGGCCTCCCAAATGCTTTGATTACAAGCGTGAGCCACTGCACCCACCAAGAAAATTTGTCTTTAAAACACTGACCACAAGGCAAATTCTTATAAGAGCAATCCATTTTATGAAATAGCACTAAATTAGCCAGGCACAGTGGCTCCTGCCTGTAATCCCAGCACTTTGGGAGGCGGAGGTGGGCAGACCACCTGAGGTCAGGAGTTTGGGACCAGCCTGGCCAACATGGTGAAACCCTGTCTCTACCAAAAATAAACAAAAATTTAGCCAGGTGTGGTGGCAGACGGCTGTAATCCCAGCTACTTGGGAGGCTGAGGCAGGAGAATCACTTGAACCTGGGAGGCGGAGGTTGCAGTGAGCCAGATCACACCACTGCACTCCAGCCAGGGACACAAGAGTGAGACTCCATATGAAAAAAAAAAAAAAAAAAAGCACTAAACCCCACATTTCTACTTTATATTATCTTGCATAATCAATCCTGGAACTTTAATCATTTACGGATGTCAGATTTCTGGTTTACTATTATAAAATAAAATAATTCATAGCATATTCCTGACACATAGAAATACATGATTACCAAAATTTGGGTATAGAAGAAACACGGTTAATTCCAATCAGGACATTCAATACCTTTGCAGAAGATGAATTATGCGGTGAATGAATGCGTATCTGAAATACCAAAATGTCCCATGCGTACAGGGGCAAAGCAGGTAGTGAGAGAAGTGCAAGAAAAACCTATTCAGAAACAAAATGGCTCAGGCCAAGCATGGTGGCTCACACCTGTAATCCTAGCACTTTGAGAGGCCAAGCTGGGAGGATCACTTGAGCTCAGGAGTTTGAGACCAGCCTGGGCAAGGTAGTGAGACCTCATCTCTATTAAAAAATAAAAGTACAGCCAGGTGTGGTGGCTCACACCTGTAATCCCAGCACTTTGGGAGGCTGAGGCAGGTGGACTGTTTGAGGTCAGGCGTTTGAGACCAGCCTGGCCAACACAGTGAGACCTTGTCTCTCCTAAAAATACAAAAATTATCTGGGCGTGGTGGTGCGTGCCTGTGGTCCCAGCTACTCTGGAGGGAGGTGGAGGTTGTGGTGAGCCAAGATTGCACCACTGCACTCCAGCCTGGGCGACAGAGTGACACTGTCTTAAAAAAAAAAAAAAAAAAAAAAAAAAAAGTAAATTAAAAAAAAAAGAGAGAAATAAAATGGCCCATCTAAGAGAACAATTGAAACTCAGCTCCAACCCATAAGTTACTATGCAGGAATGCAGACCCAGTGTTGCCAGATCTTATAATTTCTTTTTTTTTTGAGACGGAGTCTCGCTCTGTCTCCCAGGCTGGAGTGCAGTGGTGCGATCTCGGCTTACTGCAACCTCCGCCTCCCAGATTCAAGCAATTCTCCTGCCTCAGCCTCCCATGTAGCTGGGACTACAGGTGCCGGCCACCACGCAAGGCTAATTTTTGTATTTTTAGTAGAGACGGTGTTTCACCATATTGGTCAGGCTGGCCTCGAACTCCTGACCTCAGGTTATCCATCTGCCTCAGCCTCCCAAAGTGCCGGGATTCCAGGCGTGAGCCACCGCACCCAGCAGATCTTACAATTTTTCAGTTACAGCTGGAAATTAGAATTTGTGCGAAATCCTCTCATTCTGAATGTTTATAATCTTTTTTAAAAGCCTAGACATTGCAAGCCAAGCAAAATAAATATGCAGTTCATACATGGCCCATGAGCAGCCAGCTTACAACCTCTGCTTGTGAAGTCAAATGAAGACTCTTTGGGTTAAAAATAATAATAATAATAAACTTCATTTCTCTCATACTTTCTCTTAGTATCTTAGCATTTAGCTGGGCAGAAATGACGTTAATTAAAAGCCAAACATATGAGACACTATTACCAAGAAAAACAAGAAACTTCCTCTATAAACAATTACAATACCACTTAAAGGCAAGAGCAGGCACTGAGGCAGAAGTAAAACACAGTAGGAAAGCATACATCTCAGCAATGGATTTCAATCTAATACAAGACAGTCTCACCTGTCAAAACAAAGCACAGTTGCTGGTCTCCACTACTGTCTACAGGAATACACTTTGTGCCAAGGGAAAAACACTGCATGCCCTGGGTCTCCAAATCCCAGAGGGTAATGGTATAGCCCATCCTTTCCACTTCCCAAGTAAACAGTGCAGTGAATCCTGTCACAGACACACATTTAAGCTCTATGGGTTCCTCTTGTTCGCTGATGTGCATTATTTTCCATGATCTTCCTGGATCACTGGTCTTGGCATGATCTTTCTGTAGAACATTATATTGCCCGTGCATTATGTCCTGTGGAATGAAAGCCCAGCTCTGCACACTTGTACTGTGGTTACCAGATTTAGGTGACTCCAAATGCAAAATATCCTGGAACCATGGAGCACAACAGGAAACCTCCAGTTTGGATTTCTTTATTGTTTCATTCAATGATGATAGCTGGGCTTTCCAAGACCTGGAAAACCAAGTAAAATACAACTTAACACCTGTCACAGTAAAAGGCACTATGTAAAACACTAAACCAGGGCAAAGATGTTCTTAAGAAAAAAAAGTATCTATCAAATAAAGACCTTTAATGAAAGGGTACAGTGTCAGCATGATAAAAAATAAGAACAATAAACTAAATGAAAAGGAAGTTTCTGTACCTATCAATTTGGAAGGAAAACTTGGTCAGTTTCATGTTGTAGGCAGAGTTAACAGGATCATCTTCGTCTATGCCCTTAGGTCCTTGAATAGGAAGGTCTTCTAGTATTCTTTCACACAGTAGGTGTCCTGGGTGTTGCCTACATTTAAAAATAATGATAGCCATATGAAAAAATGATGATCAAACCCAAATTTGTGTTACTATTGCTCCTGTTAAAAATAAGAGATTACAGAGAAGGAATAGTACAACAAATTCCGCAGAAAGGAACTTCTTATCTCCCTTGCTTGTGCCACAGTAATAGAGTGAACTGTAAGAATTTTACTCTATTAAGGGCAGTTAGCTTGATAAAGCAATAAGAACACTTACTGTCTACTGTATATTTCAGATGTTATGCTAAACACTTCACACAAACTCTTATTTAAGCCTCTCAACAACCCTGTGAGGTAAATATAACCCCATCTTATAGATATGGAAACTAAGGTTCAGAAACACTTTGAAACAGACTAATGTGACTATCAAGTCTGGTTGTTTTTTTTTTTTTGAGACAGAGTCTCACTGTGTCACCCAGGCCGGAGTGCAGTGGCGCAATCTCAGCTCACTGCAACCTCTGCCTTCTGGGTTCAAGCGATTCTCCTGTCTTAGCCTCCCGAGTAGCTGGGACTATAGGTGCATGCCACCATGGCTGGCTAATTTTTGTATTTTTAGTAGAGACGGGGTTTTACTATATATTGGCCAAGCTGGTCTCAAACTCCTGACTTCCAGTGATCTGCCTGCCTCTGCCTCCAGTCCAGATTTTAAAATTACTCATTATACTGCCACCACAAAGTAAGATTTAGGCTGAGACCAGAGGAATGCATAAGAACTAGAAAGCAAAGTATGTGTGTGGGTATAGGTGGGAGAGTATATGTGGAAAAGGGGGCTGTTACATTTGAGAAAGAAGGCAAGGGTGGCTAATGTATAGAAAATGAGAAGTAAGACGGAATGGGATGAGGCTAGAAAGATGGTTCAGGGCCCCATAGGCTATTAAGAATTTTAAACTTTTATCTGAGGGGGAAAAGGAACCTGAAGAAGGCTTTTAAGCAGAAAAGCAATATGAACAGATGCAGAAGAGTAGCTAGGGGAAGAAGGGGAAGGATTTTATCTCCTCGAACACTTACATTATTAAATATTAATCCTTTAAACAACTTGAAGGTAATTTGTTGACACAACCATATGACACTGTCCCAGGATGATGATGAAAAGAAGTTAGAGAAGGTAGGGCGAAAATGAGAAGATGCATGAGAAAACAGTTTCCCCACCAACAAAATAAAAGGTAGATACCCCTGCCCCAGATGTTAATGCCTGGCTACACCTCTGATAAAATATGCATTTTAACAACATCACTCTTAGCTACTCTATTGTGGATGGATTTGAGGGGTTAAGAATAGGCATGAGGAGATCAAGTAGGAGACTATTAAAATAGTTCTTAAATTAAGAGATGATGGTGGCATAGAGTGACGACAGAAGAGGTGAGAAAAATGGACAAACATTTAGGAGACAGAATGGCTAGGACCTGATGATTAAGTGGATGTGGATCTAATACCAAAAAGAAGTTGGAGATACAGTAGTTCCCTCTTATCCACAGCGGATACATTCAAGACACACAGTAGGTACCTGAAACTGCAGATAGTACCAAACCCTATACATACAGTTGACCCTTGAATATCACAGGTTTGAATTCCATGGGTCCACTTATATGATATTTTTTTTTGCAAAAATATATTGGAAAAATTTTTAGAGATTTGCAACAATTTGTTTAAACTCACAAATGAACCATGTAGCCTAGAAATATATTTTTTTCAGACAGGGTCTTGCTCTGTTGCCCAGGCTGGAGTGCAGTGGTGCAATGACAGCTCAGTAGCCTTGATCTCCTGGACTCAAGCAATCCTCCTGCCTCAGTCTCCAGAGTAGCTGAGACCACAGGCATGTACTACTATGCCCGGTTTAGCCTAGAAATATTTTTAAAATCAAGATTAAGTCAGGTATGTCATGAATGCATAAAAGTTACGTAGTTACTACTCTATTTTATCATTTTCTACCATAAATTATGCACAAATTGGCTGGGCACGGTGGCTCATGCCTGTAATCCCAGTACTTTGGGAGGCTGAGGCAGGTGGATCGCTTGAGGTCAGGAGTTCAAGACCAGCCTGGCCAACATGGCGAAACCCTGTTTCTACTGAAAATACAAAAATTAGCTGGGCGTGGTGGCACATGCCTGTAATCCCAGCTACTTGGGAGGCTGAGACAGGAGAATCACTTGATCCCAGGAGGCGGAGCTTGCAGTGGGCCGAGACTGCACCACTGCACTCCAACCTTGGCAACAGAGCAAGACTCCATCTCAAAATTAAAAAAAAACCCCACAAACTTATTATAAAAAGTTAAGATTGGCTGGGTGCGGTGGCTCACGCCTGTAATCCCAGCATTTTTGGGAGGCCAAGGTGGGCGGATCACCTGAGGTCATAAGTTCAAAACCAGCCTGGCCAACATGGTGAAACCCCATTTCTACTAAAAATACAAAAAATTAGCCAGGCGTGGGTGGTCGGTAATCCCAGCTACTCAGGAGGCTGAGATAGGAGAATCGCTTGAACCCAGGAGGCGGAGGGTGCAATGAGCTGAGATCGCATCATTGCACTCCATCCCGGACAAGAGCGAAACTCCATCTCAAAAAAGAAAAAAAAAGTTAACATTTATCAGAACCTATGTACACATTTACAGACTGTACATGATACCATTCGAAGCCAAAGAAAATGTAAACGAATGTCAAGATGCAGTATTAAATAACTGCATATAATTAGCTGTAGTATATACTGTACTGCTGTAATAATCTCATAGCCACTTCCTGTTACCATTGCAGTGAGCCCTAATGTTGTAAGTATCTGCTTAAAATGCCATGTGATACTAATAATCTCTGTGTGAGTAGTTCTTCTCTCCAGTAAATTGTGTATCACAGTAAAAAGTGATCTCTCTAGCTGGCACGGTGATGTGAACGTATAGTCCCAGCTACTTGGGAGGCTGAGTTGGAGGACTGCTTGGGCCCAGGAGTTTGAGTCCAGCCTGGACAACATAGCAAGATCCTGTCTCTAAAATTGTAACATAATTTTTTAAAAGTGATTTCTTGCGGTTCTCATGTATTTTTCATCATGTTTCGTGCCATACCATAACCTTGTATAACAACACCATGGGACCCATATGAAATGTAATGCTGGAAGTGCTCCCAAGTAGAGAAAAGTCATGACATTGTAAGAAAAACATGAATTGCCTAACATGTACCATGGGTTGAGGTATGCTGCTGCGGTTGCTTGCCTTTTCAGACAGACTACTCATCTTGTAAACAGATTATGTAGAGTATCAATACAGTACGGTATTGTAAATGTATTTTCGCTTCCTTAAAATTTTCTTAACATTTTCTTTTCTGTAGCTTACTTTATTGTAAAATACAGTATAAAAAATATAACATAGAAAATATGTGTTAACCAACTGTTTATGTTATCAGTAAGGTTTCTAGTCAACTGTAGGCTATTAGTAGCTAAGTTTTGGGGGAGTCAAAAGTTACATGTGGCATTTTGATTGTGCAGGGGGTTCGCATCCCTCAGTTGTTCAAGGGTCAACTGTACTGTTTTTTTCCTATGCATACATACCTATGATAAAGTTTAATTTATAAATTAGGCCCAGTGAGGGAGTAATAACTAATAATAGGACAATTACAACAATATACTGTAATAAAAGTTATGTGAATGTAGTCTTTCTTAAAATATCTTACTGTATGTAATACTTCTGGACCACAATTGACCGGGAGAAAGTGTAACTGTGGATAAAGGTGACAACTATATAAAAAAGAGAGGAAATGGAGAAAGGCCCCTAAGAAGGATGGAAGGAATGGGATCTAAAGCACACACAGAGGGATGGGCCTTCATAGGAGGCAAGGTCATCCAAGAAAAGTTGGGAATAAAGAGATTAATGGAGGTTTGAAGAAAACAGAGAAGGTTTAAAAATACAGTTGTAAAGAATGGGCTCATGAAAAATCACCGTAAAATTTCCAGGCAACATTAAGACCAATTAAAGGTACTAAGTGTGAACCTAGAGTGGTATCAATTTTCTTTTGTTGTTTTCTATAAGTACTCAGCTGTCTAACTGTAGACACTGTGAAGGCAGAAAAAAAGATTTCAATCAGGGTTGAAATTCTGCCAGACCAAGTGCTATCACAAGGCAGGAGCAAGAGTTTAGAGTACATTCAAGAAAGTAACTGGTATGATGGATCACAGAATCTATGCTGGAAAGAGAGGGAAGTGAAGACAGGAGGGGGTAAAGAGTGGAAGGTCAATAAATTGGAAATTCCAGTTAGGTCAGAGGACAGGTGAAGTGGGAGTACTTGAGTAAGCAAGCTGGAAAGTTTGGGAAGTTGTGGTCAGAGACTGAGATGTAAAAAGTAGTGACTTGGGGGAGGGGCGACTTCAAATATTGACAAAGCCTAGGGTATGGCTGTGGAGGTGGAAAGCTAAGGTAAACTGGAAGAAAAAGTCATTGACAATGAATTTAAAGAACAAATCATGAACTTGGGTTCTCAAGGAGCTTATAAACTCTACGGGAAACATGAGAAAATTAGGGAAATAACATGTCTATACAATTAAGTGCTAAACTGTGGTTTAAAATTGTGTAATTTTGATTTACATGACATAACCCATATATAACATATAAGTCAAATCAAATCAAAACTCTGATGAACATGTAAAAATATAAAAGGTAGCCAGTGGTCAGTTACACATATTATTCAGTAACTACTTTATAATGTATTAGCTAGAACATGATCTAACTGAATAGAAAAAGAAACACTAGTTAAAAAAAAGAAACTAACAAGGATATTTTTAACCTCTTATCAGTCTAACTATTTACCTCAAATTAGAAACTGCAGTCATCTACATACCTGAAATACAAATTTAAGTTAAGAGCAACTGCGGAGTTGGAGGAGCTGACAATCACTACAACATCAAGGTCTTGAGAAACTTTCAGTGAAGTAAATGAAGAAATCTTGGCTGGCTCCTGTTGCTGCTCATTACACATGTCTTCTTTGTGAAGTGCTAAATCCACATGAGCTACATATGTACCATCCACAACATCAAAAATGTCTTTGAGTTAGAGTTAAAAGAAAATGCCAGTTTTGTAAGTATGCCTAACCATTTAAAGCACAGGTTGGGATAGAGCGATAGACTTTATCACTCCAATTTTGTAGGTATAACAGAAGAAGACTGAAAACTGAGGCAAGCCCCCATTATAACAACCAGATGACTATGAAGTTGACGGCACAATAAAGAACCTGATACCAAGTTCTTCAACAACACCTGCTGAACATCTACTCAGGGCCGGGCCCAGAGGCACTGCTATTTTCCAACAGCACTGGCCAAGAGATGAGGTAAACCTACTATTTTATGTAACCCAATACTGTCTATCCAAAGTATTATCAACATGCAGTCAGTATAAAAACTGAGACATTTTATGTTTTTTCTTCTATAAATGTTCAAAGTCTGATATTTTACACTTAGAGCACATCTTAATTTGCGTACTAAATTTTCATCAGAAATACCTGATCTGTATTGAGACTTCATAAAATTTAAGGTTGAAAGTTGGAACAACTAAAGTTGTAACAAACATCCATAAAAGTTCTCCAATGACTGAATTGAGTATCAGCTTTTAAATCTAAAGTAACAAAAATTAGCTGGGAGTGGCGGCCCATGCATATAGTCCCAGCTACTCGGGAAGCTAAGGCACGAGAATCGCTTGAGCCCAGGAGGCAGGGGTTGCAGTGAGCCGAGATCATGCCACTGCACTCCAGCCCGGGTGAGAGTGAGACCCTGTCTCAGGAGAAGAAAAAAAAATCTAATTACACAAAATTAAGAATTCAATTCCCAAGTTATGCTAGCCAATTTCATATGCTTAATAGCCACATACGCTTAGTGCCTACTGTTTTGGACAGTGCAGTTCCATAACCTGGCAACAAAAATTGTTAATTTAGTATTGATGACATTTTTGCAAAAATTATATACCTATTACAAAATATAAAAACCATTATTTTAATTCAGAAATTAAAGTTCCAAAATCATATAAGGGATAATTTGTCAAATCTTCAGAATAATTTTGCTGATGACCAACAGATCTACTGGAGACAAAGAACCCATAATATTTTCCAAGATCAAATTAACGTGGCAAAGCAAACATTCATTAATATGATGGAAACATCATTAGAGACAAGAGGTAGACTATATTTATACATGAAAAGACATGTATCACAACATAAGCATTTTTTTTTTTTAAGACAGAGTCTCAGTCTTGTTGCCTAGGCTGGAGTGCAGTGGTACGATCTTGGCTCACCACAACCTCCGCCTCCCAGGTTCAAGCTATTCTCCTGCCTCAGCCTCCCGAGTAGGCTGGGATTACAGGCATGCACCACCACGCCTGGCTAGTTTTTTTGTATTTTTAGCAGAGATAGGGTTTTACCATATTGGCCAGGCTGGTCTCGAACTCCTGACCTTGTGATCCGCCCACCTCGGCCTCCCAAAGTGCTGCGATTACAGGCGTGAGCCACCGCACCCGGCTACATAAGCACATAGTAGATATTCAAGAAATACATTTTGAATAAATACGTAATGCAGAGAATATACAATTTTAAAAGAACACAGATACGTATGGTTAATACTATTAAAAATGTATATACTGGAAAATATTCAACTAGAATATAAAGTAATATACAATTTAGTATTTTAAGTTTACGAGTATCTTTTTCCATGAAAAGTTTTACTGAAAAACTAACCACGCTTCCTATATCCCAGCTCCCAAAACTAAAGCCTAAAAAGGCTCATCTTTATAGGTGTTCTTCTCCTCTGCATATCAATCAACACTTCTACCACCAAGGATACAGATCCAGCCTAAACTACTCAAAACAAAAAGAATTCCTCTGCAGAGCTGCGTGTCAATAATCATGTCCACTGCCTGTGCAGGCAAGGGTAGTGTGAAACAGTTGAGTACTCTAATTGCAGCATCTCTTTCAGGAAATATAATATGTAGGATGACACATTTGTTGATGAACAATAATGATGTGTTATTGTGAAATGACAGGATTCTCAAAGACAATAAGGAAATACCTACAAAACAAAAGGATATTATTTCAAACTCATTGGTCACAATTTTACAACTGGTACATTTGATTTTATAAACCTAATACAAAAAAGTAAAACAAAAAAGGAACTGGACTTAGTCTAACTTTACGCAGTTATCGTTCACACCCACCTAAGGAAGTCACTGGGAGGTAGGTAAGAGGATGAATAAAGACGGCCTACAATGTCCCTGGTTCCATTTATGCTAGTCTGACAGCACACTAGAAGGAGTATTCAAAAAAGCCAACTTACCCATGGGACCCCATAAGAACACTTTTTCTTTTTTTAAAAGAAAAAAAAGAAGAAACCTTATAATCAAGGGTGAAGAGTATGTTACTGCTTTAAAAATAGAGGCTTGAGTGCTTTGATTTCTGCTCCTTGCAGTCAACAGCTCTATAAGCAGTCTAGATCAGCACTGTTCAATAGAAATATAATGTGAACCACATACATGACTTAAAATTTTCTAGCAGGGGTGGCTCACGCCTGTAATCCCAGCACTTTGGGAGGCCCAGGTGAGCGGATCACTTGAGGTCAGGAGTTTGAGACCAGCCTGGCCAACATGGCGAAACCCTGTCTCTACTAAAAATATAAAAGTTAGCTGGGCGTGGTGGCGGGCGCCTGTAGTCCAAGCTACTCAGAAGGCTGAGGCAGGAGAATCAGTTGAACTGGGGAGGCGAAGGTTGCAGTGAGCTGAGATGGCACCACTGCACTCCAGCCTGGGTGACAGAGCGAGACTCTGTCTCGAAAAAATAAAATAAAATAAAAATAAATAAATAAAATTTTCTGGTAGCCACATTGAAACAGGTGAAATTAATTTTAATAATATACGTTAGCTTATATTCAAAGTATTTCATATTGTGAAATGTAATTAAATACAAAAAATTGAGATATTTTACTTTTTTAGTATTAAGTCTTCAAAATCTAATATGTATATAACACAAAGTACATCTTAATTCATATTAACCACATTTCAAGTGCTCAATAGCCCCATCTGCCTAGTGACTACTATATCGGACAGTGTAGACCTGATTTCATCTCTATGACAACTTTTCCTGAAGTATATAACTACATGGTAATGTCACAAATTTAAATATGCTGAAAGACCACCTGTAGATACTTACTGATATCTTGATCTTCAATGAGCTTTTGCAATGCCTCCCCACTACAGCTATACAAAATGGTTGCATCACATCTTCCATCTTTCAAATTAAATTCATAGATAAGCAGTTCATAATTTTCACCAACAGCGAGCAGTTTGGGCTTTTCAGTTGGTGTGCTGCTGTCACGAGAATCCTCCCATATAAAGCTAAGAAAGAAAGTTTACATTTATTATATTCTATATCCGCAATAATATTTACCCACAATGGTGGGGGTAGAAGGGCTGAATAAGTAGAGAACAGTTTAGTTGACCCGGTATATTCATTCTACACGTCAATTTAAGAGAAGGTAAACTGCTCTAGGACCTCCCTCCTCTTCCCGCTTCCCTTTTACACCAACACAAAAATACAGGAGTGGGTGGTAAAAAACAAAAATGTGGGGCTCAGAGCAAGAAATGATGGCTCCATTTATTCTTTCATCTGTAATCTCAACTAGTATGTTTAAACAAACTGTCATGATCAAGGGTAGGTATCAACAACAAAATATGCATATTATTTATATGAGGTGGTATTCACAATAAAATAGGTTTTTGATAACTTAAATGTTTTGCCTTTAAAAAGAAAGTGATTATTTGTATTTATAGACTGACGATTCCAAATCTTGAAAAACTCTGCCTAATAGAACCTTCCGTGATGGAAATGTTTTATATTAGCATTGCCCAATACAGTAGTCAATAGCCACATGCAGCTACTGAACACTTGAAATGTGGGGCAACTAAGGAACCAAATTTTTTACTTTAACAGCCACATGTAGCTAATGACTACCATTACTAAACAGTACAGTTATGGAATTCTTAAACTGAAATGTCAAAATAACAACACTGGCAAGACTGATAGTGTTTCAGCTTCAAATTAAACATTAAAACTAAATTACATATTACAAATAAAAGCCCCAAATTTGAAAATAACAATGGAAAGAGGTGAGGCTATACCATGCTGATAAAATTTCATCTTTTAAGAAACTTGCTTTTTCTACAGAAGTAGTAAGTTTTATACTTCTGGAGTAGTATATAAAACTACTGTGGTACATACATGATTTAATTCAGTTAGTAATAAAACTAATAAGAGTACACAATAGTATTATGTACTATTATGTATTTTATACTACTATAGTTTTATACTATTAGAGTATTATATCCTTATTAGATAAAAAAATTGACATGTTTCTGACTGTTCATATTGATAAATGTAGAAAATAACCTAAATGTCAAATACACAAAAGGTTAAACTAAGATATACTTAAAAGGTAGAGTACATCATTAGCATAGGGACAATACTGCCACATGGAAAGACAGGAAATTTTCAATGCAATAAACAAGATATATGATGTAATTTCAACAATATTAAAAAGACCTATGTACTTTGAAAAAGTAGGAAGTAAACTCTAAATACTATAAACATGCTCTTATTTTTACCCTATGAAGTATTTTAACTAAATTAAAATTCAATTCAAATAAAAAAATTAAAAAGTCCTTTCTTGGTCCTCCTCCCCTCTAATTTCATGAACTAGCATATGAACGTTCCCTTTATTTCATCTGGGTCTTACCTTCCCTGCTGGGTTCTCAAACACCTAAAGATTTCGGCTTTTCTTTGCCCCATTCCTCTCTTTACAGAGTCACATTCACAGGTACTTGATACTGCTAAATAAACTAATTTCCCCTCAACTAGTTTATAAATAACTTAGTTTATAAACTAAACGCAGAGATTCCTCTTTCGAGCAACTAGACATTAAGGGTAGAGAGGACAAACCCAGAAGAGTTAAGCATTCACTGATTTATCAAATGAATCTCTAAATGTCAGGAGCTGTTAGAGGAGCTGGAGATTCCAAGATTAATAAGACACCTTTTGGCTACTCATCTTAAAGAGAGAGTTGTGAAAATACTATTAATAATTATTAAAAGAACAGGTCAGGCTCAGTGGCTCACGCCTGTAATCCCAACACTTTGGCAGGGAGAGGCGGGATCACTTGAGCCCAGGAGTTTGAGACTAGCCTAGGCAACATAGTGAGACCTCATCTCTACAAAAAATAGAAAAACTAGCCAGGCCTGGTGGTGCACACCTGTAGTCGTAGCTGCTGGGGAGGCTGAACCCGGGAGGTCAAGGCTGGCTGCCGTGAACCGTGACTGAGCCACTACACTCCAGCCTGGGCGACAGAGACCTTATCTTAAAAAAAAAAAAAAAAAAAAAGCAGCAGCCCACTCAAAACACTAAGAGAGCGTTCCTAAACTTTGATGTAAACTCTTAAGTACTGAACCAAGAGTTACGGAAGTACAAAGTAATGCATTATTGTAATCATGTTTGTCTTCCCCAAACATGCGCACCTCGCAAGAAAGAAGTGTCTTACTCAACTTTTTAGGCACTGCTCCTATGTAACAGCAGACACACAATATTTGTTGAATAAGTGAAGGGACAAACTGGACTCTGTCCTTGAAGAAGAGGACTACATGTGAAATAAAACGCTATTCATTTCAAGGACATGAAAAAAGTACCACGATGATTCAAATTAGAGATGATCCTCAGCTGGCATCTTTAACTGAAAGAAGAAATGGGCATGGGACTCGACGCTATGACAGTTAATCAACCTGCGTTGAATAATGAAAGAATCAGCGCCTCAGCTGAGACCTGTTCCGGGTTCGCCGCAGGTGGCAGAGGAGCTGGATGCCGTCTCCGCCCACCCGGAACAGGAGAGCCGGGCTGCCAGAATGCAACGACGCGAGCGTTTCAGGTCGGGGGAAGGGTTCTGTGAGGAAACCATGCTCGCCTCTGGGGCGTTTCCTGCAGCTGGCACCCTTCTCCCGCCACCTCTATGGCTGCAAGGAGGCCTCGGCATGAGCCCTTGGGGCTCAGCCAGCCGAGCCTAGGCTCTGGACTCCCCCCACGGCCCAGCTCTCCCTCAGCACTTACTGCCAGAAGGGGCCCTCCAGGCAGCAGCGACCCCCGCCCCGGCTGCCAGGCTCCAGAGAAAGCACTTGGAGGCTGCCCGCAGCCGTCAGGCTCCCCAGAGCCTCCTGCTGTGTGTGCAGCTGCGCCCGGGAGCCGAGCTGCCCCATCACCTCGGCGGGGACCGGCACCAACAGCATCGGTAGAACCCGCCCCATGGCCGCAACGCCCCAGCTACCGCCGGCGGAAGCGGCACTCGCGACCCCCTCCTCTGCAGCCATCTTGGCCCGGCGGTTACTTCCGGTCACTTTCGCCGGAACCTGACTGCGTCGTGGGCATGCGCGGTGTACGGAGCGGCTCACGCTCGGCCTCGTGACTCCCGCGGAGACCTCTCGGCTGTCTCCAGTCGATTCCATTCGTTTCCTGTGGGGGGCAGTACCAGCCTCTCTAGCAAAGCCACATCTGCCCTGACCCCAGTCCCACTCTGCTTAACTGCCCTGGCATGCTTGAAGGCCTAGCTTAGCGTAGCAGGCCGTTGCAGCCGTTCTCGCTCTGTGGCATTGCTCTTTGCCTTCTTGGTCCAGCTGCCTCCAGCTCCCTTGGAACCCAGTTCCTGCCTCTTTTGTTCGATTTTCTTATTGTGCTCTTTGCTTAAAGGCTCTGGGGTGGTGCCATTTCCGTGGTAGCATGGACCAAGTCTTACAGTGTGGATCCATAGTAAGGGTGTTGACCCGAAATTTGAAGTCAAATAATATCCATTGTAACAGTCAGAGAGACGGGGTAAGTAAGGGGTGGAGATGGTAGAGAGAGCTGTCTGTTTTCTCAGGGAAGTATGATCCAAGATCAAGAGAAGGAGAGGAGCAAAGGGTTTGAGGTGAGAAGAGGGGTTGAATAGGCATTTTGGTAAAGTCTCCTAAAAGACAACTGTACCTTCTTAACACATTTTCTACATTCAGAACATTTCAGCATAAATGTAACCTCCATTGACAGGCCTCCCCTAAGCCATTCAACCTAAAGTCCCTTCTACTGCAGTCTCTCACCTAGTTTTGTTTTTAAATCATAGTATTTATCACTACTTGATATTTTCTGCCAGTTCCTGTCCAATAAGAATGTAAACTTCAAAAGAGCAAGGACTTTGTTGCTCACCACTGTCCCGGCTAGTACCTAAAACAGTGCCTGTTTCATGAAAGGTACTCCAGCATTTGTTGATCAATGCATGACCTTATTTGTCAAAATAAAAGCAAACTTTTTTTTTTTTTTGAAATGGAGTCTCGCTTTGTCACCCAGGCTGGAGTGCAGTGGTGGGATCTCGGCTCACTGCAACCTCTGCCTCCCGGGCTCAAGTAATTCTGCCTCAGCCTTCCTAGTAGCTGGGATTACAGGCGCACACCACACCCAGCTAAATCTTTGTATTTTAGTGGAGACGGGGTTTCACCATGTTGGCCAGGCTGGTTTCTAATTTCTGATCTCCGGTGATTTACCTGTCCCAGCCTGGAAATGCTAAGATTACAGATGTGAGCCACCGTGCCCGGCTGAAACCAAACATTTTCTATCACAAGGGAGATATATTCAACCTTCTAAGCTTAGCTGAGGTTGTTTTCTGTTAAAAATGGCAATGTTAAAGCAATTTCTAAGGTTACACTTGTGTTAGCTACAACAAGGCCTTGTCCCTTATAATCAGGACAGTCTTCTCATGCCTGTAAATCCCAGCACTTTGGGAGGCCAAGTTGAGAAGATCACTGGAGCCCACCCTTGCCAACACAGGGAGACCCTTGTCTCTACAAAAAAAAAATTAAAAAATTTTTGAGACAGTTTCGCTCTTGTTGTCCAGGCTGGAGTGCAATGGCACAGTCTTAGCTCACTGCAACCTCCAACCTCTGCCTCCCGGGTTCAAGCGATTCTCCTGCCTCAGCCTCCGAGTAGCTGGGATTACAGGCATGTGCCATCATGCCTGGCTGATTTTGTATTTTTAGTAGAGACGCGGTTTCTTTGTGTTGGTCAGGCTGGTCTCAAACTCCCGACCCTCAGGTGATCTGCCTGCCTTGGCCTCCCAGAGTGCTGGGATTACAGGCATGAACCACTGCGCCTGGCCAAAAAAAATTTTTTTTAATATTAGCTGGGTGTGGTGTCACATGCCTCTAATCCAAGCTACTCAGAAGACTGAGGTGGGAGGATCACTTGAGCCTGGAGATCAACGCTGCAGTAAGCCATGATGGTGGCACTGCACTCCCACATGGGTGACAGAGTAAGACCCTGTCTCAAAAAAAAAAAAAAAAAAAAAAGAAAAAGGACATTCCTGGAGCACTCACACATAAGATAGCCTTCATTATAGGTTTTAACTTACAAGCAAGTTCCAACACATCATTCTATTATCTCTTTAATTATACCTTATATGCCGTGTCTTATTTTTAGGCACATCATTTAGATTTTTGAAGAAAGGATATGAAAATGGGGAAGGGTTCTCCAATATATAAAGGCATAAGAAATGTCTTCAGACTCTCTGGATCCCTGTAAACATAGTCTATATAGCTAGTGTCTGATGATTCAACTTCCCACATACACGTATTCCAGAACAAACAGATCAGTAGATCCAGGCAAACCTATAAAGAGAACAGATGTTAACTGCAAGCACAATTCTACTTTGCAAGCATTTATATGATTTAATTAGTATCTGACTCTTTCTAGCAGTAATTCTGAGGACAGAGATGACCATGTTATTCATGCTTATATCCTAGAATAGTTGTCCCTCAAGTATTTCTTGAATGAATAATTCAGGTTCTTAAATTAATTCTTGCCCTCAAATAGCTTAGCACTATAAATGACCAAAGCACCTGGAATAAAAGGTTGGCTGAAGACTTAGTCAAGACTGGTTACTCAGTAAATGTCAGTGTGTAGAACCACTTCTAAAAACACATGATCCTTCATGCTCATAATTTAGAAGAAGGAAGTAGTGAAGCAAGTAACAGAACATAGATTGGGCTTGAACAAGGGGCTTTGACCTTGTTTCTGCCATTACTTACTCCATCCTGGCCTCCAGCTGCTGAACCAATTGTTTGTCCACGTGGTGACAGAACAGGGGAAGTAGGTTGCTGGGGAAAGCTAGGGGTTCTGCCAGAGAGGCTGTAGGCATTTGGGCTATCTCCCAGGCAATCAGAACCACCATGTCTGTCCTAGAGAGCATAAATATAAATATAAGCAAATAGAATTGCTTAAGAAACAGACTCAGGGCCAAGGTTTCTTATTATCTTTCCATTACTACTACCATTGTCCCCCACCCCCAGGTAGCAATTCAGAGGTAACATTTGAATGTTTGGTACATGCCAAGCAATGCTTAGTGCTTTACACATTTCCCTTCCTATTTAATCTTAAGAACTATGAGGGGTTAATACCATCATCCCTAGTTTGTAGATAAAGAAACTAAGAGAAGTGAGAAGTGAAAGAACTTGCTCTAAAGTTATATCGCTAGTAAGTGATACAGCCAGAATTCAAACATAGGTCTTTTTAAACTCTAAAGCTTGTCCCCTTAGGTACTATGTTATACTGCCTCCTAGAAGAAACTAAAACTCTAGGGCACTATAGAAAAAAAGCAGAACAGCTACAACACTGCTACTTCTTTCTCTATCCAACCTCCTCAGTACTTGAAAATGCCTCAGGAAATACTTCATCTGGCTCAGTCTGCACATCCCGAGGGTACTAGATAGTAGTTACAAGGCCTTTATGATCTTACCAAGCTGTACGGTCACTGTTGGGTTCCTCCAGGGAAGAATGCAGTGATACCAGCTGCTCCCCATGGCTCAGCAGGGCATAGAGCAAAGATATTCCAAACTGCAAGGGACATACATATATTCCAGGGCAAAATGAGTTCACACCCGGCATTTGGTGCTTTCCTGACTCTTATCTTCCCAACTAAAGGATAGGTTCACATTTAGAGATAGAGCTCAAAATATCCACAAGTGCTGTCAGGTTTTACACTGGTGAGCCAAAGAACTCTCTAACCTTTCCATAGGAATCAATGCTCTGAACTTTTCCAAAAGACACTCTTGGAGAGCTGATTAAATGCATACTTCTAGGCTTAACTCCTAGGAGTAGGAGATCGGGAATGCATCCAGGAATCTGAGGCAGGTAGTCTGTGGACCCTACTTTAAGAGGCACTTCTTTAAGCAAAGACCTTCAGTGTGGCATACATGAGATAACCCACTGGGATATTAGAAGAGAGCATCAAAATTTTTCACATCTAGAGTCTCATTCTTTAAAATTTTCTATCTTTTATTATATACCTATTGGCTGGGCACAGTAGCTCATGCCTGTAATTCCAGCACTTTGGGAGGCCGAGGCAGACGAATCACTTAAAGTTAGGAGTTCAAGACCAGCCTGGCCAACATGGTGAAACCATGTCTCTACTAAAAATACAAAAATTAGCTGGGTGTGGTAGCACACACTTGTAATCCCAGCTACTTGGGAGGCTGAGGCAGGAGAATCACTTGAACCCAGGAGGTGGAGGTTGCAGTGAGCCAAGATCGTGCCACTGTACTCCAGCCCAGGTGACAGAGCAAGACTATCTAAAAAATAAAAAAATAAAATATTTTATTATGTACCTATTATTACTAGAGTTACATGTATTTGATTTATAAACACATGGGTAGTGTGGTTTAGAATATTTTTTTTTACTGAAAGGGGTATACAAGAGTTTGGAGACCTGCTCTAGAGACTCACATCAGCAGCAATCAGGGAGCTTATTAGAAAAGCAGAGCAGGTGCATGGCCCCCACCCCAGACCCACTGAATAACTGAGTGGGACCAAGGAGCTGGGTTTAATAAGCTTGCCAGGTGATCGTGTGCTTACTAGAAATAGAGAAGCACTGCAGAGGATAAAATTTGTGGAGAGATGAGACTGTCCCCCAACTTACCCCTTATCAGTGATACCAACCTGAAAGCCATCTATGGAAAAAAGCCTCCTAGACATGTTACCTGATTCTGAAGCACCACGGTGACTGGCCGCTCTGAGGAGCCAGGTGGCAACAGCATTAATCCCTGAAGCCCTTGGAGGAGTTCGTGGAGGGTCAAGTGACTGATACATTTGCCCAGAGGTTTGAATAACATTTGTAGGGCCTGCAAGAAGATCAGTAAGCACCTCCCAAATTCCACTACAACTTCACCTCCCCTTACCTTGCTTCCACAGTCCCTTCCCTCGCTGACCTGTCTTTAGCACGTCCTGGTGAGGTTACTTACCAGGCTTATCACCACTATGACTCTCCGTCCCCAACACTGACACCTTCAGTACCTACTTGTCCTAGGAAGCCTTCTCTAAGAAAAGTAGATAGGGGCTCAACATTTATCAGGGCATCCTAATCTTTTACTCAGACCTCCTCAGCACACTGACACCTGTGCAACCATACACCTGTTGCTTTTTGTTCATCATACCTGAAGATGATCCACTGTTCCTATAATAGTTCTGTAACTTCCTTGCCTGAGGGTGACAAGGCCAGCATCCCTCGCTGTGCCCAGCACCTTCTCTGGCATCTCTGGGGCATGTGGGGACTGGAGGGGAGGAACGACCCCTAACCTATTCAGGAGACCATCCTCTTCTCCACTCAGTGCCACAGTACCTGATCAGCCACATCCCTCCGGACCAGGAGGGGCAGATGGTGGGTGATAGCCAAAAGAATGGTAACAGCCTGATCCTGGGGCAGGAAGGGGAGCAGCCGGGCCACCAGGGCCTTCCCTTTCCTCACAGAGAGCACCTGCAGGAAGCCATCTGCTGTCTCTCTGCAAGGGAGAGAGGAGAACATTTTCAGAGCTCTGCATAGAAGAGAGGGCTACATGCCAGAAAGGAGAGGCAGAAGCAAGACCAGTGTCTTTGCTGCTCCTTCCCTTCCTGGGCTGAGGTGGAACCCTCCCACACTCACTCCAGGTTGTTCTGCTCCTGGGTCTTTAAGGTCTGGAAGAGCTTCTCAACCTGGTTGCTTTGCTGCTCAGAAAAGCAGGGCTGTGGAGGCCTATACTTCCAGCCCTCCTCTATTTCTAGTAACTGAAGGAACATCTGGGAATTTGAGGGTAGAAAAAGAGGTAAATTTGGGTAATATCTCATTCTCAAAGGTAGGTTCAGAATTCGTCCCTAAGGAACTGATATCTCACCTTCTCAATCCGGTATAATACCCGAAGCCTCTGACTGCTTGCAGCTTCTATATCCTAGGAGAAGAGAGTCGCCAGCTATCAGCTACACTGCCACTGCCACAGCCCTAGCCCGGGCCCCTGACTAGCTAGAGATTGAGCTGGAAAGGCTAGAAACAAAGTCTGATCATACTTCTTCCTCCCTCTTAGGTCACAGTCTTAACTCAAACACAAGAGGGTTCTAGACCCTTCTTCCAAAGGGGAGAGAAAAATGTCTGGGAAGATAGTGCTCCCACCTGCTCTTGAGTTCCATGGGGTACTGCATCAATAGCTCGGCGAGGGCTGAAGCATGTCGACATAGCTACCTGGCCCAGGGAACCCTCGATTCGGACCACTGCATGAGAAGAGAGGCACATTTCCCTCCCCCTCCTACACTCTGTCCACCCAGATGCCCAGCCCAAGTCAGCAGGTCAGCCCTGACCCTACCGGACTCGTAAGCCTCTGCCTTCTGAATGTAAGGCGTTACCAGCTTGAGGGACTCAACCCGGTTTCTTCGTCCAAGTAGCTCTTCGTCTGCCTGCTTCTCTAGCTTCTGGTAATATTCCTGAGAATGAATGGAATAGGAAAAAAAAACAAAACAAAACACCATATATTCATCTTTTGAATTTAGAATTAAGTTTCTCAAGTGCAGCCTCTTTACTTTTTTTGTGTGTGTGTGTTATAAGTTTTGTTTGAGACAGGGTCTCCCTCTGTCACCCAGCTGGAGTGCAGTGGTGCAATCTCTGGCTCACTGCAACCTCCCTGGCTCAAGTGATCCTCCCACTTCAGCCTCCTCAGTAGCTGGGGCCACAGGCACATGCTACCATGCCCAGCTAATTTTTGTATTTTTTATAGAGGTGGGATTTCACCATGTTGCCCAGGCTGATCTTGAACTCCTGGACTCACGCAATCAGCCCTCCTTGGCCTCCCGAAGTGCTGGGATTACAGGTGAGCCACTGTGCCCAGACAAGCATGGCCTCTTAACACTCTTTCCTATAACAATCATTCCAGAAATGATGCTGGTACCTTAGGCCCTCCTTGCAGTTATTCTAAAGTGTCTTAAGCACCCTGGGCCCCACGTCACCCATCTTGGAATTCACATACCAAATACTTAAAGACTAGGTACCACCACCAAGTCTGATGAAAGGGCAGAGAGCAAAGTGGAGAGCCAGTGAGCAAACCTGTTCCAGCGTCTGTAACCTTCCTGCATTCCTCATGCCCTAGTACCCACATACTCCATACCACCTGTCCTCCCCACTTCCCCATTTAATCTTGTGACCTCACCTGTGCTTTCTAAAAATCAGTTATCTGATGATATGAAGGCCATCCAGAGGTTTAAGCACAGAACTAGCTATAGGGATGTGTTTGTCAGTTGCCCTCTAGGCCAGTTTTATACTTCTGTGGATTTGCTCAGCAGCTCTGACATTTTCTTAAAGTTGAGAAATCCTAAACTAAAATCCACTGACAAGCCAAACGAGGATTTGAAAAAGGCTCTGTTGTTTAGAAGCAATGCCAAAAAGGCAAGAATACAAAACTATTTCACTTTCAGTGACCCTTGCAGAAAAAGGAGGGCTTTTGAAGCTTGGTGGAAAGAAAGGAAAAATACCTAATGTAAATGAGAAGGGAATAGGGATGGGGCACTGGATGGGAGGCTCCCAGATGTTGAGGTGAAAGTGAAACAGCCAGCCGGGCGCGGTTGCTCACGCCTGTAATCTCAGCACTTTGGGAGGCTGAGGCGGGCGGATCACTTGAGGTCAGAAGTTCAAGACCAGCCTAGCCAACATGGTGAAACCCCGTCTCTACTAAAAATACAAACATTAGCTGTGTATGGTGGTGCATGCCTGTGATCCCAGCTACTTGGGAGGCTGAGGCAGGAGAATCACCTGAACCCTGGAGGTGGAGGTGGCAGTGAGCTGAGACAGTGCCACTGCACTTCAGCCTGGATGACAGAGGGAGACTGTCTCAAAAAAAAAAAAAGAAAGAAAGAAAGAAAGAAAACAGTCTAGACAACCCAAAAACTTGTGGACAAAGACTTGCCCCATAAATAAAGGCAGAAGGAAGCAGGGGAAAATGAGTAAAAACGTCTGCTGTCGTTCGTTCAGTTAAACAAACTGAATCCCACTATTTGTAACATCCCTGTGCTTTAGATCTAAAAAGTGAAAGTAGATGAATATAACAAGACATTTCTCAGCATACAAAGGTGGGAAAATCCGTATTTCCTGGGTGAACAGGGAAAATTCTTAGCAAAGAGTAGAGACAAAACCCAAGTGTGTTTGGGGAACTGGAAATAATCTTAGTTGGCTGAAATGTAGGAAGATAGAGAGAAATGAGTTTGGGATGTCAATTTTAGAAATATGGCCCCCATCCTGTAGTGATTCTCTCTCCCACCTGAACAGACATGACCTCTGTGAGCCGAAGAGAGGATCAGAGAGGGCCCGGGAGTCCAGGCCCATTTGACCCAAGGTCAGAGGCTGGGCTGAGTACTGCGGGGCTCACCTGGTAGTAGTAGTCATCCAGGCGGGGTTTTGCACTCTGCAGCTGCACCATCTGCACTTTTATCACCCAGTCCTTCTCTTTTCTGGTCATGAGGTTAGCATAGGGGTCTGGCTGCTGAGACCAAGGCTTCTTGGCTGGGGGACTTTAAGCCAGGAGGAACAACCCTTTAGACTTACCCACCACTGCCACTTCCTAAGGAGTGTGGTGAGCAGGAAGTGGGGCTCTCTGGGAAGGATGGAGCAAGCACAGAGGTGGGCAACAGTATGAGAGTTTTAACCACCACATGGGAGCTTTGAGGGAGACAACTGGTCACAAGTGGAGACCCGGCATGCAGATGGGCTCCCCTCAACTCTGCTCCTGGTCTGGGCTTTACCTTGGTGTTTGACTATGCTGCTGCTGCAAGATTCGTTGGTGCCGAGGGTGGAGCTGGGTCAGATGACTGGGAAGACAAGAAGTAACGAGCTGGGTGGAAGGAAGCTCTCAGTTCTCCACCCCCTCCATTCATTCAGCCCAGGTCAACTCAGATGGACACCTAAGGAACCTTATCTGTTTAGGTACTTTCCCAAAGTCAGCCACATGGCACATCATAGTCCTAGACCCACAGGGTTCCCAAGCTCCTCCAACATCTATTTTCCTGCAATTTGGCTGCAGGAAATCTTTGAACAGTAGAAAACGTTTTGGCCTGGTCATCAGGAGTTCTGAATAGTAGTCTCAGTTCCATCATACTACCTGATCGCAAATAAATTTTTATTTTTAATTTTTGAGACAGTCTCCTTCTGTCATCCAGGCTGGAGTGCACTGGCATGGTCTCAGCTCACTGCAACCTCTGGCTCCTGGGTTCAAGTGATTTTCCTGCCTCAGCCTCCCAAGTAGCTGGGATTACAGGTGCTCGCCACCACGCCTAGCTAATTTTTGTATATTTAGTGGAGACACAGTTTCACCATGTTGGCCAGGCTGGTCTCGAACTCCTGGCCTCAAGTGATCCTCCCACCTCAGCCTCCCAGAGTGCTGGGATTACAGATGTGAGCCACAGCACCCGGCTTTAAATAAATTTTTAATCTCTCTGGGGCTACATTTGTGAGGGAGAAGGAATTAGACTATACCTCAGACTTCTCTTAATAGATTTCTGTGTTTTCCTGTGGCAGCTGGTAGGCATGGTCCCCACCCCTCAGCCAGCACCTCCTGAGACCTCTGGGGAGAACCTCAAACCAGTACCTGAACCTAGGGGGCCACGAGGTCAGCAGGCTGCAGAAGAGAGTTGGGTCTGGTGAAGGCAGCCGAGGTCCAAAGTGCCGTGCTGGAGAGCTGGTGCTGGGAAATGTAGGCCAGAAAGGGATGGGCGACAGGTAGTCCAAGGTCTGAGAGAGGAATTAAGAGGTCTGGGAGAACGCCATCTCCACCAAAAGAATGCTGCTCTTGTTGTGAGGGCTCAGTTCCTTTCCTACCTTTTCCCCTCAAGAACTTCACCCAACATTGTGCCTTCTTGTGAGTCCCTCAAGGCAGCTTTGGGGGCACCAGACTATGGTTCCTGCCCTTGTTTCAACAGGGCTTGACTAGGAAGCAGCTCTTCATTCCCTGACAATGCGGGGTCATGTGCTTTTCCTACCATTTGGAAAGTCAACACCTCTCACTCTCCTCTCTATAATAGTCTTCTGTTGGGCTGTCTTCAGCCACTGGGGCAGTACTCATCTGTGTTTTCTGACTCACTCAAAGCCCTCCTCAGAGCTCTAATTCCTTCTAGTTCTCCCTGCAGGATATCCTGGTTCTTGAATTCCTCTACCCCAGGCCATGTTCCCATTACACAGTTAATTGCAGGGCAGGTGCGCTTTCCAGCTAAGTTGGGCTGGCCATCTGCTGAAAGATTGCCTAAGGCAGGAGTAGGGATCTAGTTTGTCCTTGTTCATACAAATGGCCAGTTGTCCCAGTACCACATATTAAGGTGTCTATCCATGCCCCTGGTTGGGCACACCACCTCTGTCATTTATCAAGCTCCTCTATGATGGGACAACTCCCACCTCCCATACCCATACCTCACTTTGGGTGCCTTAACTCCAGACCAGGGTT
Organism: Pongo pygmaeus; assembly: GCF_028885625.2. NCBI lineage: Eukaryota > Metazoa > Chordata > Mammalia > Primates > Hominidae > Pongo > Pongo pygmaeus. The sequence goes on from NC_072389.2 coordinate 49,882,697, forward strand.
GGGGGTAGACTGAACATAATGGATGGAATCCTCACTACCCACAGTATGGAGACTGCAGCAGACTCACCTGCCACAGAAAGTGCAAGGAGGCAAGTGACATTCCCAGCACACCAGGGGCCTTGACTCCAGGGGAGCTAAGCAGAGCTCTCTGGAACAGGAGGGAGGAAAAACCAGGCTCGAATGGGCCTCTGTAGTGTCTTCTGCATTCACCTGTGTTTTTGAGGGGGTGGGAGGAAGCAGCACGACCAGGTATTCCAACATCCAGGGCAGTGGCAGCTTGGCCCTCCCTCAGATTCAAAGTCAACTGGGCCAGGATCCCTCTCCCTCTCCTGGGAGAAATAAGACTAGTGCAGTGGTCCTCATTTATTCATGAGACATATGTTCCAAGACCCCCAAGGGATGCCTAGAACTGGATAGTACTAAACCCTGTGTATAGTGCTTTTTTCTTATATATACATGCCTATGATAGTTTATATATATATTTAAAAAATTTTTTTTTTAGAGTCAGGATCTTGCTCTGTCACCCAGGCTGGAGTGCAGTCGCACCATCATAGCTAACTGCAGGCTCAAACTCCGGAGCTCAGGCCATCCTCCTGCCTCAGACTTCTAAGTAGCTGAGACTACAGGCACATGCTACCATATCTGGCTAATTTTTGAAATTTTTTTTCTCTTTTTTTTTGTAGCGACAGGGTCTTGCTTTGTTGCCCAGGCTGGTGTGGAATTCCTGGCCTCAAGCAATCCTCCCAAAGTGCTGGGATTACAGACAAAAGCCACTGCAACTGGCTAGTTTAATTTATGAATTAGACACAATAAGAAATGAACAATAAAAATAGAACAGTTATAACAATATACTGTAATAAAAGTTATGTGAATGTAGTCTCTCTTAAAATACCTTATTGTACTATACTCGCCTATTTTCAGACTATAGTTGACCAAGGGTAACTGAAATGGCAGAAAGTGAAACAATGGACTACTGTACCTTAGTAGTAGGTTGAAGGAAGTTCTGAGTCACCTCATATCTACATAGGAGTCCTTGTCCTTCTCCACTAGTTATGGGATCCAAGGGAATAAATACCAGGAATGGACTACTGAGACAGAGGGGCCCAGGATCAGGCAAATGTGACTCACCTTTAATGCTAGTAGCAGGGCCACCGCCTGTGGGCGATGCACAGCTCTGCTAGGACCTGGTTTTAAGGCGAGAACAGCATCAGAAACGAAGTGGGAGACAGGAGAAAGAGGGAAGGAGAGAGTCCCTAACTCAGGTTCAAGGCTTAAAAAGAAAGTGTTAATCCAGAACTTGTCTTAGAAAAGGGTAGAAAAGAGAAGAGGAATGTTTAGTGACAGCCTGTGAGCCACAGACAGTTCAGGACAACCCTCTCCCATTCCCTCCTGCCATGGTACCTGGGTGTTGTGGACAGCACCAAGTACAGCTGGATCCCCAAGATCATTCTGTTCCTCCTCTAGGTCTGGGTCCAGATCTGGGTCCAGATCCTCTCCGTCCTCCTCCTCTTCCTCTTCCTCCTCCTCCCCTTCATTCTCTTCTTCTTTTTCCAATTGGCAGGCAGACACCAGCTCCTCCTCAGGAGCCAAGGGGCCACAGGTCTTACCTGGCCCTTGGTTTAAGTGTGGGCCAGAGGAGAAGGTAAGATGGGGGCTCAGCTGTGAGTCTTGTCTAGAGAGGCTGCTACTCAATAGCACTTCTGTTCATAAGCCATCTCCAGCACCACCTTTGAACATAACGCGTCCTGTTCTGTGGGTTTAACTCGGCCTCCCTTCTCCCAAGGTGACCCGAGCCATCCCCCAGTAAGTCAAATGGAACCTGAGCCAGGTGTGGTGGCTCGTGCTTGTAGTCCCACTTACTTGGGAGGCCAAGGCGGGAAGATCATGTGGGCCCAGGAGTTTGAGATCAGCCTGGGCAACACAGTGAGACCCTGTCTCTAAGTAAAAAATTTAAAAAGCAAACAAAAGGAACCTGGCAGATACCAAACACCTTCACTTTCACATCCCCTCTTCAATTCCTTCATTAAGTTCTAGCACAGCCTTTTCCATCTGCTCTGCCCCACCCAACGCCCTTCTGTTGCCTCTTTGAACAAGTTCCAGCTGCCCTGACTCACTGCAATTTAACCCTACTGTGTGCCATATACTTTACGTGCATATGTTCATTTAACAGTCATATGAGGCTGTCCTGGGTTGTTGTTGATAATTTTACTAGGATAGTGAGAAAAATAAAGCCCAGAAGAGTGACCTTTCAGTCACCCATTATAATATAATTAGCAAACGGAAGAATTTGGAATAACTTCCAGTGACTCTGGACATCCAAGCCCGTATGTGAAACAGACCAGCAAGCTCTGCATGCTGGGGCATTTTATATAACATCACGGCCCACTTGTTGATACCTTCAAGGCATTTCATCTTGGCAGGCTGGTGGACTTCCTTCTTAGCTGTGTCCTCCAGTGAAACAGCATTGCCAGCCTCTGGAAGGTAAACCTGAGACAAGAAAGAGGCCAAGAGGCACCATCCTCAGTCAGTAAGGATGACATGGCACCCTAAAACAGCCATGGAATCCTCCCAGCAAGATGGTTAGAGAATTCTTGGCCATAGTCCTGAGGAGAGAGACCCTGGGGTCTCAGACTGCCATAAACCCCCACCCTCCCAGCTCAACTCTAGGGAGCTGTCCCACAAAGGGACAGAAATGAGGCACAGGCTAGGAGCAGGAAGAGAAGTACTTCCCAACGGACATCACCAGTCACCGTCCGAGTGTGGTGATGCATTGCTGCCGACACCCACCACCTGACTGTTGCTGTCCTTTCTGTTTAAGTTATTCATAGCAGCCTGGGCCAGGACCTGTTTGCCGCTCCTGGCTTTAAAAGTCCCAGCTCCTCCCCTGCTCACCCATTAAAGGGCCAGCATCCTCCATCCACTGGGGCCTGATGGAAATATGAGAACATAGTTTAATGATTAAAAAAATGCTTGAACAGAGAAAAGACATACACTGCATTTTTAGCCATCCATGGCTTTTAGTATAGTTTATTGGGATTGATATTTGGGGGCAGATATTTAAAAAGAGGATCCCTGTTTTCCACACCCTTCATTGGTACTTTGTGAGGTTGCATTTCATTTAATCCCTAGGTTTTGCTTCAACAAAATTGGATAGGAAAGTCCTGGGTAGATTCTGGGGAGGATGCCTAGCAACCAGGTTCCTGGTGCTTCAGGGCAGCGTACTTGAAGCCCTCAAGTCCACCTGATGATGCTTGCCCTTCACCGGGTCATGTGAGCTTAAGTCAGCTACTCAGCTCTGACTGATGAGAGACCCCTGTGAATTTGGAAGTCAGATCTTCATGATAAAAACACTTTTGCATGAGATACACAGTCTTACATCTTCTTGGCTGCTCTAATGGCAAACTGGTCCAGAAGCTCAGGAGTAAAAACAAATCAACAACAACAAAAACAAAAGCATACCTGCTCCTGGTAGGCAAAACCCAACACCCTCCCAAGTCTCATCTAACCCTCAAGCAACCCTGGGTTCTGTGCCGACATCCTGTGATCAGCTGAAAACCACATGACTTTGTAGAACTTCTGAATAAAAATAAAAACTAAGTTAATTTCCCTACATCAAAAATAAAAGTTAGGACCCTCTTGTCATGGTGATAAGACCATGATTCTTGGTGCCTTTAAAGGAAAATATTTGTTTCAGAAGTTTTACTGCAGGTCATAACGATATGGGTGGGGGAACAAATATAAGTTGCTTGAAAGTTACTGAAAAACTTCTCATATATCTTGAGATAGCATCTCACTCTGTCACCCAGGCTGGAGTGTAGTGGCATGATCTTGGCCCACTGCAGCCTCCACCTCCCGGGTTCAAGAGATTCTCCTGCCTCAGCCTCCCGAGTAGCTGGGATTACAGGCGGCCACCACCATGCCCAGCTAATTTTTGTATATATATATATTTATTTCAGTAGAAACAGGGTTTCGCCATGTTGGCCAGGCTTGTCTCAAACTCCTGACCTCAAGTAATCCACCTGCCTTGTCCTCCCAAAGGGCTGGGATTACAAGCACAAGCCACCACACCCAGCTGGGTTCTGGCCTTTTTGGTAATGTTATTCAGCTGTTTCTCTCAGGAACTTCCTAATAACGTACTTTGGCACTATTAACAAAAGGACCACATGGTGAATTTCAGTGTTCCAGAGGTGATTCATTAGGTTGTTGTAGAGACTAGATCTTAAGGAGAAACTTGTTGCATGAAAATATTCATTCTGAAGGGACTTCTGGTACTGACTAGTACCAAAGCAGGTGGACTAGGGCTCAGTCTTAAAGATCACAGCCCTGCCCTGGCTGTTTGGAGTTTCACTTGGGACCTACTGTTTTTTATGAAGGTTCCCTACCCTTATCTGAAGTCTCATATGTCTACTGATCCCCTAGATGTTCTAACTTTCCTGCCATCATTTAATTATGTTAAGTTTAAGCTAAGCCTATGTTAGGCTTGGGGTAAACAGTGAATAAAGCAGATGCTTCCCACAGCCTGTTAGAGCTTCTTCTAGAATAAGAAGTACACACAGGTACACAGGATTGTTGGATCAGATTTTAAAAAGACATTAGAGTGGCTCATACCTGTAATCCCAGCACTTTGGGAAGCTGAGGCAGGAGGATAGCTTGAGCCCATGAGTTCAAGACAAGCCTGGACAACACAGTGAGACCCCATCTCTATTAAAAATTTTTTCTTAAAGAAAAAGATGACATTAGAAATATTTACATTTGCTACACAAAACACTCTTTTATGAGGAGATTTTTTATCCATTGTTTCAGGTTCTTTAATAACAGTAGATCTAGTCTGGCTTTCAATTTCTTCTTGAGTTTTAAGTTATATATCTTCTAGGAATTTGTCCATTTCTTATAAATTTTCAAATTTGTTGGCATAAAGTTGTTCATAGTATAAGAGTATTTACAAATCCATGCTATAACTGTACTTTGTCTCTCCTGCCCCCTTTTATTTACTTATTTATTTTGAGACAGAGTCTTGCCTGTCACTCAGGCTGGAGTGCATTGGCACGATCTCAACTCACTGCAATCTCCACCTCCTGTGTTCAAGTGATTCTCCTGCCTCAGCCTCCAGAGTAGCTGAGAATACAGGTGCACACCACCATGCCTGGCCAATTTTTTTTTTTTTTTTTTTGAGACAGAGTCTCGCTCTGTCGGCCAGGCTGGAGTGCAGTGGCACCATCTCGGCTCACTGCAACCTCTGCCTCCTGGGATCAAACAATTCTCCTGCCTCAGCCTCCCGAGTAGCTGGGATTACAGGGGTGTGCCACTATGCCTGGCTACTTTTTGTATTTTTAGTATAGACGGGGTTTCACCATGTTGGCCAGTCTGGTCTTGAACTCCTGACCTCAGCTAATCCACTTACCTCGGCCTCCCAAAGTGCTGGGATTACAGGTGTAAGCCACCGTGCCTGGCCAATTTTTTTTTCTTCTTTTTTTTTTTTAGTAGAGATGGGCTTTCGCCATGTTGGCCAGGCTGGTCTCGAACTCCTGGCTTCAAGTGATCCACCTGCCTCGGCCTCCAGCGTGCTAGGATTACAGGCGTGAGCCACTGCATCTGGCCCTTTGTCTCCCTTTTTATTCCTAACATTATTCATCTCCTCCTTTGTTCTTCTTTCTAGAGTTTGTCTATTTTATTAGTCTTTTTAAAGAACCATGTATGTCAGGTTTCCTTCAGGAAATAGATGGTGTACTCAAACTGGATAATCTAATAAAAAGATATTTATAAAAGTATAGAAAGAGTATAGTGAAATCACAAGTAATAGCAGAAACCCCTAGGACGGGGACAAGAGGATGGAGCAGTCACCAGAACCTGGAGACAGAGAAGGCTGCCTGGCTTCAGATAATGTCAGCATCTGTGCTGTATGAGTTCCAGTGTGGCAGCCCTCTCCTAAATTACACCAATTCCCTCTGGATCTGGGATCTGCTCCCTCCTCTTGCCCCTGAGGTCTAGGGGTGTGATAGGCTCCTCACTCTTGCTAGTTCCAGGGTGCTTCACTGGCCTTTATGAGTTTCCCTTCACCCTGTTCACACCTTGGTGAATATTCTCTTCCGGACATGCTCCTCAGTTACACCACTTGAATGTGCCATCTACTTCTTGTCAGGACCGTGACTGACACTGCTTCATCACCAGCCTGCTGAGCTGTTCTTTAATTTGTCCTTGTTTAGCTTCCTTTCTCATCCATCCCTCATCAGTGATTCTAAAAAATAGGCATTGTCCTCCTCTAGTTTTCCATACAACTCCCGTTTCTACTCTCAGCAGTCAACCTCACCTCTTATGTTATGGGGAAAATAGAGGCCATTGGGGCTGATCCACTTCAATTCATACTTGGAGGAAATTACACACAGCCACAGGCCTCCTCACCTTGCACTTCCAGGTGGGGGGCCCTCCTCCTCTTCAAGTCCAGACTCTCTTCCTGGATGCTTGGCCCTTCAGCCACTTCTCTCTGTGTCTTGAGCCTCTCTGTTTTCCCCTCTTTCTTTTTCTTAGTGTATAGGATAGAAATATCAGGATGTGTCCACTTCTTGGAGACAAATCCCTGTCTTGTTTTTGTTTCTTATTTTAACTGCCCTTCAGGTCTCTCCTACCCAACAAACCAAACTTCTCCATTTCCTCACATCATTCCTTCAACTGTTGCTTTCTGGCTTTTGACTCCATCATAGTGGTGGCAACAGGGACAAACAGACATAATCTCCATAAGCCCCTTCAACACTTTTTCTGGACAATTGACAATTATTTGACGTATTAGTTCTCTGCAAATGCAGGGTCAAGACAAGTCCCCTACCCTTACTTCTACCTAGATGCCACCTATATAATTCTCGGGCTTAAAAAAGTATATCTGGAGCTACCATTACTAGTTACTCCACAGAGACTTTTCTCAATACCATTACCAATGATTTTTCTTTCTTTCTTTTTAGTTTTAGAGATGGGGTCTCGCTCTTTCACCCAGGCTGGAGTGCAGTGGCACGATTATAGCTGACTGCAAACTTGAACTTCTGGACTCAAGTGATCCTCCTGCCTCAACCTTCCAAGTAGCTGGGACTACAGCATACACCCACCACACCCAGCTAATTTTTTAAATTTTTATAGAGATGGCATCTCGCTTTGTTGCCCAGCCTGGTCTCAAACTCCTGGGCTCAAGTCGTCCTCTCACCTTGGCCTCCCAAAGTGCTGCGATTGCAGATGTGAGCCACTTCTCTCGGCTGTGATTTCTTAACTGTAAGTGCAAAAGACATGTTTCAGTCCTGACCTTAGCTGACGTCTCTACAGCATTCAACACTGCTGATCACGTCCTCCTTGGATCTCTGTGCTCCCACAGCTTCCCAACACTTGTCTCCTGGCTCTTCCAGTACCTCTTGGGTCATTTTTCTTTGGCCCTTTTCCTGCTCCCCTCATCTTGTTCTCATCCTTTGAATATCCGCTTCCTCAGGCTACTTCTCAGTCCTCTATATATCAAATATTCTTAATCTGAGGATCCCCTGAAATTGTGTATATGTTGGTGTGGTTTTCAGTATGTTCATTTTTCTGGAAAAAGCATCTGTAGCTTTTATCACATCCTCAAAGGGATCAAGGATCTGCAAAGGTTAAATCCTCTGCAACCTGATATCCCTGGGCAATCTCATCTCATGCTGATGATTTCCAAGTTCTTTTGTCAGATCAGACACCCCTCAACTTACAACACCTCAGTGTTTCTCATGTCCCATTCTTTACATAAAGCATAAGCCCCTTTACAATCTGACCCTGACTGTCATAAAAAGCAACCAGTCTCCTATCTTAAAGTTCCCTACCTTCTAGATTGAGTTTCAGAAATAGTAAACTGCTTTTAGCTGCATGGAGAAATTAGGGTTCCACTTTAGCCTTCTCTCGTAATCGCTGTTCACCAGGTTGTCCCTATGCTGGAGACCTCTCGCCCTTGGTCTGGGAGCTATATTCTGTTGTTGATTAAGGCAGCTTTCTGTTCCAGTTCTGTCTTTTCAATGATATTGAAAGTGTGTATTTTAGCAGGTAATATGCTGTGCATTATGTCATATAAGCAAAATGAAGTTACAAAGTAAGAGTTGTTTTAATTGGAAGGTGATTTCAGAATTGTCTTTATTGAATTGTCTTATTCTAATATTCTAGTTATTCAAATGGGAAAAACAAACTCGGCTCAGGCTTCATCTCCTCCAGGAGGCCTTCTCGGATAGGCTTTTCCCTTCCAGCCTGGGATAGGCACCCTTATGTGTGCTCACTGATCCTTACGCCTTTTGCTCATTGCACCTACCACACAGTGTTGTCATTCTGTTTCTAAATTTGTCACTCTCACTTGCAAGCAGAGATGTTCCTCATCTCTGTGCCCCTGGCACTTAACACAGTCTCTGGAACAGAGTAAGTTCTTAGTAGATGTTGACTGAGCTGAACTGGAATGAAAAATTATGGACCTTCCCCTGAGAGAGAGACTTCTTCAGAAGAGTTTCTTGCCAGCCACCTGGGTGTGTCCTACTCCAGCTCACTCCTCACGCTCTTTCCAGGAAATTTCATTCCAAGAAGCAAACCAGAATATCTAAGCCAGAAATCATAAAAGAAAAGATACATACATTTCACTAAAGAAAGTTAAACTTCTATATTGAAGACATATTTATGACAAAGTAAATGCTAGATGGAGCAAAGATTTAAACATAAAAAAAATCTCAAAAGGGTGGCTGGCAAGATGGCCAAATAGGAATAGCTCTGGTCTGTAGCTCCAAGAGAGATCAACACAGAAAGTGGGTGATTTCTGCATTTCCAGCTAAGGTACCCAGCTCATCTCACTGGGACTGGTTAGACAGTGGGTGCAGCCCATGGAGGGTGAGCCAAAGCAGGGTGGGGCATTGCCTCACCTGAGAAGTGCAAGGGGTTGGGGAACTCCCTCCCCTAGCCAAGGGACTGTGAGGGACTGTGCCTTGAGGGATGGTGCACTCTGGCCCAGATACTACGCTTTTCCCATGCTCTTCACAACCCACAGAACAGGAGATTCCCTCAGGTGCCTATGCCACTAGGGCCTTGGGTTTCAAGCACAAAACTGGGCAGCTGTTTGGGCAGACACTGAGCTAGCTGCAGGAGTTTCTTTTTCATATCCCAGTGGCGCCTGGAATGCCAGTGAGACAGAACCATTCACTCCTCTGGAAAGGGGGCTGAAGCCAGGGAGCCAAATGGTCTAGCTCAGTGGATCCCACCCCTACAGAGCCCAGCAAGCTGAGATGCACTGGCTTGAAATTCTCGCTGCCAGCACAGCAGTCTGAAGTCAAGCTGGGACACTTGAGCTTGGTGGGGGGAGGGGCGTTTGCCATTACTGAGGCTTGAGTAGGTGGTTTTCCCCTCACAGTGTAAACAAAGTCACCAGGAAGTTCAAACTGGGTGGAGTCCACTGCAGCTCCGCAAAGCTGCTGTAGCCAGACTCCCTCTCTGGATTCCTCCTCTCTGGGCAGGGTATCTCTGAAAGAAAGGCAGTAGCCCCAGTCAGGGGCTTGTAGATAAAACTCCCATCTCCCTGGGACAGACAGAGCACCTGGTAGAAGGGGCGTCTGTGGGCACAGCTTCAGCAGACTTAAGCATTCCTGCCTGCTGACTCTGAAGAGAACAGCGGATCTCCCAGCATAGTGCTCAAGCTCTGCTAAGGGACATACTGCCTCCTCAAGTGTGTCCCTGACCCCTATGCCTCCTGACTGTAAGACACCTCCCAGCAGGGGTCGACAGACACCTCCCAGCAGGGGTCAACAGACACTTCATACAGGAGAGCTCTGGCTGGCATCTGGTGGGTGCCCCTCTGGGACAAAACTTCCAGAGGAAGGAACAAGCAGCAATCTTTGCCGTTCTGCAGCCTCCGCTGGTGATACCCAGGAAAACAGGGTCTGGAGTGGACCTCCAGCAAACTCCAACAGACCTGCAGCAGAGGGGCCTGACTGTTAGAAGGAAAACTAACAAACAGAAAGGAATAGCATCAACATCAAAAAAAAGAACGTCCACACAGAAACCCCATCCAAAGGTTACCAACATCAAAGACCAAAGGTAGATAAATCCATGAAGATGAGGAAAAACCAGCATAAAAAGGCTGAAAATTCTAAAAACCAGAACATCCCTTCTCCTCCAAAGGATCACAACTCCTTGCCAGCAAGGGAACAAAAGTGGACAGAGAATGAGTTTGATGAATTGACAGAAGAGGCTTCAGAAGGTGGGTAATAACAAACTGCTCCAAGCTAAAGGAGCATGTTCTAACCCAATGCAAGGAAGCTAAGAAGCTTGAAAAAAGGTTGGAGGAATTGCTAACTAGAATAACCAGTTTAGAGGAGAACATAAATGACCTGATAGAGCTGAAAAACACAGCACAAGAACTTTGTGAAGCATACACAAGTATAAATAGCCGAATTGATCAAGCAGAAGAAAGAATACCGGCGATTGAAGATCAACTTAATGAAATAAAGCAAGCTGACAAGATTAGAGAAAAAAAATGAAAAGGAATGAACAAAGCCTCTGAGAAATATGGGACTATGTGAAAAGACCAAATCTACATTTGATTGGTGTACCCGAAAGTCACGAGGAGAATGGAAACAAGCTGGAAAACACTCTTCAGGATATTATCCAGGAGAACTTCCCTAACCTAGCAAGACAGGCCAACATTCAAATTCAGGAAATATGGAGAACACCACAAAGATATTCCTCGAGAAGAGCAACCCCAAGACACATAATCATCAGATCCACCAAGGTTGAAATGAAGGAAAAAATGTTAAGAGCAGCCAGAGAGCAAGGTTGGGTTACCCAGAAAGGTAAGTCCATCAGACTAACAGCGGATCTCTCTGCAGAAACCCTACAATCCAGAAGAGAGTGGGGACCAATATTTAACATTCTTCAAGAAAAGAATTTTCAACCCAGAATTTCATATCCAGCCAAACTAAGCTTCATAAGTGAAGGAGAAATAAAATCCTTTACAGAGAAGCAAATGCTGAGAGATTTTTGTCACCACCAGGCCTGCCTTACAAGAGCTCCTGAAGGAAGCACTAAACATGGAAAGGAACAACCGATACCAGCCACTGCAAAAACATACCAAATTGTAAAGACCGTCAACACTATGAAGAAACTGTGTCAACTAACGGGCAAAATAACCAGCTAGCATCATAATGACAGGATCAAATTCACACATAACAACATTAACCTTAAATGTAAACAGGCTAAATACCCCAATTAAAAGACACAGACTGGCAAACTGGATAAAAAGTCAAGACCCTGCCAGGCACGGTGGCTCATGCCTGTAATCCCAGCACTTTGGGAGGCCAAGGCGGGCGGATCACGAGGTCAAGAGATTGAGACCATCCTGGCCAACATGGTGAAACCCCATTTCTACTAAAAATACAAAAAATTAGCTGGGCCTGGTGGCACACGCCTGTAATCCCAGCTACTTGGGAGGCTGAGGCAGGAGAATTGCTTGAACCCAGGAGGCAGAGGTTGCAGTGAGCTGAGATTGTGCCTTTGCACTCCAGCCTGGGCAACAGAGCGAGACTCTGTCTCAAAAAAAAAAGAAAAAAGTCAAGACCCATCAGTGTGCTGTATTCAGGAGACCCATCTCATGTGCAAAGACACACATAGGTTCAAAATAAAGGGATGGAGGAATATTTACCAAGGAAATGGAAAGCAAATAAAGCAGGGGTTGCAATCCTAGTCTCTGATAAAACAGACTTTAAACCAACAAAGATCAAAAGAGACAAAGAAGGGCATTACATAATGGTAAAGGGATCAATGCAGCAAGAAGAGCTAACTATCCTAAATATATATGCACCCAATACAGGAGCACCCAGATTCATAAAGCAAGTTCTTAGAGACCTACAAAGAGACTTAGACTCCCACACAATAATAGTGGGAGACTTTAACACCCCACTGTCAATATTAGACAGATCAATGAGACAGAAAATTAACAAGGATATCCAGGACTTGAACTCAGCTATGGACCAAGTGGACCTGATAGACATCTACAGAACTCTCCACCCCAAATCAACAGAATATACATTCTTCTCAGCACCACATCACACTTGTTCTAAAATTGACCACATAATTGGAAGTAAAACACTCTTCAGCAAATGCAAAAGAACGGAAATCATAACAAACAGTCTCTCAGACCACAGTGCAATCAAATTAGAACTCAGGATTAAGAAACTCACTCAAAACCGCAAAACTACATGGAAACTGAACAACCTGCTCCTGAATGACTACTGGGTAAATAACGATATTAAGGCAGAAATAAATAAGTTCTTTGAAACCAATGAGAACACAGACACAACATACCAGCATCTCTGGGCCACATTTAAAGCAGTGTTTAAAGGGAAATTTATAGAACTAAATGCCCACAAGAGAAAGCAAGAAAGATCTAAAATCAACACCTTAACATCACAATTAAAAGAACTAGAGAAACAAGAGCAAACAAATTCAAAAGCTAGCAGAAGACAAGAAATAACTAAGATCAGAGCTGAACTGAAGGAGATAGAGACATGAAAAACCCTTCAAAAAAATCAGTGAATCCAGGAGCTGGTTTTTTGAAAAGATCAATAAAATAGACAACTAGCCATACTAATAAAGAAGAAAAGAAAGAAGAATAAAATAGACACAATAAAAAATGATAAAAGGGATATCACCACCGATCCCACAGAAATACAAACTAGCATCAGAGAATACTATAAAAACCTCTATGCAAATAAACTAGAAAATCTAGAAGAAATGGATAAATTCCTGGACACATACACCCTCCCAAGACTAAACCAGGAAGAAGTTGAATCCCTGAATAGACCAATAACAAGTTCTGAAATTGAGGCAGTAATTAATAGCCTACTAATCAAAAAAGTCTGGGACCAGACGGACTCACAGCCGAATTCTACCAGAGGTACAACGAGGAGCTGGTACCATTCCTTCTGAAACTATTCCAAACAATAGAAAAAGAGGGAATCCTCCCTAACTAATTTTATGAGGCCAGCATCATCCTGATACCAAAACCTGGCAGAGACACACAAAAAAAGAAAATTTCAAAGGTCAATATCCCTGATGAACATTGATGTGAAAGTCCTCAATAAAATACTGGCAAACCAAATCCAGCAGCACATCAAAAAGCTTATCCACCATGATCAAGTCAGCTTCATCCCTTGGATGCAAGGCTGGTTCAACATACACAAATCGATTAACGTAATCCATCACATAAATAGAACCGATGACAAAAACCACGTGATTACCTCAATAGATGCAGAAAAGGCCTTCAACAAAATTCAACATCCTTTCATGCTAAAAACTCTCAATAAACTAGGTATTGATGGAACGTATCTCAAAATAATAAGAGCTATTTATGACAAACACACAGCCAATATCATACTGAATGGGCAAAAACTGGAAGCATTCCCTTTGAAAACCAGCACAAGACAAGGATGACTTCTCTCACCACTCCTATTCAACATAGTATTGGAAGTTCTGGCCAGGGCAATCAGGCAAAAGAAAGAAAGAAAGGGTATTCAAATAGGAAGAGAGGAAGTCAAATTGTCTCTGTTTGCAGATGACATGATTGTATATTTAGAAAACCCCATAGTCTCAGCCCAAAATCTCCTTAAGCTGATAAGCAATTTCAGCAAAGTCTCAGGATACAAAATCAATGTGCAAAAATCACAAGCATTCCTATACACCAATAATAGACAAACGAGAGCAAAATCATGAGTGAACTCCCAGTCACAATTGCTACAAAGAGAATTAAGTACCTAGGAATCCAACTTACAAGGGATGTGAAGGACCTCTTCAAGGAGAACTACAAACCACTCCTCAAGGAAATAAGAGAGGACACAAACAAATGGAAAATCATTCCATGCTCATGGATAGGAAGAATTAATATCGTGAAAATGGCCAAAGTAATTTATAGATTCTCTGCTATCCCAGCACTTTAGGAGGCTGAGGCGGGCGGATCACGAGGTCAGGAGATCGAGACCATCCTGGGTAACACAGTGAAGCCCCATCTCTACTAAAAATACAAAAAATTAGCCAGGCATGGTGGCAGGTGCCTGCAGCCCCAGCTACTTGGGAGGCTGAGGCAGGAGAATGGCGTGAACCTGGGAGGCAGAGCTTGCAGTGAGCCAAGATCATGCCACTGCACTCCAGCCTGGGTGACAGAGCGAGACTCCGTCTCAAAAAAAAAAACTAACTAGCTAAATAATAATAATAAAAAAAATGCTATCCCCATGAAGCTACCATTTACTTTCTTCACAGAATTAGAAAAAACTACTTTAAATTTCATATGGAACCAAAAAAGAGCCTGCATAGCCAAGAGAATCCTAAGCAAAAACAAACAAACAAACAAAGCTGGAGGCACCATGCTACCTGACTTCAAACTATACTATAAGGCTACAGTAACCAGAACAGCATGGTACTGGTATCAAAACAGATATATAGGCCAATGGAACTGAACAGAGGCCTCAGAAATAACACCACACATCTACAACCATCTGATCTTTGACAAACCTGACAAAAACAAGCAGTGGGGGAAAGGATTCCCTATTTAATGAATGGTGTTGGGAAGACTAGCTATCCATATGCAGAAAACTGAAACTGGACCCCTTCCTTACACTTTATACAAAAATTAACTCAAGATGGACTAAAGACTTAAACATAAGATTGAAAACCATAAAAACCCTAGAAGAAAACCTAGGCAATACCATTCAGGACATAGGAGTGGGCAAAGACTTCATGACTAAAACAACACAAGCAATGGCAACAAAAGCCAAAATTGACAAATGGGATCTAATTAAACTAAAGAGCTTCTGCACAGCAAAAGAAACTGTCATCAGAGTGAATGGGCAACCTACAGAATGGGAGAAAATGTTTGCAATCTATCCATCTGACAAAGGGCTAATATCAGAATCTACAAAGAACTTAAACAAATGTACACGAAAAAAGCAAACAACCACATCAAAAAGTGGGCAAAGGATATGAACAAACACTTCTCAAAAGAAGACATTTATGCAGCCAACAAACATATGAAAAAAGCTCATCATCACTGGTCATTAGAGAAATGCAAATCAAAACCACAATGAGATACCATCTCATGCCAGTTAGAATGGTGATCATTAAAAAGTCAGGAAACAACAAATGCTGGGAGGATGTGGAGAAATAAGAATGCTTTTACACTGTTGGTGGAAGCGTAAATTAGTTCAACCATTGTAGAAGACAGTGTGGTGATTCCTCAAGGATCTAGAACCAGAAATACCATTTGACCCAACAGTCCCATTACTGGGTATACATCCAAAGGATTATAAATCATGCTGCTATAAAGACACATGCACAGGTATGTTTACTGCAGCACCGTTCACAATAGCAAAGACTTGGAACCAACCCAAATGCCCATTAATAATAGCCTGGATAAAGAAAATGTGGCACATATACACCATGGAATACTATGCAGCCATTAAAAAGGATGAGTTCATGTCCTTTGCAGAGACATGGATGAAGCTGGAAACCATCATTCTCAGCAAACTAACACAAGAACAGAAAACCAAATACTGCATGTTCTCACTCATAAGTGGGAGTTGAACAATGAGAACACATGGACACAGGGAGGGGAACATCACACACCAGGGCCTGTTGTGGGGTGGGGGACTAGGGGAGGGATAGCATTAGGAGAAATACCTAATGTAGATGACTGGTTGATGGGTGCAGCAAACCACCATGGCACGTGTATACCTATGTAACAAACCTGCACGTTCTGCACATGTACCCCAGAACTTAAAGTATAGTAATAAAAAGAAAATCTCAAAAATACTAAAAGAAAATATATGAATGTTGGCCAAGCATGGTGTCTCACGCCTGTAATCCCAGCACTTTGGGAGGCCGAGGTGGGCGGATCACCTGAGGTCAGGAGTTCGAGACTAGCCTGACCAACATGGAGAAACCCCATCTCTACTAAAAACACAAAATTAGCCAGGCATGGTGGTGCATGCCTGTAATCCCAGCTACTCGGGAGGCTGAGGCAGGAGAATCGCTTGAACATGGGAGGCAGAGGTTGCCATGAGCTGAGACAGCGCCATTGCACTCCAGCCTGGGCAACAAGAGTGAAACTCCGTCTCAAAAAAAAGTGAGTGTTTTCTAAATGTAAAGAGGGACCTTCTAACTATCACCCCAAATCCATAGGCTATGAAGGGTGGCTGACAAATTTGTCTACACAAAAATTTAAGATTGCTGAGTGGCAAATATAAAACCACAAATAAAGTCTAAATAATTTTTTTTTTTTTTTTGAGACTGGGTCTCACTGTGTTGCCAAGGCTGGAGGGCAATGGCACAGTCACAGCTCACTGCAGCCTCCACCTCCTGGGCTCAAGTGATCCTCCCACCTCAGCTTCCTGAATAGCTGGGACCGCAGGCACACACCACCATGCCAGGCTTTTTTTTTTTTTTTTTTTTTTTTTGGTAGAAACAGCGTCTCACAATGTTGTCTAGTCTGGTCTTGAACTCCTGAGCGCAAGTGATCCTCCCACCTTGGCCTCCCAAAGTGCTGGGATTACAGTCCTGAGCCACCATGCCTTTATTTTTATCTGGTAATCTTAAATTTACCTTTGAAAGTCATTAAAAAAACCTTATGGGTAAAAATTATTTTTGTTGTTTCTGAAGATGTTAAGAGTTCAGAAAAAGAGATATTTATGTTAAGCTCAGATCTTTTTAGCAATAACTTCTTCACAACTGCTTGTTATCACATATTATCCAATCAGTAACCATGTCAAAATTAACATAATGCTGTTGACAGATAACATAAAAATAAGTTTGCTATTTTCTCTGACATTTACTTTGAAAATCCTTTACTTTAGTTAAGTGCAAATGTCTGTTAACACAGAATGTCTGTGTCCTTATGGAGACTGAGAAATCTTTGACCATGCTTTTTACTTTTTGAAATAGAAAAATTGTCCTGATTTAAATAATAATTTAAATTTATATTTTAATTAATTATATAAATATGAGCTTTGGGAAATATAGGCTAAGTGTATAAAACTACTATTTTTTTACTGATATTTTATGTTAAAATATATTTGGTTATAAAAAACTCAAAAATGTTATTGTTTTTCAAAACCATGCTTCTATTTACATTACAGGAAAGGTGCACATACAGACAGAGAAAAGTTGAGATTTTGTCTACCAAACCTATGTTCAATCCATAATAGGTAATTGTCCGATGATTTATAATGTAACATAAAAAGATTTTCTGTGATTAATCTATAACTGCTACACTTACAGAGAAACTTCTAGGCAGGAGAAACTTTTAAAACAGATTGTGGCCAGGCATGGTGGCTCATGCCTGTAATCCCAGTACTTTCGGAGGCCAAGGCAGGCGGATCACTTGAGGTCAGGAGTTCGAGATCAGCCTCACCAACATAGCAAAAACCCATCTCTACTAAAAATACAACAGTTATCTGAGTGTGGTGGCATGTTCCTGTAATCCCAGCTACTTGGGAGGCTGAGGCACAAGAATTGCTTGAACCCGGGAGGTGGAGGTTGCAGTGAGTTCAGATCACAGCACCACTGCACTCCAGCCTAAGCCACAGAGTGAGACTCTGTCTCAAAAAATAAATGAATAAAATTAAAAAATAATATAAAGTAAACCTGGACATGGTGGCACATACCTGTAATGCCATCTACTCAGGAGGCTAAGACAAGGCCAGCCTAGGCAACATAAAGAGACTCTGTCTCAAATAAATAGATAAATAAATAAGATACAAAGTAAAACAAGGAGATACAATTGATGATAATGACCAGCTAGGGGAAGAGTGTGGGGAGATAAGTATCTTCCTTATTTTATAGAGGGAGGATAACCTGGTACAAAGACTCTGGAGGCAGTTTCACAGTGTGTAGGCTGAATTATAATAGGGAAAAACTGCGAACATCTTCGATACAGGATTAGATAAAAATGTATGGCATGTTTTATACAATGAAATACTGTGAACACATGAAAAAACAATATAGATCTCTATTATTATAGAAATAGATACACTGTCCATGATAAATGGTTAAATAAAAAGCAGTTTGCAGAGAAATCTCTGCACAATGATTGCATCTTTGCAAACATATATATTCATATTCATATCTGTATATAAATAGAGAAAGAATAAACAATGCATTAGCAGTGGTTATCTTTGGTTTATAGAATAACAGGTAATTTAAATGTTTATCTTTATCCTTACCTATTGTCTGAAGTTTTCATAATGGCCATGAATTTTATAATTAGAAAAAATAAAGCTATGTGGATAAGGCTTATAAAATAGCAAACAAAAAATACCCCAAAGACAAAAACGAACAACAACAACAACAAAAAACCCCAGCTCTGTTGGCACCTGAATCACAGTCTAAAGGATAAAGTTCACATTCTTTACCTTGATACTAAGGTCTTCTGCAGGCTCCTCCTGATAGGGCTAATTTCCTGTATCATAATCTGTTTATAGCCTATAACCAGAGCCTATGAGCTTACCAGAGGAGGAACTTTCCCCAGTGCCGAGGAGCTAGCAGGCACTCAGTAAAGAATCCTTGAACGACTATGGTGAACACTGAGATGAGATGGATAGGTTGGGGCCAGGTTGTAGAGGCATTTAGGCCAGGCTAAGAAGAAGAAAGCCAAAACTTTGGGATATCTTTGTCTTGGGGGCTGGAGGCCCCTCCTCTTACTCTTGTTCTTCTTCAACACTGGCAACAGCAGGTAGAGCAGGAGTGGTCTGGCCCGTTTGGAGCGTGGCATCTGAGAAATGGCCCAGAAATGGCAGCACTGCCAGGACTCTGGCCTGTGATTCTCATGTGATGTGCTGGGCCCACATCACTGGGGCTAACTCAGCTCGGTTTGTGGCAGTGATAGGAGGGGAAGACCAGGGCTCCTAACCAAGCCAGGCTTTGGCAAAACTCCTACCTTCCTCAGCTATGGAGCTGATGATAACCTGCCTCCAACATGAGTGTGCTCAGAATGCTCTGTGTAGCCAGAGCCTAGTTAACCAAGAGGTAAACTTGACTTGGAAAAGGCAAATATTTATACTGAACTAAGCTCCTGGAAACCAAGGCCAAAATGTCCATGATTCTGAAAAAAGGGGAAGAACTAATTTTCTATTGCTGCTGTAACAAATTTCCAAAAACTTGGTGGCTTAAGAAGAGTTTATCATCTTGTATTTCTGTAGCTCAGAAGTCCAACACAAATTTCATGGGGCTAAAAATCAAGGTGGCAGCAGAGAAGCATTCCTTTCTGGAGTGTCTATGGGAGAACCCATGTCTTTGGCTTTTCCACCTTCTAGAGGCCACCTGCATCCCTTGATTCATGGCCTCTTCCTTCATCTTCGAAGCCAGCTTGTGGCATCTCTGACCATTCTTCTGCAGTCACATCTCCCTCTGACTACCATCAGGAAAAGTTCTCTGCTTTAAAGGATCCCTGTGATTACACTGGGCATACCCAAATAATTCCTGATAATCTCCTTTTTTAAAGGTCCTTAACTTTAATTACATCTGCAAAATCCCTTATACCATGTAAAGTAATGTTTCTGCAGGTTCTGGGGCATTATTCTGCCTACCACAAGGCATGATATAGAGAAAAGTCCAAAAAATGTTTTCTTTTTTTTTTTTTTTTTGAGACAGAGTCTCCCTCTCTCTCCCACGCTGGAGTGCAATGGCGTGATCTCGGCTCACTGCAACCTTGGCTCACTTCAATCGCACTTCAAGTGGTTTTCCTGCCTCAGCCTCCCAATTAGGTGGAATTACAGGCATGTGCCACCATGCCCGGGTAATATTTTTTGTATTTTTAGTAGAGACAGGGTTTCTCCATGTTGGCCAGTCTGGTCTCAAACTCCTGACCTCAGGTGATCTGCCAGCCTCGGCCTCCCATGGTGCTGGGATTACAGGCATGATCCACCACACCCAGCCTAAAAATGTCAATAATTAGAAGCCAGTTCTGTATCAAGTGACATGGAAAATATCAATATTTTATTAAATTAAGATAAGAAAATTCAATGAATATACATATAAAATAATCCCAATTTTGTGG
Source organism: Pongo pygmaeus (assembly GCF_028885625.2). Taxonomy (NCBI): domain Eukaryota; kingdom Metazoa; phylum Chordata; class Mammalia; order Primates; family Hominidae; genus Pongo; species Pongo pygmaeus. The sequence goes on from NC_072389.2 coordinate 49,902,762, forward strand.
AACCTTCCCTTCCCCCTACTAAACTCTGAGTTATGTACTGACTGAGCCACCTCCCGCCTGTCATGGCCTGGATTCTGGGGATAGATGGTGGAACCCACCTCCCCCACTCACACTTGCAGAACGTTGGATGAGCAGAGGGGCAGTCCCACCTCAGGTTTTGCTGTCAGTGGTCATTAGATAAATAGATTTTTGGCTAATTTGACATATGATAAATTGTCTTTTAGCAAACTCATTTGTGGCAAGTTGATCCACAGTTAAAACAATAATAGTAATGATGATAAGAAATCATGAAATAAAAACAGTCACAGCTTTTTCCTTTCGGAAGTCCCCTCTCTCTCACTAGAGAAAGAGCCGTCCTTTCTCTTTCTTTTGCCTATTAAACTTCCGCTCCTAAACTCCTTGTGTGTGTCTGTCTCCTACATTTTCCTGGCATGAGACGACAAACCCTGGGTATTTACCCCAGTCAACATAGCCACTTCTTACTGAGGACCTCATCCAGGATACCAAAGTACGGCATTCATCAAAATGAGTCAAGGAAACTTACAAGCTTTTGCCTACATTTTAGACTAACCCTGCTTGTTCCTATGAATCAAGTGATGATCTGCAACTTGAAGAAACAAAAAGGGATGGCAACATCTGGTGGAGGCAAACCACTGTTACGACCCATTGGAATGGCTGACACCAATCAAACTCCAAATGGTGCCGCAGACAGAACCACGCATGGACATGCCTTTGTTCCGAGGACCCTTAGATCAACCCCAGGAGGAGCCTTAGCTGCTGTTACCCACACAACACCCCTTTTCAGCATGAAGTAGCCAGAAAGAGTCATCGTCCACCACCCCCTAAAAGCAGTTAGGGACACCATCCTGGCCAACATGGTGAAACCCGGTCTCTACTAAAAATACAAAAAAATTAGCTGGGCGTGGTGGCACATGCCTGTTGTCCCAGCTACTCGGGAAGCTGAGGCAGAAGAATCACTTGAACCCGGGAGGTGGAGGTTGCAGTGAGCCAAGATTGCACCATTGCACTCCAGCCTGGCAACACAGCGAGACTCCGTCTCAAAAAAAAAAAAAAAAAAAAAAAGCAGTTAGGGTTACCACTCCAGAGGGGGGAATGATACAGGAGTTAAGAAGAAATTAATTAGGGTACAGAAGTTTTCCTTTTAATGAAAAGCAGCCCCAAATTATTTTCCTTTCTAACAAAGAGCAGCCTGTAAAATTGAGCTGCAGACATAGATGCCTGCAGTTGAGCCAATCATGTTCAAGATGGCGGCTCCATCTTCCCTTCTCTTTGTCAGCCACTTGTACAGTAAGGAGCAGACAAGATGGCGCTGGCCAAGGGGAAAGTTCATTTGCATAATAAGATTAGGGTGGGATGGCCAGCCTTCCCCTCACCTCCGTAAATGTCATACCTGATGGAACCAATCTATGAGCCCTATGTAAATCAGACACTGCCTCCTAAAGCCTGACTATAAAATCCAGGGCACCGGCTGCGGGCCGGACTTTTCCTCAGAAGTTCCCTCTCTGTCACTAGAGAGACAGCTGTTTTCCTTTCTCTTTCTTTTGCCTATTAAGCCTCCACTCCTAAACTCAAAACAAAAACAGTCACAAGCCCACCAAGTTCTGTTTACTCCTGTGGCCTTGCCTGCTCCTTCTGTGTCTATGATGGATCTGTGGACACATCTCTCACCATTTTGTGCTGTTTATTTTGTTTTAAACTTCTGATTCTTTACCAAATAATTCTTCCTTGTTTCCTCACAGTTGTTTTAGGGGAAGAGTTCAGAAAGATCCAAACCACCAGAGAGTAGAGAGCACCTGATTGGAAGCAGGTCTAACAGTGTCAGGGGGCAGCCAGAAAGGACCCCACACTAACTGGTCAGAGGCAAGTGTCAGCTCCACAAGCTGGAAAGTGGGAAGCTATGGCTGAGAAGCATTTGTCAAAAGGGAAAAACAATATTTGGAGGAGAATGTTGATTTTTTAATAGTGCTTCATGGAATCCAAGGCAAGATAGAAAATATCCAAGTTAGAATTCTGCAGTTTTAAGTAGGAACTGAGATGAAGAGCCAAGTACTGTACCTACAAGGGAAAACATTCCTAAAGGAGGCTGTGCCAGTAATTTAGTAACTGGGTATAATCTTCCCCAGGGAAAATTCTGGGTCTGTCCTACTACTCCCACACAATTAAGAGATTTTGGCTTCAACATTTGCCTAATCCATCCAAGCTGACAGGTGATGCTACCTCTGATTCCTTTTATGCTTTTAATGGGCTTATAATTAAGGATGAATAATACATTTAAAACTATGGTTATTACTGGGAGAGGATTTGGGAGAAATTAGGATTTTTATATTTCTGTACTACTTGATTTTTTTACATCAAGTTTATATAATTTTCCCAGTAAAAACAAATTTGGCATCTGATAGACTGAGATGGCTACACACAAGCCTGTGGGACAGGTTCTCTGCCTACTGGATACTTCAATTCCCAACTTTTGTCTTTCCTTTCATTCTCCCCCAAATAAAGATAATAGTACTCACCTCATATGGATCCTGGGAGATTTTTTTCCCCCTCCAAGGTATGGTGTCTGACTTAGTAACTGCCAATTAAAAAAAAAAAATCTCCCTCTTTGTGTTCTATTTTTTTGGGGGCCTGTTGCCCATTATGCAACAGCTCTCAAATCTCAAAAGTCAGTCAGGCTGAACATCTTAGGTAGCTGCTCACAAATTAATTATTGGGCTGATTTTAATTACAGATTGGAATCTCCTGGTGGGCAGGGTCTGGCGTCTTCTGCTTTGAATTCCTTAGAAGTACTTACATTTGCCGCAAAGCCTGCACTCAACCAAAATTTGCTGAATTTAATAGAATTAACACATAAGATTGAGGATTTTGAGTTCCAAAACAGATTTAACCAGGAGGTACTTTGGAGCAGGTAGCAATCTTCAAACTCCTTAAATTATACCATTTAACAATGGTTTTGTTTTAACTATCTCCTCCTCCTCCTCCTCCTCCTCCTCTTTCTTCTCCTCCTCCTCTCTCTTCCTCTTCCCCCTCCTCCTCCTCCTCCTTTCTTCTTTTTCTCCTCCTCTGCCTCCTTCTTCCTTTTCCTCTTCCTCCTCCTCCCTTTTCTTGTTTCTTCTTCCTGCTTGCTCCTTCTTCTCCCTCCTTCTTCTTCCTTCTTCTCCTTTTTGACCAATCAAGTGAAGCAGTGGAAGTGGAGAAGGAACAAAGAAATCTGTGACTGTGATGAATTAGTTGTAAATACCACTGTACTTGAACCAACCTTAATTTTCTTCTTTATAGTTTTTAGTATGTTCCAATTGTCCATCATGTGCATATATTATTTTTATAAACAGAAAAAAGTAAATGTCAGTTAAAAAAATAATATTACACATCTTGGTGCTGGCTCCTGTGTATCTACTTCCCCTCACCTTCTCATTTGCTTCATATCTTGGTGCTGGTTGCTCTGTAGCTACATCCCCCTCACCTTCTCATTTGCTTCTATTCTTGCCCTGGTCTCCAAAGCCTCCCAATTACTTCTTACGGATCCCTTCTCAGAAAGTGCCCAGAGTTATTTTCTAGCGGAAAGATTGAGGCCTTTGGAATCCACTAGACCAAGATTTGAATCCCAGCTCAGTGAAATCATGGGAAGTATCTTACCTCTCTGCATCTCAGTCTCCTTATCTGTAAAGGAAATAACACCTACCTTCTAGATTGTTGTGTAGTTTGGGTCAGCAGCTTTCCCACTTTTTATTATTATTATTATTTTAAAAAACTGAGATGGGGCTCTTGCTATGTTGCCCAGGCTGGTCACGAACTCATGGGCTCAAGTGATCCTTCTGCTTCAGCCTCCTAAGTAGCTGGGACTACAGGTGCGTACCACCATGCCTGGCTTGGTCATTTTGTTTAATTTTTTAATTTTTATTTTCTGTCTTTAAATTTTTTTAGTTTTAATTTTAATTTTATTTTTAATTTTCATGGGTACATAATGGGTGTGTGTGTATATATATACATGAAGTGTATGAGATATTTTGATACAGGTATAATAATCACATCAGGGAAAATGGTGTATCCCTTACCCCAAGCATTTATCCTTTCTTTGTTACAAATAATCTAATTATACTATTTTAGTTATTTTTACTATACAATAAATTGTTGACACTAGTCACCCTGTTGTGCTATCAAATACCAGATCTTATTCATTCTAATTATATTTTTGTATCCATTAACCATTTCTCCTTCTCCCTTCCCCAACTACTCTTCCCAGCCTCTGATAACCATTATTCTACTCTCTATTTCCATGAATTCAGTTGCTGTAATTTTTAGCTCCCACAAAGAACACACAAAGCTTGTCTTTCTATGCCAGGCTTACTTTACTTAACATAATGACCTCCAGTTCCATCCATATTGTTGCAAATGACAAGAATTCACCTTTATTATGGCCAAACACACTCCATTGTGTATGTGTACCACATTTTCTTTATCCATTCATCTGTTGATGGACACTTAGGTTGCTTCCAAATCTTGACTATTTTGAATAGTGCTGCAATAAACATGAAAATACAGATATCTCTTTGATATACTGATTTTCTTTCTTTTGAGTATATACCTAGGAGTAGGATTGCTGGATCATATGGTTGCTGTATTTTTAGTTTTTTGAGGGACCGCCAAGCTTTTCTCCATACTGGCTATACTAATTTCCATTCCCACCAACAATGTATGAGGGTTCCCCTTTTCTCCACATCCTCACCAGCATTCGTTATTGTCTGTCTTTTGGATAAAAGCCGTTTTAATGAGGGTGAGGTGATATCTCATTGTAGTTTTGATTTGCATTTGTCTGATGATCAATGATGGTGAGCACCTTCTCAGATACCTGTTTGCCATTTGTATGCCTTCTTTTGAGAAAAGCCTATTCAGATCTTTTGCCCATTTTTAAAATTGGATTAGTAGATTTTTTTCCTGTAGAGTTGTTTGAGCTCATTTTATATTTTTGTTATTAATCCTTGTAAGATGGATTTGTTTGTAAATATTTCCTCCCATTCTGTAGGCCGTCTCTTCTCTTTGTTGATTGTTTCTTTTGCTGTACAGAAGCCTTTAAGGGTATTACCCAAGAAATTTTTGCCCGGTCTAATGTCCTGGAGAGTTTCCCCAATGTTTTCTTTTAGCAGTTTCATAGCTTGAGGTCTTAGATTTAAGTATTTTTATATTCTTTTTGAGACAGGGTCTCACTGTGTTACCCAGGCTAGAGTGCAGTGGTCTCAGCTCACTACAACTTCCACCTCCCAGCTTAAAGTGATTCCTGTGCCCCAGTCTCTTGAGTAGCTGGGATTACAGGTGTGCATCAACATGCCCAGCTAATTTTTTGTATTTTTAGTAGAGACAGCGTTTTACCATGTTGGCCAGGCTGGTCTCAAACTCCTGGTCAAGTGATCCACCCACCTTGGCCTCCCAAAGTGCCAGGATTACAGCTGTGAGCCACCATGCCCAGCCAGATTTAAGTCTTTATTCCATTTTTATTTGATTTTTGTATATGGTGAGAGATAGTGGTCTAGTTTCATTCTTCTGCATATGGATATTCAGTTTTCCCAGCACCATTTATTGAAGAGAGTGTCCTTTCTCCAATGTAGGTTTTTGACAACTTTGTTGAAAATAAGTTTACTGTAGATGTATGGATTTGTTTCTTGGTTCTCTATTCTGTTTCATTGGTTTATGTGTCTGTTTTTATGCCAGTATCATGCTCTTTTGGTTATGCAGCTTTGTAGTATAATTTGAAGTCAGATAATGTGATGCTTCCAGTTTTGTTCTTTTTGCTCAAGATAGTTTTGGCTGTTCTGGGCCTTTTGTGGTTCCATATAAATTTTAGGATTGTTTTTGCCATTTCTGTGAAGAATGTAATTGGTATTTTGATAGGGTTTACATTGAATCTGTAGATTGCTTTAGGTAGTATAGATATTTTAACATATTGAGTCTCCCAATCCATGAACATGGAATATCTTTCCATTTTTTTGTGTCCTCTTCAATTTCTTTCATCAGTGTTTTATAGTTATCATTGTAGAGATCTTTTACTTCTTGGTTAAGGAGGTATTTAATATTAGGTATTTAAATTTAATATTATTTGTAAAATAAATGATTATATGTTGATTTTCTTTTTTTTTTTTTAGATGGAGCTTCACTTTGTCACCTAGGCTGGAGTGCAGTGGTGCCATCTTGGTTCACTGCAGCCTCCACCTCCTGGGTTCAAGTGATTCTCCTGCCTCAGCCTCCCTAGTAGCTGAGACTACAGGTATGCATCACCACACCTGGCTAATTTTTGTATTTTTAGCAGAGATGGGGTTTCACCACATTGGCCACACTGGTCTTGAACTCCTGACCTCAAGTGATCCACCCACCTTGGCCTCCCAAAGTGCTGGGATTACAGCCGTGAGCCACCATGCCTGGCCTGTATGTTGACTTTGTATCCTCCAACTTTACTGAATTTGTTTATCAGTTCTAATAGTTTTTTGGCAGAGTCTTTAGGTTTTTTTCAAATATAAGATCATATCATCCGCAAATAAGGATAATTTGACTTCTTCCTTTCCAGTTTGGATGCTCTTTATTTCTTTCTCTTGTCTGATTGCTCTAGCTAGGACTTCCAGTACTATTTTGAATAATAGTGGTGAAAGTGGGCATCTTTGTCATGTTCCAGATCTTTGAGAAAAGGCTTTAGGTTTTCCCCTAATTCACTATGATACTAGCTGTGGGTTTGTCATATAGCTTTTACTGTGTTGAGGTATGTTCCTTCTATGTCCAGTTTTTGGGGGGGTTTTATCATGAAGGGATGTTGAATTTTATCAACTGTTTTTTCAGCATCAGTTGAAATGATCATATGGTTTTTGCCCTTCATTCTGTTGATATTATATATCACATTGATTGATTTGTGTATGTTGAACCATCCTTGCATCTCTGGGATAAATCCCACTTGGTCATGATGAATGATTTTTTTTTTCCATTGGAAAGATACTGCAGATGAGATGAATAACACTTTAATGTGTTGTTGAATTCAGTGTGCTAGTATGTTGCTGAGGATTTTTGCATCAGGGATATTTGCCTGTAGTTTTTTTTTTTTTTATGTGTCTGTCTAGTTTTGGCATCAAGGTAATACTGGCCACGTAGGTGAGTTTGAAAATACTCCCTCCTCCTCTATTTTTCAGAATAGTTTGAGTAGGGTTGGTGTTTTGGGTCTTTCTTGCATTGCTATAAAGAAATAACTGAGGCTGGGCATGGTGGCTCATGCCTGTAATCCCAGCACTTTGGGAGGCTGAGGCAGGCAGATCACTTGAGGCCAGGAGTTTGAGACCAGCCTGGCTAACATGGTGAAACCCCATCTCTACTAAAAATATGAAAATTAGCTGGGTGTGGTGGTACACGCCTGTTCTTTCAGCTACTCAGGAAGCTGAGGCATGAGAATTGCTTGAACCCGGTGGGTGGAGGTTGCAGTGAGCTGAGATTGCACCACTGCCCTCCAGCCTGGGTGACAGAGTGAGACCGTGTCTCAAAAAAATAAAAAAAAAAAAAAAGAGAAATACCTGAGGCTGGGCAATTTACAAAGAAAAGAGTTTTAATTGGCTTATGGTTCTGTAGGCTGTACAAACATGGTGCTGGCATCTGCTCAGCTACTGGGGAGAACTCAGGGAGCTTTTACTCATGGCAGAAGGGTGCCAGGCACTTCACATGGTAAGATTTGGAGCAAGAGGTGGTGGGGGGAGGTGTCACATTTTACCAACAACCAGATCTCTCAAGAATGCACTCACTATTGCAAGGACAGCACCAAGCCATGAGGGATCTGCCCCATGATCCAAACACCTATCACCAGGCCCCACCTCCAATACTAGGGTTTACAATTCAACATGAGATTTGGGTAGGGACAAATATGAAACTATATCAGTTGGTATTAGTTCTTCTTCATATGTTTAGTAACATTTAGCAGTGAAGACATAGAGTCCTGGGCTTTCATTTATTACTTGTTATTGGTCTGTTCTGGTTTTGGATTTCTTCAAGGTTCAATCTTGGTAGGTTGTATCTGTCTAGGAATTTATCCATTTCTTCTAGGTTTTCCAATTTATTGGCATGTAGTTGCTCATAGTAGCCTCTAATGATCCTCTGAATTTCTGTGATATTGGTTGTAATGTCTCCTTTTTCATCTCTGATTTTATTTATATGAGTCTCCTCTCCTTTTTTTCTTAGTGAGTCTGGCTAAAGGATTGTTGATTTTTGTCTTTAAAAAAACAACTTTTCTTTTTGTTGATCTTTTCTATTGTTTCCTTCATTTCAATTTCATTTATTTTTGCTCTCATCTTTATTATTTCTTTTCTTCTAATAATTTTGGGTTTGGCTTGCTCTTGCTTTTCTAGTTCTTTGAAATGCATCATTATGTTGTTTATTTGAAGTTTTTCTTTTCTTTTTTTAATGTAGGTGCTTATGGCTATAAACTTTCTTCTTATTACTGCCTTCTCTGTATCCCATAGGTTTTGGTATGTTGTGTTTACATTATCATTTGTTTCCAGAATTTAAAAAATTTCCTTCTTAATTTCTTTGTTGACCCACAGTCATTTAGGAGCATACTTTTTAATTTCCATGTATTTGTATAGTTTCAAACGTTCCTCTTGTTATTGATTTCTAGTTTTTTCCATTGTGGTCAGAGAAGATATTTGATATAATTTCAATTTTTTAAGACTTATTTTGTGGTCTAACGTATGGTCTATCCTTGAGAATGATCCATGTGCTGAGGAGAAGAATGGTTATTCTGTAGCCATTGGATAAAATGTTCTGTAAATATCTATTAGATCTGGCCGAGCACGGTGGCTCACGCCTGTAACTCCAGCACTTTGGGAGACCAAGGCAGGTGGATCACAAGGTCAGGAGATCAAGACCATCCTGACTAACATGGAGAAACCCCATCTGTACCAAAAATACAAAAAAATTAGCCAGGCACGGTAGTGGGCACCTGTAGTCCCAGCTACTCGGGAGGCTGAGGCAGGAGAATGGTGTGAACCTGGGAGGTGGTGCTTGCAGTGAGCTGAGATCTCGCCACTGCACTCCAGCCTGGGCAACAGAGCAAGACTGTATCTCAAAAAAAAAAAAAATCTATTAGAGCCATTTGATCTACAGTGCAGATTAAGTCTGATGTTTCTTTGTTGATTTTCAGTCTGGATGATCTGTCCAATGCTGAAAGTGGGGTGTTGAAGTCTCCAGCTATTATTGTATTGGGGCCTATCTCTCTCTTTAGCTCTAATAATATTTACTTTATATATCTGGGTGCTCCAGTTGGAGTGCATATATTTTTACAATTGTTATATACTCTTGCCGAATTAACCTCTTTTCATTATATAATGACCTTCTTTGTCTCTTTTTATAGTTTTTGTCTTGAAATCTATTCTATCTGATGTAAGCATAGCTATTCATGATCCTTTTTGGTTTCCACTGGAATGGAATATATTTTTCTATCCCTTTATTTTAGTCTATGTGTGTCTTTATGGGTGAAGTGTGCTCCTTGTAGGCAACAAATCACCAGGTCTTGTTTTTTGTTTTTTTTTTTAAATCCATTCAGCCACTCTATGTCTTTTGAATGGAGAGTTTAGAGTTTAGTCCATTTAGATTCAATGTTATTATTGATAAGTAAGGACTTACTCTTGCCATTTTGTTATTTGTTTTCTAGTTGTTTTGTGGTCCTCTGTTCCCTCCTTCTTTCGTTCCTGTCTTCCTTTCTGTGAAGGTGATTTTCTCTGGTAGTATTTAAAAATTTCTTGCTTTTTATTTTTTGTGTATCTGTTGTATGTTGTTTTGGGGACTTTTTTTGAGATGGGGGTCTCTCTTGGTCACCCAGGCTGGAGTGCAGTGGTGCGATCTTGGCTCACTGCAACCTCTGCCTTTCAGGCTCAAGTGATCTGCCCATCTCAGCCTCCCAAGTAGTTGGGACCACAGGTGAGTGCCACTATGTCTGGCTAATTTTTTTTTTTGGTAGAGACAAGCACTTTTGTAGAGACAGCACTTTCACTGTGTTTTCCAGGCTGGTTTCAAACTCCTGAGCTCAAGCCAAAGGCCTGCTTTGGCCTCCCAAAGTGCTAGGATTACAAGTGGGAGCCACCACCCCTGGCCCCTGTTGTATGCTTTTTTATTTCAGGTTACCATAAGGCTTGTATTTAATATTTTATAACCCATTATTTATTTTATTATTTTTGGAATATTCACAACATAATCCATTATTTTAAACCAATGAAAACTTACCACTGATTACATAAATAAAGAAGCAAAGAAAAAATTAATAAAAACTCTACATTTTAACTTTGTCCTCATGCTTTTTAATTCTTTGGTGTTTGTGTTTGTGTCATATTGTACTGTCTATGTCTTGAAAAGTTGTTATAGTTATTAGTTTTGACTGGTTCACCTTTTGGTCTTTCCACTCAAGATATGAGCAGTTTACATACCATGATTACAGTGTTATAATATTCTGTTTTTTTTCTGTGTACTTCCAATTACCAGTGAGTTTTACACCTTCAGATTATTTTTCATTGCTCATTAATGTCCTTTTCTTTCAGATTAAAGAATTCCCTTCATCATTTCTTGTAGGACAGGTCTGGTGTTGATGAAATCCCGCAACTTTTGTTTGTCTAGGAAAGTCTTTATTTCTCCTTCATATTTCAAGGATATTTTCACCAGATACACTATTCTAGGATAAAATATTTTTTCCTTCAGCACTTTAAATATGCCATGTTAATCTTCCCTGGCCTGCAAGGTTTCCACTGGAAAGTCTGCTGCCAGACATACTGGAGCTCCATGGTATGTTATTTGTTTATTTTCTGTTGCTGCTTTTAGGATCCTTTCTGTATTCTTGACCTTGGGAGTTTGTTTATTAGATGTTTTGAGGTAATCTTCTTTGGGTTGAATTTGTTTGGTGTTCTATAACCTTCATATACTTGAATATTGATATCTTTCCCTAGGTTTGGGAAGGTCTTTGTTACTATCACTTTGAATAAACTTTCTACCCCATCTATCTCTCTATCTCCTCTTTAAGGCCAATAACTCTTTTTTTTTTTTCTTTTTGAGACAGAGTCTCACTTTGTTGCCCAGGCTGGAGTGCAGTGCTGTGATCTTGGTTCACTGCAGCCTCCACCTCCCAGGTTCAAGCAATTCTCCTGCCTCAGCCTCCAGAGTAGCTGGGATTAAAGGCACCCGCTGCCATGCCCAGCTATTTTTTGTATTTTAGTTGAGGCAGGGTTTCATGACGTTGGCGAGGCTGCTCTTGAACTCCTGACCTCGTGATCTGCCCACCTCGGCCTCCCAAAATGCTGGGATTACAGGCGTGAGCCACCACACCTGGCTGCAGCCAATAACTCTTAAATTTACCCTTTTGAGGCTATTTTCTAGATCTTGTAGGCATGCTTCATTCTTTTTTATTCTTTTTTCTTTTGTCTCTTCTGATTATATTTTCAAATTGCCTGTCTTCAAGCTCACTAATTCTTTCTTCTGCTTGATCAGTTCTACTGGTAAGAGACTCTGATGCACCCTTGTGTATGTATGTCAGTTTCATTTTTCAACTCCATAATTTTTGCTTGATTCTTTTTAGTTATTTCAATCTCTTTGTTAAAGTTATATGATAGGATTCTGAATTCTTTCTCTGTGTTAGCTTTAATTTCTTTGAGTTTCCTCAAAACAGTTTTTTTTTGTTTGTTTTTTTTTTTTGTTTGTTTTTTTTAAGACAGAGTCTTGCTTAGTTGCCCAGACTGGAGGGCAGTGGTGTGATCTTGGCTCACTGAATCTCCGCCTCCCAAGTTTAAGCAATTCTCCTGCCTCAGCCTCCCGAATAGCTGGGATTACAAGCGCCCGCCACCACGCCCAGCTATTTTTGTATTTTTAGTAGAGATAGGGTTTCACCATGTTGGCCAAGCTGGTCTTGAACTCCTGAGCTCAAGTGATCTACCCACCTTGGCCTCCCAAAATGTTGGGATTACAGGTGTGAGCCACCGTGCCTGGCCAAAACAGCTATTTTGAATTCTGTTTCAAAGGTCACATATCTCTGTTTCTCTGGGATTGGCCTCTGGTGCCTTATTCATTTGATGAGGTCATGTTTTCCTGGCTGGTCCTGATGCTTGTGGATGTTCATCAGTGTCTGAGTTAAACATTTATTATAGTCTTTGCAGTCCGGGCTGTTTGTATCTGTCCTTCCTGGGAAGGCTTTCCAGGAATTCAAAGGAACTTGGGTGTTGTGATCTAAGTTTTTGGTCACTGCAGCTCTATCTGCATTAGAGGGCATACCAAGCACAGAAATGCTGTGGCTCTTTCACAGTCTGTTGTATGTTTTTTGATTTGAGGTTACCATGAGGTTTGCAGATAATATTTTATCACTCATTAGTTTAAACTGCTGACAACTTAACACTGGTTACTCATAGAGGCACTGCCATGGTGGTCTTGGATAAGATCTGGAAGAATTCTCTGGATTACCAGGCAGAGACTCTTGTTGTCTTCCCTTATTTTCCCCCAGACAAAGTCTGTCTTTCTGTGATCAGCTGCCTGGAGTTGGGGGAGAAGTGACACAAACACCCCTGTGACCACCACCACTGGGACTGTGCAGGGTCAGACGTGAAGCCAGCATAGTACTGGGTCTTGCCCAAGGCCTATGGTAACCACCGCCTGGCTACTACCTATGTTCACTCAAGGCCCTATGGCTCTAAAATCAGCAGGTGGCAAAGCCAGCCAAGCTTATGTCCCTCTCTTTAGGGTGGCAAGTTTCCCCCAGCCTGGGGTGAATCCAGAGATGCCTTCCAGGAGCTGGGGCCTAGTCAGAAACCTTAGGAATCTACCTGGTACTCTATTGCACTGCGGCTGAACTGGCACCCAAGCCACAAGACAAAGTCCTTCCCACTTTTCCCTCCCCTTTCCACAAGCTGAGGAGTCTCTTGCCATGGCCACTTCCACCCCAGGCCTGTGGTGGGTACTGTCTGGCTACTGCTGATGTATACTCAAGGCCCAAGGGCTCTTCAGTAAGCTTGTGGTGAATGCTGCCCAGCCTGGGACTCACCCTTCAGGGAAGTGGGCTCCCTTCTGGCCCAGAGCAGGTCCAGGAATGCTATCTAAGAGCCAAAGCCTGGAATCAGGGACCTTAAGAGCCCCCTTGGTATTCTAACCCCACAGTGGCCAAGTCCCCTTTACTCTTTCCACTTCTTTTCTCAAGCAGAAGGAGTTTCTCCCCATAGCCACCACAGCTGGAATGTGCTGGGTCACATCTGAAGCCTGCACGTCTCTGAGTCTCATCCAAAGCCCATGATGAGTACTACCTGGCTACTTCTGATTATTCAGGGCCAAAGGGCTCTTTAGTCAGCTGGTGAGGAATCCTGCCAGGACTGGTCTTTCCCTTCAAGGCAGCAGGTTCCCTTATGGCCCAGGGTGTGGCTAGAAATGTCAGCTTGGAGCTATGACCTGGAATGTGGGCCTCAGGACTTTGCCTGGTGCCCTATCCTACTGCAGCTGAGCTGGTATCCAATGCAAGACAAAGTCATCTTTGCTCTTCCCTCTCCTCTTCTCAAGCAGAGGAAAGAAGTCTCTCTCTGAGCTTTGAGCTGCCCTTCCTGGGGTTGGGAGAGGGGTGGTGCAAGCAATCCCTTGGCCATCCCAGCTAGTGTCTCACTAGGTTGTGTGCCCCCCACATTCACTGGCTCTGAGCCAGCACAGCACCAGGAATTACCCAGGAATTGCCATCCTTGTGGCCTAGACTGCCTTTCAAGTTTATGTAGAACCTCAGAGCACTTCAGCCCATGGTGGGGAGGCTTACTGGAACTCAGGTTCCCATTGCTGGGATGGATGATTTGCCTCTAGCTAGGGCTGGTCTAAATGATCCCTCCACGGGACCTGGGTGAGTTCTTCCCAGTGTTGCTTTGTGCTATGACTGGGCAGCACTGAGTTCCAATGCAAAGTCTGAAAATCACTGCACTCTTCCTCTCCCAGAAGCACACATTCTCTCTCCATGCCAGGTGGCTGCTGCCGGGGAATGGGGGAGAGACAGCATTTAGCAATTCAAGACTGTCTTACCCTCTTCAGTTACTCTTTCAGTGATACGAAGTTAAAACCAGGTACTGTGATCACTCACCTGATTTTTGGTTCTTATGAAGGTGCTTTTTTGTGTGTGGATAGTTATTCAATTTGGTGTTCCTGCAGGGAGCGGGATTAGTGGAGGCTTCTATTCAGCCATCTTGCTCCACCTCCCCTGGCTATGTCCTTTTAAATATTTATAATCGACATATAATATATTACACTTAAAGTATACAATAAGTTCTAAAATATAACTGTGAAATCATCATCGAACTCTAGATAATTAACATATCCATCAACCCTAAAGTTTCCTCATGTTTAGATGATCTCCTTTCCCTCTAGAAACCACTCATCTACTTTCTGTCATATAGATTATAGTTTACCTTTTCTGGAGTTTTATATAAACAGAATCATATAGTATATGCTCTTTTCTGTCTGACTTCTTTTATTTACCATGATTATTTCATCCATGTTACATGTATCAACAGTTTATTCCTTGTTTGTTGATGATAGTATTTCATTGTATGGATATATACTCCAATGGGTTTATTCATTTGCCTGCTGATGTATGTTGGATTGTTTGTAGTTTTCAGCTATCACAAATAAAACTGCTATAAACATTAATGTCCAAGTCTTTGTATAGACATATGCTTTCATTTTCTCTTGGGCAAATACCTTGGGTGGAGTGGCTGGATCTTATGGCCAGTGTATGTTTAACTTTATAAAGAGCTGTCAAAGTGTTTTCCTTTTTCTTTTTTCTTTTTGAGATGGAGTCTTGCTCTGTTGCCCAGGCTGGAGTGCAGTGGCACAATCTCGGCTCACTGCAACCTCTGCCTCCCAGGTTCAAGCAATTCTCCTGCCTCAGCCTCCCGAGTAGTTGGGGTTACAGATGCCTGCCACCATGCCCAGCTAATTTTTGTATTTTTAGTAGAGACAGGGTTTCACCATGTTGGCCAGGCTGGTCTCAAACTCCTGATCGCAAGTGATCTGCCCACCTTGACCTCCCAAAGTGCTCAGATTACAGGTGTGAGCCACCACGCCCAGCCCCAAATTGTTTATACCATTTTATATGCCCACCAGGATTATATGAGAGTTCCAGTTCTTCTAAATTCTTGCCAACATTTACTATTTTGAATAAACGTTCATTGTAAAAAAATTTTAAGAGGGTTATATAGGGAAAAAAGGGCCGCTATTAATCTGTTAATTGCACTACTGGGAGATAAAGCTATTAAACTGTCATATTTGTGGCTGGGCATGGTAACACATGCTTGTGATCCTAGCACTTTAGGAGGCTGAGGAAGGAGGATCACTTGAGACCAGGAGTTCGAGACCAGCCTGGGCAACACAGCAAGACTCTGTCTCCACAAAAATATTAAAAATTAAAAAAAAGAAAATTGTCATGTTTGCAGACTTCCCAAATTTGCCCTCCTAGGCAAACAGTGCTCTTGTTTTTAAACAAATAGTTGTATATATGATTTTCACCCTCACTATTCAAAACATGTCATAAATGGTAAATCCAAGAAAAATACAGGTATTTCCCCCCAAAGAAAACTGTAAAATCGACTTTTTTCTATCTGTACTGTTTTTTATTGGTTTTTAAATTGGGTTTCCAAGTGAGTAAATCAGAATCTATCTGTAATGGATTTTAAATTTAGTGTTTCTCTGTGATGTACTAAACAAGAGGCAAAAATAGCCCTGTCCCTTGCTAAACTTCTAAGGCATTTTCTAGTACAACTCAACACTAACATTTCAGGCCTTTAGTGCCTTATATGAGTTTTTAAAAGGGGGAAAAGGGAGGGAGCAAGAGTGTCTTAACTCATAAATTTATGCATAACAATTATTCTCATATTTTAGTTATTGAGAGGGCTGGTAGAAAAACTAGGTAAATAATATTAATAATTATAGTGCTTATTAAACACTACAGAACACTTACTATGTGCCAGGCATTGTGGGAGGCTCTCTCTTCTTGTGCATTATCTCATTTCATTAGGTCCATGGAGAGTATTGCATTTTCTTAGTTTAGGCATGGCCTCCACAATAAGGATTATCAAAAGCCTAAAAATATGTAAAAGAAACCTAGAAGTTATTTGTTGTGCTCCTTGGGGAAGCTAGGCAAATCTTTTCAACTGAAAACCATGTTGACTTCCAAGATCTCTGCCTCTCCCCATCCCCATGGTCCACTTCCTCTTCTCACTGTTCCTCTTAGAAAAGACCTGTGGACTCCACCACCACGAAATGGCAGCACCTTATTTATGGTCACTTTAGAGGGTAGGTTTACTTAATGGGTCTGCCTGCCATGTTTAACGTCCTTGGCTGGGCTCAAGGCAGATGCAGTCCAAACTCTCACTAAAATTGCCGAGCCCTTTGTCTTCCAGTGTCTAAAATATTAATGTCAATGGAATCAGGCCACAGTTTGAATTCTAATCTCTCAGCCTTTTTTTCCCCTGTCCATAAAATGAATGGGGGTAATTCTTTCCTCCTACAGTTTATGTATTCACTAATTCATTCATTCATCCATCCATTCGTTCACTCAGTTTACTGAGTACCTACTATGTGCCAGCCCCTGTTCTAGGGTGGAAACTAAGAGAATGATGTACCTGGAGGGCGCTGGAAGTTCTAAAGCCCTAGCAGTTACTGCTTTTACTATTAGTGGTCGTTTTTTTCTTCCCCCCTACAGATCAACAGAACAAAGAAAATTACCTAAACAGCAAGAACATAGGGAGGAACTTCTTGGCACAGAACTTCCCAAACACTTTTTCCTTGAAGGGATTCTTCAAGAAGCAAGAAAGGTACTCTTTCGCTAGGACCTTCTCTGAGCTGTCCTCAGGATGCTTTTGGGACTATTTTTCTTGCCCAGAGAATCGAGAAACCCTGCAGCGAATTCCCAAGCTGTAGTTATAAACAGAAGTTCTCCTTCTGCTAGGTAGCATTCAAAGATCTTAATCTTCTGGGTTTCCGTTTTCTCGAATGAAAAATGCAGGTCCGAGCCGTTAACTGGCTGGGGCACCATTAGCAAGTCACTTAGCATCTCTGGAGCCAGTTTGCAAAGCGAGGGGGCGGCCTTAAGGTGCCTCCAGCCTGAAGTCCTAGAATGAGCGTCCCGTGTCCCAAGCTGGGGCGCGCACCCCAGATCGGAGGGCGCCGACGTACAGACAGCAAATCCACCCAATCTAGTGCATGCCTTCTTAAACATCACGAGACTCTAAGAAAAGGAAACTGAAAACGGGAAAGTCCCTCTCTCTAACCTGGCTCTGCGTTGCTGGCTTGGAGACGGGTGACGGTCCCCGCGGGCCTTGTCTGATTGGCTGTGCAAGCGTGGAATATAAGTGGAGGCGTCGCGCCCCCGCGGGCATTCCTGAAGCGGACGGCGGGCATTGCTGAAGCGGACAGCATTCGGGCCAAGATGTCTCGCTCCGTGGCCTTAGCTGTGCTCGCGCTACTCTCTCTTTCTGGCCTGGAGGCTATCCAGCGTGAGTCTCTCCTACCCTCCCGCTCCGCACCCTCTGTGGCCCTCTCTGTGCGCTGTCGCTCCTTGACTTCCCTTCTCCAAGTTACCTTGGTGGCCCGCCGTGGGGCTAGTCCAGGGCTGGGTCTCGGGGAAGCGGTGGGGTGGCCTGGGAGTGGGGAAGGGGGTGCGCACCCGGGATGCGCGCTACTTGCCCCTTTCGGCGGGGAGCAGGGGAGACCTCTGGCCTACGGCGACGGGAGGGTCGGGACAAAGTTTAGGGCGTTGATAAGCGTCAGAGCGCCGAGGTTGGGGGAGGGTTTCTCTTCCGCTCTTTCGCGGGGCCTCTGGCTCCCCGAGCGCAGCTGGAGTGGGGGACGGGTAGGCTCGTCCCAAAGGCGCGGCGCTGAGGGTTGTGAACGCGTGGAGGGGCGCTTGGGGTCTGGGGGAGGCGTCGCCCGGGTAAGCCTGTCTGCTGCAGCTCTGCTTCCCTTGGACTGGAGAGCTGTGGACTTCGTCTAGGCGCCCGCTAAGTTCGCCTGCCCTAGCATCTCCGGGTCTATGTGGGGCCACACCGTGGCGAGGAAGCAGCACGCGACGTTTGTAGAATGCTTGGCTGTGATACAAAGCGGTTTCGAATAATTAACTTATTTGTTCCCATCACGTCACTTTTAAAAAATTATAAGAACTACCCGTTATTGACATCTTTCTGTGTACCAAGGACTTTATGTGCTTTGCGTCATTTAATTTTGAAAATAGTTATCTTCCGCCATAGATAACTACTATGGTTATCTTCTGCCTCTCACAGATGAAGAAACTAAGGCACCGAGATTTTAAGAAACTTAATTACACAGGGGATAAATGGCAGCAATCGAGACTGAAGTCAAGCCTAACCAGGGCCCTTGCGGGAGCGCATGCCTTTTGGCTGTAATTCGTGCAGTTTTTTTAAGAATAACGCCTGCCTTCTGCGTGAGATTCTCCAGAGCAAACTGGGCGGCATGGGCCCTGTGGTCTTTTCGTACAGAGGGCTTCCTCTTTGGCTCTTTGCCTGGTTCTTTCCAAGATGTACTGTGCCTCTTACTTTCGGTTTTGAAAACATGCGGTGGTTGGGCGTGGTAGCTCACGCCTGTAATCCCAGCACTGAGGGAGGCCGAGGCAGGAGGATGGCTTGAGGTCAGTAGTTGAGACCAGCCTGGCCAACATGGTGAAGCCTCGTCTCTACAAAAAATAAAAACAAAAATTAGCCGGGTGTGGTGGCTCCCGCCTGTGGTCCCAGCTGCTCCAGTGGCTGAGGCGGGAGGATCTCTTGAGCCTAGGAGTTTGAGCTATCATGGCGCCAGTGCACTCCAGCGTGGGCAACAGAGCGAGACCCTATCTCTTAAAAAAAAAAAAAAAAAAGAGAAAAAAAAAGAAAGAAAGAAGTGAAGGTTTGTCAGTCAGGGAAGTTGTAAAACCATTAATAAAGATAATCCAAGATGGTTACCAAGACTGTTGAGGACACCAAAGATCTTGAGCACTTTCTAAATACACTAAGCAATGCACTAAGCGCTCTCACCTTTTCCCCTGGCAAAACATGATCGAAAGCAGAATGTTTTGCTCATGAGAAAATTGCATTTAATTTGAATACAATTTATTTACAACATAAAGGATAATGTATATATCATCACCATTACTGGTATTTGCTGGTTATGTTAGATGTCATTTTAAAAAATAACAATCTGATATTTAAAAAAAAATCTTATTTTGAAAATTTCCAAAGTAATACGTGCCATGCATAGACCATTTCTGGAAGATACCACAAGTAATGGTGATTGCCTCTGAAGGTCTATTTTCCTCCTCTGACGTGTGTGTGGGTTTTGTTTTTGTTTTACTGTGGGCATAAATTAATTTTTCAGTTAAGTTTTGGAAGCTTAAATAACTCTCCTAAAGTCATAAAGCCAGTAGCTGGTTGAGCCCAAATTCAAACCCAGCCTGTCTGATACTTGTCCTCTTCTTAGAAAAGATTACAGTGATGCTCTCACAAAATCTTGCCGCCTTCCCTCAAACAGAGAGTTCCAGGCAGGATGAATCTGTGCTCTGACTCCTGAGGCATTTAATATGTTCTTATTATTAGAAGCTCAGATGCAAAGAACTCTCTTAGCTTTTAATATTATGAAAAAAATCAGGTCTTCATTAGATTCCCCAGTCCACCTCTTGATGGGGCTAGTAGCCTTTCCTTAATGATAGGGTATTTCTAGAGAGATATATCTGGTCAAGGTGGCCTGGTCCTCCTTCTTCTCCCCACAGCCTCCCAGACATGGAGGAGTAGCTGCCTTTTAGTGATCATGTACCCTGAATATAAGTGTATTTAAAAGAATTTTATACACATATATTTAGTGTCAATCTGTATATTTAGTAGCACTAACACTTCTCTTCATTTTTGATGAAAAAGATAGAGTTTATAATATTTTCTTCCCACTTCCCCATGGATGGTCTAGTCATGCCTCTCATTTTGGAAAGCACTGTTTCTGAAACATTAGGCAATGTATTCCCAACCTGGCTAGTTTACAGCAATCACCTGTGGATGCTAATTAAAACGCAAATCCCACTGTCACATGCATTACTCCATTTGATCATAATGGAAAGTATGTTCTGTCCCATTTGCCATAGTCCTCACCTATCCCTGTTGTATTTTATTGGGTCCAACTCAACTATTTAAGGTATTTGCCAGCTCTTGTATGCATTTAGGTTTTGTTTCTTTGTTTTCTAGCTCATGAAATTAGGTACAAAATCAGAGAAGGATCTGGCATATAAACCGTCAGCAGAAATAGAGGTTTTGTTGTTTGGTAAGAACATACCTGGGGTTGGCTGGGCGCCGTGGCTCGTGCCTGTAATCCCAACACTTTGGGAGGCCAAGGCAGGCGGATCACTTGAAGTTGGGAGTTCGAGACCAGCCTGGCCAACATGGTGAAACCCCGTTTCTACTAAAAATACAAAAATTAACCAGGCATGGTGGTGTGTGCCTGTAGTCCCAGGAATCACTTGAACCCAGGAGGCGGAGGTTGCAGTGAGCTGAGATCTCACCACTGCACACTGCACTCCAGCCTGGGCAACGGAATGAGATTCCATCCCAAAAAATAAAAATAAAAAAAATACAGAACATACCTTGGGTTGATCCACTTAGGAACCTCAGGTAATAATAATAACATCTGCCACGTATAGAGCAATTGCTATGTCCCAGGCACTCTACTAGACACTTCATACAGTTTAGAAAATCAGATGGGTGTAGATCAAGGCAGAAGCAGGAACCAAAAAGAAAGGAGTAAACATAAGAAAAAAAATGGAAGGGGTGGAAACAGAGTACAATAACATGAGTAATTTGATGGGGCTATTATGAACTGAGAAATGAACTTTGAAAAGTAGCTTGGGGCCAAATCATGTAGACTCTTGAGTGATGTGTTAAGGAATGCTATGAGTGCTGAGAAGGCATCAGAAGTCTTTGAGAGCCTCCAGAGAAAGGCTCTTAAAAATGCAGCACAATCTCCAGTGACAGAAGATACTGCTAGAAATCTGCTAGAAAAAAACCAAAAAAGGCATGTACAGAGGAATTATGAGGGAAAGATACCAAGTCATGGTTTATTCTTTGAAATGGAGGTGGCCTGTTGGGAAGGTGGAAGCTCATTTGGCCAGAGTGGAAATGGAATTGGGAGAAATCGATGACCAAATGTAAACACTTGGTGCCTGATGTAGCTTGACACCAAGTTAGCCCCAAGTGAAATACCCTGGCAATATTAATGTGTCTTTTCCCCATATTCCTCAGGTACTCCAAAGATTCAGGTTTACACACGTCATCCAGCAGAGAATGGAAAGTCAAATTTCCTGAATTGCTATGTGTCTGGGTTTCATCCATCTGACATTGAAGTTGACTTACTGAAGAATGGAGTGAAAATTGAAAAAGTGGAGCATTCAGACTTGTCTTTCAGCAAGGACTGGTCTTTCTATCTCTTGTACTACACTGAATTCACCCCCACTGAAAAAGATGAGTATGCCTGCCGTGTGAACCATGTGACTTTGTCACAGCCCAAGACAGTTAAGTGGGGTAAGTCTTACATTCTTTTGTAAGCTGCTGAAAGTTGTGTATGAGTAGTCATATCATAAAGCTGCTTTGATATGAAAAAGGTCTATGGCCATGCTACCCTGAATGAGTCCCATCCCATCTGATATAAACAATCTGCATATTGGGATTGTCAGGGAATGTTCTTAAAGATCAGATTAGTGGCACTTGCTGAGATACTGATGCACAGCATGGTTTCTGAACCAGTAGTTTCCCTGCAGTTGAGCAGGGAGCAGCAGCAGCACTTGCACGAGTACATATACACTCTTAACACTTCTTACCTACTGGCTTCCTCTAGCTTTTGTGGCAGCTTCAGGTATATTTAGCACTAACGAACATTTCAAGAAGGTATAGGCCTTTGTTTGTAAGTCCTGCTATCCTAGCATCCTATAATCCTGGACTCCTCTAGTACTTTCTGGCTGGATTGGTATCTGAGGCTAGTAGGAAGGGCTTGTTCCTGCTGGGTAGCTCTAAACAAGGTATTCATGGGTAGGAACAGCAGCCTATTCTGCCAGCCTTATTTCTAACCATTTTAGACATTGTTAGTACATGGTATTTTAAAAGTAAAACTTAATGTCTTCCTTTTTTTTCTCCACTGTCTTTTCCATAGATCGAGACATGTAAGCAGCATCATGGAGGTAAGTTTTTGACCTTAAGAAAATGTTTTTGTTTCACTGTCCTGAGGACTATTTATAGACAGCTCCAACATGATAACCCTCACTATGTGGAGAACATTGACAGAATAGCATTTTAGCAGGCAAAGAAGAATCCTACAGGGTCACATTCCCTTCTCCTGGGGAGTGGCATGAAGAAGGTGTATGGCCCCAGGTATGGCTATATTACTGACCCTCTACAGAGAGGGCAAAGGAACTGCCAGTATGGTATTGCAGGATAAAGGCAGGTGGCTACCCACATTACCTGCAAGGCTTTGATCTTTCTTCTGCCATTTCTACATTGGACATCTCTGCTAAGAGAAAATGAACCACTCTTTTCTTTTGTATAATAGTTGTTTTATTCTTCAGACAGAAGAGAGGAGTTATACAGTTCTGCAGACATCCCATTCCTGTATGGGGACCGTGTTTGCCTCTTAGAGGCTCCCAGGCCACTAGAAGAGATAACAGATTGTTATAACTTGATATAATGATACTATAATAGATGTAACTATAAGAAGCTCCAGAAGCAAGAGAGAGGGAGGAACTTGGACTTCTCTGCACCTTTAGTTGGAGTCCAAAGGCTTTTCAATGAAATTCTACTGCCCAGGGTACATTGATGCTGAAACCCCATTCAAATCTCCTGTTATATTCTAGAACAGGGAATTGATTTGGGAGAGCATCAGGAAGGTGGATGATCTGCCCAGTCACACTGTTAGTAAATTGTAGAGCCAGGACCTGAACTCTAATATAGTCATGTGTTACTTAATGATGGGGACATGTTCTGAGAAATGCTTATACAAATCTAGGTGTTGTAGCCTACTACACGCATAGGCTACATGGTATAGCCTATTGCTCCTAGACTACAAACCTGTACAGCCTGTTACTGTACTGAATACTGTGGGCAGTTGTAACACAATGGTAAGTATTTGTGTATCTAAACATAGAAAAGTTACAGTAAAAATATACTATTTTAATCTTATGAGACCACTGTCACATATACAGTCCATCATTGACCAAAACATCATATCAGCATTTTTTCTTCTAAGATTTTGGGAGCACCAAAGGGATACACTAACAGGATATACTCTTTGTAATGGGTTTGGAGAACTGTCTGTAGCTACTTCTTTTAAAAAGGTGATCTACACAGTAGAAATTAGACAAGTTTGGTAATGAGATCTGCAATCCAAATAAAATAAATTCATTGCTAACCTTTTTGTTTTCTTTTCAGGTTTGAAGATGCCGCATTTGGATTGGATGAATTCCAAATTCTGCTTGCTTGCTTTTTAATATTGATATGCTTATACACTTACACTTTATGCACAAAATGTAGGGTTATAATAATGTTAACACGGACGTGATCTTCTTTATAATTCTACTTTGAGTGCTGTCCCCATGTTTGATGTATCTGGGCAGGTTGCTCCACAGGTAGCTCTAGGAGGGCTGGCAACTTAGAGGTGGGGAGCAGAGAATTCTCTTATCCAGCATCAACATCTTAGTCAGATCTGAACTTTTCAATCTCTTGCACTCAAAGCTTGATAAGATGGTTATGTGTGCATAAGTTAACTTCCAATTTACATACTCTGCTTAGAATTTGGGGGGAAAATTTAGAAATATAATTGACAGGATTATTGGAAATTTGTTAAAATGAATGAAACATTTTGTCATATAAGATTCATATTTACTTCTTATACATTTGATAAAGTAAGGCATGGTTGTGGTTAATCTGGTTTATTTTTGTTCCACAAGTTAAATAAATCGTAAAACTTGATGTGTTGTCTCTTATATCTCACTCCCACTATTACCCCTTTATTTTCAAACAGGGAAACAGACCTGTTTGAAACAGTCTTGTTTACCAAATTCCACTTGGTAAAAAATGTGAACCTCTTGTATATAGGGTTTGGCTCACAGTGTAAAGGGCCTCAGTGATCCCCATTTTCCAGATTAGGAATCTGATGCTCAAAGAAGTTAAATGGCATAGTTGGGGTGACACAGCTGTCTAGTGGGAGGCCAACCTTCTATATTTTAGTCAGAGTTCTTTCCTGTGGGCCAGGTCATGAGGAGTATGCAGACTCTAAGAGGTAGCAAAAGTATCTGGAGGATTTAATATTTTAGCAAGGAAGAGATCTACAGTCATCCCTTGGTCTCCCTGGGGGATCGGTTTCAGGACCCCTTCTTGGACACCAAAATCTATGGATATTTAAGTCTGTTCTATAAAATGATATAGTATTTGCATATAACCTATGCACATCCTCCTGTATACTTTAAATCATTTCTAGATTACTTATAATACCTAACACAATGTAAATGCTATGCAAATAGTTGTTATTGTTTAAGGAATAATGACAAGAAAAAAAAGTCTGTACATGTTCAGTAAAGACACAACCATCCCTTTTTTTCTGCAATGTGTTTGATCCATGGTTTGCTGACTCCACAAATGTGGAGCCCCTGGATACGGAAGGCCAGCTGTACTTTGAATGACAAATAACAGATTCAACATTTTCAAGGCATAGTTTTATACCTGATGGCCAGCTTTGTTTATTTGACCAAGAATCTGAGTTAGCTAGTTCTAGGTACTGACAGGATAAATAAAACACAACACGCTCCCAATCTTCTCAGTTTAGCGGAGGGACAGATATGCACTCAAATAATTAAAATATATCCTGGTAAGAATATAGCATAGGTATGCGCGAAGAACTCGGCAATCGAAATTTTGTTGTTCAGGCTGGACGTGGTGTCTCATGTCTGTAATCCCAGCACTTTGGGAGGCTACGGTAGGATGATCGCTTGAGCCCAGGAGTCCACGACCAGCCCGGGCAACATAACGAGACCCTGTCTCAATTCAAAAAATTGAATTAAAAAAAACAAAAAATAATTTTTTTAAAAAAGAAATGTTGTTGTTCAAGGAACAACAACAAAAATCTAGGGAGGTGTTAGAGAAGCCATTTGCCTGAGCTGAGAGTAAGTTGCTAGTGGTTCTCTTGATTGGTGGGTGGGGCCTGGGTTTCCAGGCATAGTAGCCAGGAAGGACAGCCACATGGCAGGTTTGGGTAATTCCAAACAGTGGAGCAAAGGTATCTGGGGGAAGACTTGTAGGAACTCAGCTGAAAAAATTGGAGGATGATACTCTGAAAGAAAAACAAGTTTTAAAATTTCTACTCTTACACTTAACACAGAATGCTTCTGTGACCAGATATGTACGGGTTTTCCTCCATACTCTGTCAGAAGAAAAACTTTAGACAGATTAAATTTAACAGAGTTTAACTGAGCAAAAATGATTCTCAAACCAGGCAGCTGCCACAGCCAGAATAGGTTCAAAATGACTCTGGGGGTGCCACATGGTTGGATAACATCTAGGGACAGAAAAAGGAAAGTGATGTGCAGAAAATGGAAGTCAGGGGCAGAAATAGCCAGATTGGTTGCAGTTCAGCATTTGCCTCATTTAAACAGGGTTTGAAGAGTTGGCCACCTGTGATTGGCTGAGACTCTGTGGTATAAGAGTAAGTTACAGTCTGTTTACACATCCAGTTAGGTTACAGTTCACTATGCAGAGAGAAATCTTTAGCCTGAACTTACATAGGGAGGCAGCTTTATTTATTTATTTAATTTTTTTTTGAGACAAGGTCTCACTCTGTCACCTGGGCTGGAGTTCAGTGGTATGATCATGGCTTACTGCAGCCTCGACTTCCTGGCCTCAAGCAATCCTCCCGCCTCAGGCTCCAGAGTAGCTGGGACTACAGGCATATGTCACCATGCCTGGCTAATTTTGTTTTTTAATTTTTAGTAGAGATGAACTCCTGGCCTTGCAGAATTCTTTCACCTCAGCCTCCCAAAATGCTGGGATTATTACAGGTGTGAGCCACTGCGCCCAGCCAAGGCAATTTTAGGCTTAAACCTTTTTTTGAGACGGTTTCTCTCTTGTTGTCTAGGCTGGAGTGCAGTTGCACCATCTTGGCTCACTGCAACCTCCACTTCCAGGGTTCAAGTGATTCTCGTTCCTCAGCCTCCCGAGTAACTGGGATTACAGGCATGTGCCACCACACCTGGCTAATTTTGTGTTTTTAGTAGAGATGGTGTTTCACCATGTTGTCCAGGCTGGTCTCAAACTCCTGGCCTCAAGTGATCCTCTGGCCTCAGCTTCCCAGAGTACTGAGATTACAGGCATGAGCCACTGTGCCCTGCCTAGACTAAACTTAATTTAACAACACCAAACAATCTCCAGCAGACACCAACTGGGTATCCTATAATTCAATTAGATTTTGATGGGATCTACCTGGAGATGGTGTCAGATCCCACTGGTTAAGGGTTCAGTCCCACAAGACTGCCCTCCACTTCAGATGCCAATCACACATTGTAGGTTGTTACCTCTACTTCTGACTGACCAGCTGGAAACCAGGACTCCCATGACTCCCTCCTTGACTTTGGTTAATTTGCTAGGACAGTTCATATTTACCAATCTATTATAAAAGATTAAAGGCTACAGACGAATAGCTAGATGAAAAGATGAATAGGGCTATATGTAGGGGGTTGTGGTGGTGACAGTCCATGCCCTCTCCAGGTGTATGCCACCCTCCCAGCACCTCCACACATTCAGCAAACAGGAAGCTCATCGTTCAAGAGTTTTTATAGAGCTTGATCTCCAGCTCCTCTTCACCTTCCCAGAGATGGATGGGTGGGGGTGGAAGTTCCAACACACTAATCTTCTCATCACTTGGTCTTTCTGGTGACTAGCACCATCCTGAGGCTATCTAGGGGCCAAAACCTATAATAAGTATAACCTCATTAGCACATACTCAAGGGTTACCAAAGAGGCTTATTATTAATAACAAAAGACACTCCTATCACTCAAAATTCAAAGGCTTTTAGGAACTTCTGACAGGAACTGGGGACAAAGACCAAATGTGTTTCATATTACACCACATTTACCTAGGCCATTCATTAACTCTTCACCTGGCTGCAAACTAAAGTTACATGTAGAGTTTGTAAGAACAAAACAAACACAAACACACACACACAAACACACACACACACACACACACACACACAAAACAACAAGCCAGGCACGGTGGCTCATGCCTGTAATCTCAACACTTTGGAAAGTCAAGGTGAGCAGATCACGAGGTCAGGAGTTCAAGACCAGCCTGGCTAACATGGTGAAAACCTGTCTCAAGTAAGAATACAAAAACTAGCCGGGCACGGTGGCACGCGCCTGTAATCCCAGCTACTCAGGAGGCTGAGGCAAGAGAATCGCTTGAACCTCGGAGGCAGAGGTTGCAGTGAGCCGAGATCGTGCCATTGCACTCCAGCCTGGGTGACAGAGTGAGACTCCGTCTCAAAAACAGCAACAACAACAACAACAACAACAACACCTCACCAGCTTCCCAGACTCCCATCCAGGCCAATTAAATCATAATCTCTCGATATGGAGCCCAGGTATAGTGTTATTTTTTAAAAAACCTCTAGATAGTTTTAATGTACATCCAAGATTGACAGACCCATTGAGTTCAATCATAAAGAACACCCTCTCCATTCCATATCATTCAACAGAGCTATTTTGTGAGGGGCTGCTCTGCTGGCTGATATTACAAGGTAATAGTATGTCAAAGTCAAATGAAATATAGAGTTGAATCTCTGAAATTAAAATGTTTTATTTGGGAGGAAAGAATTGCAACTCAGGGCATATACACAGACCAGCTGGTCTTTGGCATGCCTGAAGTACGAAAAGGTTTTATAAAATGGGAAAATGTT
The DNA here is from genome assembly GCF_028885625.2 of Pongo pygmaeus. Classification (NCBI taxonomy): domain Eukaryota; kingdom Metazoa; phylum Chordata; class Mammalia; order Primates; family Hominidae; genus Pongo; species Pongo pygmaeus. Next base: position 49,930,753 of record NC_072389.2, read on the forward strand.
ACTTATCGCTCTGAGAAAATTTCACTGGTGCTAGTAAGGTTTTGAGGAGCTGGCAAGTTTTGACTGGCAAATGATGACAATGAACAGAACTAGTCTCAGAGTTGTAGCAGGTCATTTCAGTAACCATTAATTAAACCTGGTTTCAGGTGATAGCAGGCAGTTTCAGCTGCCAGGCTTGAAGAAAATTGCATTTTTGGAACTATGTTTTGTGCCCTGAGTGCTTCTCCCTGGCTTCTTGACTCTGTTTTAGTTGAGTAAGACAAAAATGACCCAGTTTGTATGATCAACTTTCACAGTTCCTTTGGAGCATGCCTTAGTTCCTCTTTTTAGAAGAGAGCAAGCAAAGAGGAGGAATACTGGAAGCTTAATTAACCTTATTAAATATAATTGTGCAATGCAAATAAAACTGAAAAGTCCCAACATCAGTAATAAAGAAGTAGATCCTACATACTGACATGGAAGAATACCCATACTATATTGCTGAAAGAAAAATTAGTTTCTAGAAAATATGTGTAAGAAGCCATTTTAAAAAAACAAACTAGGTGGGGCATGGTGGCTCACACCTGTAATCCCAGCATTTTTGGAGGCCAAGGCAGGAGGATTGCTTGAGCTAAGAAGTTTGAGACAAGCCTGGGCAACATAGTGAGACCCAGTCTCTCTCTCTATTTATGTATTTATTTGTGTATGTACGTATTTATTTATTTATTTATTTATTTGAGACGTAGTCTTGCCGTGTCACCCAGGCTGGAGTGCAATGTCGCAATCTCGGCTCACTGCAACCTCCACCTCCCAGGTTCAAACGATTCTCCTGCCTCAGCCTCCTGAGTAGCTGGAATTACAGGCACCCGCCACCACACCCAGCTAATTATTTTTTGTATTTTTAGTAGAGACGGGGTTTCACCATGTTGGTCAGGCTGGTCTCAAACTCCTGACCTCATGATCCGCCTGCCTCGGCCTCCCAAAGTGCTGGGATTACAGGTGTGAGCCACCGTGCCCAGCCGGGACCCAGTCTCTTTAAAAAAAAATGGCTAACATGGTGAAACCCCATCTCTACTAAAAATACAAAAATTAGCTGGGTGTGGTGGTGCATACCTGTAATCCCAGCTACTTGGGAGGCTGAGGCAGGAGAATCACTTGAACCCAGGAGGCGGAGGTTGCAGTGAGCGGAGATTGCATCACCGCACACTAGCCTGGGTGACAGAGCAAGACTTTGTCACCAAAAAAAAAAAAAAAAAAAGTGGACGCTTGCATCACTTCAGCCTGGGATGTTGAGGCTGCAGTGAGCAGAGATCAGAACACTACACTCCAGCCTGGGCGATGAAGCAAGTTCCTCAAATAGAAAAAAAAAAAAAAGTAGACCCTTGCACCCCAAACCCGTATTGTTCAAAGGTTAACTGTATCCTCCTTTAAAAAAGGGGCTACTGTTAAATAATAATTTTTATATCTTACTTTTTTTCATGATCCCTAAGGAAAACATGTCACAAATGGACATGTCTTTCTAGTTTTGTCAACAATCACTTTCACAGTATTTTTGGGCTGTTGCTTTTTACTTGTCATTTTTGTGTTGTAAACCCTTGAAGCAAAACTCAAGGTCTTTTCTTTTTTTCCTTTTCTTTTCTTTTCTGAGACAGGGTATCACCCTGTCACCCAGGCTTGTGTGCAGTGGCACAATCTTGGCTCACTGCAGCCTCAGCCTCTTGGACTCAAGCAATCCTCCCATCTCAGCCTCCCAAGTAGCTGAGACCACAGGTGTGCACCACCCATTCCTGGCTAATTTTTTTGTGTATTTTTTTGTAGAGATGGGGGTCTCACTATGTTTCCCTGGCTGGTCTTGAACTCCTGGGATCAAGCGATCCTCCAGTCTTACCTCTCAAAGTGCTGGGATTACAGAGCCACTACACCCAGCCATTTCCTATAATAAAAAAAATTTTGTCTGTGATGCAGCCATCAAAGTTTTAGGGGGAAAAATTGGCATTGTCTTTCCCTGGAGTCTAGACCTATAGGAAAAAAATTGAAGGCTAATATTTGGGTTCTAGATATCATAAAATAAATAATAAAACATCTGTGATTGCCTTGATTGAAAAGTTTGTGCATAGAAATTATTCTGGTACTTTGGAGAGCTACAAGAAGGCCTAATAGAAAAAAAAAAACTGATAAATACAATTAAAATAACAGTCGAGCATATATTAAGCACTTACTATGCACTAAACTCTATATATCTCCTGTCATTAGTTGAATGCAATTATTAGACATCTTTGGTCCTCCACAACATAGGTGATTAAAAAGTCTAAGAAACTGAGGAGTTATCTATGTCTTTGGTAAGACACACAGGCACAACTGAAGCCTGCAATGATGTGCAGGCTTCCCCTCCCCCACGGACCACATGGACCACTTCCTCTTTTTTTTTTTCTTTAGACAGAGTCTCACTGTATTGCCCAGGCTGGAGTGCAGTGGCGCAATCTCGGCTCACTGCAACCTCTGCTTCCTAGGTTCAAGTGATTCTCCTGCCTCAGCCTCCCGAGTAGCTGGGAATACAGGCATGCACCACTATGCCCGACTAATTTTTGTGAGTGTGTGTTTTTGGTAGAGATGGGGTTTCACCATGCTGGCCAGGCTGGTCTCAAACTCCTGATCTCATGATCTGCTCGCCTTGGCCTCCCAAAGTGCTGGGATTACAGGCACTTCCTCTTTTTACTGTTTTCACTTAGAAAAACAGAGAGGACTTTTGCTGCCGCTGAATGACACAGCATAGTTGAAGCGGTTTTCTCATCATTTATTATGGCTCGAATGTTTGTCCCTTCTGAAATTCATGTTGAAACTTAACCCTGGCTGGGCACAGTGGCTCACACTTCTAATCCCAGCATTTTGGGAGGCTGAGACTGGAGGATCGCATGAGCCTAGGAGTTTGAGACCAGCCTGGGCAACATAGTGAGTCCTCCTCTCAATAAAATCAAACAAACAAAAATTAGCTGGGTGTGGTAGCACACACCTGTAGTCCCAGCTACTTGGAAGGCTGAGGCAGGAGGATTGTTTGAACACAGGAGGAGTTCAAGAGCAGTCTGGGCAATATAGTGAGACCTTGTATCTGTCTGTCTATCTATCTATCTATCTATCTAAAATAAATTAAATTAAAAAATAAAAAATAATGAGGCAAAGAAAAGAAAGTTAATCCTCAACATAATAGTATTAAGAAGTAGGGCCTTTAAGAGGTGACTGGGTCATGAGGGCTCCTTCATGAATGGATTAATGGATTAATGGGTTATCCTGAGAATGGGTCTGTTATAAAAGCCAGTTTCACTCTCTCTCTCGTGCCCCTCTAAATCTTTATCTTTAGCCATGTTATGATGCCTCTCTGATATCTTTAGCCATGTTATGATGTGGAACAAAGCCCTCACCCAAAGCAAACCAGATACAGCCCCTCAACGTTGAACTTCTCAGCCTCTTCCATACATTTTTCTTTCTTTCTTTTTTTTGAGATAGGATCTTGCTCTGTCATTGTACCACTGCAGCCTCAAACTCTTGGGCTCAAGTGATCCTCCTGCTTCAGCATCCTGAGTAGTTGGGCTTACAGATGCACACCACCATGCATCACTAATTTTTTTTTTTTTTTTTTGAGATGGAGTCTTGCTAGGTCGCCCAGGCTGGAGTGCAGTGGTGCAATCTCTGCTCACTGCAACCTCTGCCTCCTGGGTTCACATCATTCTACTGCCTCAGCCTCCCGAGTAGCTGGGACTACTGGCGCCTGCCACCACGCCAGGTTAATTTTTTGTATTTTTAGTACAAACGGGGTTTCACCGTGTTAGCCAGGATGGTCTCGATCTCCTGACCTCATGATCCACCCATCTTGGCCTCCCAAAGTGCTGGGATTACAGGCGTGAGCCACTGCGCCCGGCCACATCACTAGTTTTTAAAAACTTTTTGTAGAGACAGATTCTTACTATGTTGCCAAGGCTGGTCTCAAACTCCTGGCCTCAAGTGATCCTCCAGCCTTCGGCCTCCCAAAAAGATGGGATTACAGGCATGAGCCACCGCACCTGGCCTCTTTTTTTATATTACCTGATCTCAGGTATTCTGTTATAGCAACAGAAAGACTAAGACAGAATCCTTAGCTGTCTGCAAGTGTGCATGCCATTTTCATCATCTGAAGAGTCAGTGAGTGTCTTAGGTGGAGTCTTGCAAAAGCAGGCCCTGAGCCAAAGATTTGGATGCAAATGACTTGTTAAGAAAGGGCTCTTTGAGACCGCGCCATTGCACTCCAGCCTGGGCAAGAAGAGTGAAACTCTGTCTCAAAAAAAAAAAAAAAAAAAAAAAAGTAGGGGGCTACTAGGAAAAGAACAGTAAAGGAGTGGGGGATGAAGGACAGGGAATGGGAAGAAGCCAAGCGAGAGCGTGATTTCAGAAGTCCTACACTCAGCCTGATCACACGGGAAGCTCTAGAACAAAGAACACACCTCAGAGCTTTTCCTGCCTTAACACAAAGGAGCTGGGCTTTGGTGCTCTTCATCAGCCTGTCTTTGGCTATCCAGGGTTGTGGAACGAGGTGAAACATAAAACTCTGAGATACTTCCAGCTCCCTCCAGTGTCTGAGGGTAATCTGCAGGACTGAGGGTAATCTCAGATGCTAGCTCTTAGCAGCAAACTACGCAAAAGCTGAGGACTGGCTCATAAAGCCAGATCTGGGTGAGGCATGTTTCCTGTCAATATCCTCTGCTGGGCCCATAACACATGCAACCCCAAACTTCCGTTACAAGTTCAAAGTTTCTAAGGGGATAGCATTACAGTGTGTATGATATTGGACTCAGACCTGAGTTTGAATCCTAATTCCACAAAAGAAATTAGAAAAGAGTCATATTGCTGACTTCAGCCTTTGTCACCATATCCATAAAATGGGATAATTATTCCTATATCATAAATTTACTTATTTACTCACTTAATCATTTGTTAAATAAATATGGAGTGTCTACTTTGTGCCGGGCACTCTTTTAGGGTGGTTCTGGGAAGAGGATGGCAATGAGAAGGGCTCTGTAAGATGCAAGACTCCAGGCAACTGCTTTTACTTCCAGTGGTTCTTTATTTTCACAGCTCATTAGAGCAAATTACCACAGCAGGGAGATACAGGTTGAATATCCTTTATCCGAAAAGCCTGGCACCAGAAGTGTTTTAAATTTTGGATTTTTTTTCGGATTTTTGGAATATTTGCTAATTATCAGTTGAGCATCTCTAATGTGAAAATCTAAAATCCAAAATGCCCCAATGACCCTTTCCTTTGACCATCATGTTGGTGCTTAAAAAGTTTGAGATGTTGGAGCATTTATGATTTTAGATTTTCGGATTAGGGATACTCATATTGTACAATGGAAAACTTCTTGGCACTGATCTGGTGAAAGAAGAAACTACGGGAGAATCCCTTTCCCTAAAAGGCTTTCGGTAACAAGATGGCCCTGACTCATTCTGGACAGTTCCTCCAAAGGTAGGCCTACAGGTAGAGCTCTTTTCTGGCAGCATAGGGGTTTTCCAGAATGAAGGTTGTTTGTTTTTTTTTTTTTTTACTGAGGCCAGGAAAGGTTAAGAGAATGAAGGGTTCCTAGTGATGATGCAGCAACCAAGTCATTTATGTAATGGAGCCTTATCTGACAGATTTCTAGGATAGAAACTCAGTATCCAAGCTCAGGCTTGGCAGACTGAGGTGGGCACCATCCCCAGGATTGCAGTGTGGATTAGAGGTTTCAACCCTAATCATATTCAACAGCCCCTTTTCCCCCAACAACCCCTTTTTATAACAATTGTTTTGTGGTGATTCTTTTACTAATATGATTATGAAAATTAAGTAATTTAGCTTGTGAATGCTCTAGCTTGGCTGCACTGCTGGTACAAAGAAGCGCCAGACACTTGCAACTGCCTAGGATCTCTGTGAACCAGCGGCATGGAAGACTGAGAGGCATGCTGTATTGATGGCTCAGATTCAGGTATGGTATTGCAGGTTCTGGTGTAATTTTCTAAAATGGTGAAAATCTCTAGGTAAAACTGCAAAAATAAAAAACCAACATACATCTTCCTTTGAGTTACCTGGTAGTTATATTCCTGGAAAATTCAGTGTATATGAGCCTGAGGTAGTAGATGGTCAATAAATACTCAAGAAATAAAATAATAGAAAAATATAAAAATATAAAACACATTTCTTACATGTCCTTGGTGCTTGTAAGCCCAGATTATATGCAGGCTTTTTTTTTTTTTTGACCAAGTCTCTGTTGCCCAGGCTGGAGTGAAGTGGGGAGATCTGGGCTCACTGCAACCTCCACCTCCTGGGTTCAAGCGATTCTCCTGCCTCAGCCTCCTGAGTAGCTGGGATTACAGGCACGCGCCACCACCGTCAGCTGATTTTTGTATTTTTAGTAGAGAAGGGGTTTCACCATGTTGGCCAGGCTGATGTAGAACTCCTGACCTCAAGTGATCCGCTCGCCTCGGCCTCCCAAAGTGTTGGGATTACAGGCGTGAGTCACAGCGCCCGGCTGCTTTTTTATACATTAAGTGTGCTTGCAGAGGACTGCCACCTCTGGCCCTCAGCCTCTTAATAAATACTCCAAGTGACTTCATTGGAACAACCACTGAGAATCGCTTATCTAGAGAGTGCGAAGTTGCTGAGCTCATCACTGCGTGGGGTGGGGCGAGGGAAGCAACCCTGCCCTTCCTCTTTCTCGGAAAGCAGCTGGCTTTGAAGAAAGAGAAACCAGGACGGGAAAGTCCTGATTTCTAATCTGAAACAGCGCTTTTTGTCCAGAGACCGGTGACGAGCGACCCTGGGCTCGGGTTTTGATTGGGCAGTTCGGAAACTGTAAAAGCGAATTAAAAGGGTGACAAGCTAGTGCTTTAGCCTATCCAGTTCCAGGAGTTTGCACCGAGACGCTCTGCTTCGGGACCTTGGCTCTGCTCTGTGGGCGCCGCCCCCAGCCTGGGCGCGTCCATCGTCGAGTACCTTCTCCTCTGCCTCCCCCTCCCTCTGCTTCTATCTCTCTCCAATTGCCCTCCCTGACCTGCGGCCGCCCGGTCCTCCGTCCCAGCCCGGTGTAGGCAGGCACCCGGGTTCGACTTGCTCAGGTATCTGTCCGCGACTGGGAAGCCACGGAGGGCCGGGAAAGTGGCACACTCTTGGAGCGCAAGCTTCCTACTCTCTCATCGCTGAATAACTAACGGGCAGGACTGGGTGGAACAGACAGCATATCTAGGTCATTGATGGGCTGCTGGGTGGATGGAGCTGGAAAGTGATGGGCACTGCTTTCTGGGGCTGCCCAGGTTCCTTCCGAGGGCTCTCTTTTCCTGGGCAGAGCGGGAAAGAGGAGGGGCAGGCCGGTTGCGAAACGCAAATAGTGGAGAATAGCGATCCGGGGAGAAGCAGGTGTCTGTGGGGCCCAAGAGAAGCACCATCTCGGTAAGTAGGCGGGTGCATGCGGGGGAGCGCAGAACCCTAAGCCTTTCTCTGGGCTCCGCCCGTTTTCCTGCTGGGCTTCTCATTTCCTCACTAGGTTCTAGGGTTTGCCGATCTAAATCCAGTTCGTGTCCCATTGTACTGTGTAACATTTTTGCCAGCTTACATCTTTGTTTATTGAGATACAGTTCACAAACCATACAATTAACACATTTAAGTGTACATTTCAGTGGGTTTTAGTATATTCACAGGGTTGTGTAACCACCTCAATTTTAGGACATTTTCATCACTCCCAAAAGAAATTTTGTACCAGTTCGGTGTCACTCCCATTTCTCCCAAACCCCTAGTCCTAGGAAACCACCAATCTTTCTGTCTCTATGGGTTTGCCTATTAGTATTTCATAGAAACAGAAACATATAATATGTGGTCTTTTGTAACTGGCTTCTGTTTTCAAAGGTCATCATATTGTAGCAAGGATCAGTTCTTCATTCCTGTTTATTGATGAATAATACTCTACTGTATAGATGTACTAAGTTTTGTTTATCCATCATTAGTTAATGGGCATTTGGGTTGTTTCCACTCTTCGGCTACTGAGAATAAAATGTGGTTATCAATATTCATATATAAATTTTTGGTGTGGACATAGATTTTCAATTCTCTTGAGTATATATGTAGGAGTGGAATTGCTGGGTGATATGGTAACTCTATGTTTAATCTTTTAAGGAACTACTAGGCTGTTCTCCAAAGCTGAATGTACCATTGTGTATGAGAGTTCTAATTTTTCTACATCCTCACCAATACTTTTAATCTTTTTTTATTATAACCATTCTAGTGGATATGAAATGGTATCTCTTTATGGTTTTGATTTGTATTTCCCTAATGACTAATTATGCATTATTTTAAAATTATAAGCTAATTAATTTTTACAAAGATTTACATGCTGTGATTTTGACAACTTAACTTCTAGGTCACATGCTCAAAAGTCACAGAGCCTAGACCCAAACCAAGCCTCTCTATGGCTAGTGCTCGAACTCCATCCTCTCTTTCCTAGAAGACAATCTGGGATAAATTTTTCAGAACTTCATTTGTTGCCTCTGTTAGAAAGAAAACACTGGGCAAGATGAACCTGCAAGTAGACTAAATGGTTTATTTCTTATTTGCTGTTAGGAGTGTGTAAGGAGATTTTTTGGTCTCCCATTTTTACTTTATAAAAAATGAGTGAGTGGGCCAAGCACTGTGGCTCATGCTTGTAATCCCAGCACTTTGGGAGACCGAGGCAGGCAGATCACCTGAGGTCAGGAGTTTGATATCAGCCTGGCCAACATGGCAAAACCCCATCTCTACTAAAAATACAAAAATTAGCTGGGCGTAGTGCCATGCACCTGTAATTCCAGCTATATGGGAGGCTGAGGCATGAACATTGCTTGAACACCGGGGAGACGGAGGTTGCAGTGAGCCAAGATTGCACCACTGCACTCCAGCCTGGGTGACAGAGTGAGGCTCTTTCTCAAAAAAAAAAAAAAAAAAAAAAAAGAAAAGAAAAGAAAAGAAAAAGCTCTTAATTGAAGTACTAACCCTTTCTTGGGTGTTTAATGATATTGTGCTTCTCTTCATGTAAGTGCCCCTTAGATTCCTCCTCCTCACTACCATCAGGTCATGGAATAGGGAGGGGCACTCAGTTTCAACAGCAGTGGTCTCCAAATTTTGTTCAAATGCATAACTATAAAAAGTTTTTGGTATACATTCTCTATATATAGCTATACATTTTATACATATACTACTATCAGTCTTGATTTAGACATTACTAAAGCTTAATTTTTCTCTCATTTTTTTCAGTTAAAGATTCAGATTGAACTACCTTACAAATGGCTCCCAGAAGATCCACTCCCTGTGGGAGCACAGCAGTTGTGGAGGTGAAGACAGGACTGGACTCAGAATAAGAGTTCAAATATGCCGGGAAATCTGACCTCTAAATTCTTATAATATGTCAGACAGCGACGAACAACAGCAGTGAGACATTGAAGAGTTTTAATATTTGCTGTAAACCTTGGCACAGAAAACTTACTTCTCTAAGACTGAATCCAAAAAGCACAATGGAATACTATAATAAGCTGAGACAGCATGGTGAATTCCAGACAAGCCTGAGCATTCCCTATAGCCAGAGAAGGAGGCCCAACACCTAAAATAGCCTTGGATGCAGAACTGATAGAACTTGGGGAAAGTGATGAAGTAGTTGACCTCACCTGTGAATCTCTAGAACCTATAGTGATTGACCTAACTCACCATGACTCTGTAGTGATTATTGAACAAAGGAGGAGGCCAAGAGCAAACACAAGGTCACTCCAAGACCAAACTGGCAGTTGTGTGGTGAACACTGATGAGGAGGGAGTGAAAAGGGACAGAGATGTATGTATAACCAACAGTGCCCACCATAATTCCCTGCAAAAAAAATTTTTTTTGTCATATACTACCTGGTTATATTTAGTGTCAAGTTTGCATGGATGGATGCTCAGAGATTGAACTTAGTATACAACACATCAACTCTATAGAATGTGGCCACATCTGTAGTCGGTGCTTCTGCACTTCCTTTACACATACTAACACTGCCCAGTTTGTTTGAAAAAAATCAGCCTCCATCAGTATCACTGCATTTATATATGATGTGTGCCTTATTGCTCAAGAAAGATCCTGTGGCTGGATTTTTCCACGTCTTTGTGCAGGAACTATGGGTTGTTGGCATCCAGTGCTCCGAGCTTAAAAAGACTGATTTTTAAAATTGCTATCTGCAGTATATAAAAAACTCTTTTATTTATCATATGCTCTGAGACTGCTTTTTGTTTCCTTTGGTTTTATGCTTCAGCTCTGGACTTCAGTTGCCAGAGTGTGCCAGAAACCGGGGTCGTCCTTAAAGCAACTTTCCCTTTCTTATAGTCATCAATTTTTAGTTGGCCACATGTGGACATTCTGGACCACATAAATAAAGACAACACCCTAGAGATGGTGAAGTAAGTTGTAAACTAAAAATAAAATCCTAAGCCCCCTAATCGACTGAATGGAACCCCTCTTGACCAAAGTGACCCTAGAAAAACCTTAAAACTGAGTTCCTGGCCATGACAGGATGGGAGGTCAGACACGCTTCATTATATCCTCTTCTCTTTTATGGTTTAGACACAACAACTGACCAGCATTAATGTCAAAATAAAGATCATAAGGCTGCCAGAACAGACCCTTTGTGGCAATAACAAATTATTCATAAGATCTAAGGTCATGCCAGGCAAGTGTTATGTCATGCACTCCTACACTTAAAGAATAAACTATGTTATAACTGCCACAAGTTTTTCTATTTATTTATTTATTTTTTGAGACAGAGTTCTGCCCTGTCAGTTTTTCTTTTTGTTTAGCAGCTAAACAAGCACCACCTGAGATAAGCAATTTTTTTTTTTTTTTTTTTTTTTTTTTTTGAGACAGAGTCTTGCTCTGTCGCCCAGGCTGCAGGGCAGTGGCCCGATCTTGGCTCACTGCGAGCTCTGTCTCCTGGGTTCATGCCATTCTCCTGCCTCAGCCTCCCAAGTAGCTGGGACTACAGGCACCCACCACCATGCCCGGCTAATTTTTTTGTATTTTTAGTAGAGACGGGGTTTCACCGTGTTAGCCATGATGGTCTCCATCTCCTGACCTTGTGACCCGCCTGCCTGGGCCTCCCAAAGTGCTGGGATTACAGGCGTGAGCCACTGCACCCAGCCACTTTCTCTTGATAAGAAGACCACTGACTATGGGCTGGTTCTGGCCAGTTTATAGAGGCTAAGCACCCTTGTTCCTTCCTGTCCTGAACAGGCATTTTGACTTATAGGGTCTAATTGTTATGCATTTAAGTGTTAAGTCTCCACCTTAGGCCTGGCGCGGTGGCTCATGCCTGGAATCCCAGCACTTTGGGAGGCTCAGGTGGGTGAATCACTTGAGGTCAGGAGTTTGAGACCAGCCTGGCCAACATGGCAAAACCCCGTCTCTACTAAAAATACAAAAATTAGCCGAGTGTGGTGGTGCACGCCTGTAATCCCAGCTACTCGGGAGACTGAGGAAGGAGAATCATTTGAACCTTGGAGGCAGAGATTGCAGTGAGCTGAGATGGTGCCACTGCACTCCAGCCTGGGTGACAGAGTAAGACTCCGTCGCGAAAAACAAACAACAACAACAACAAAAAGAGTTAAGTCTCCACCTCAAAGTGAACATGGGTTGTATGTTACACGCATGTTTGTTCAATACGCATGAGTCAGGATGACCTTCATAATTATTCATAGCTCCTCCTGTAACCTGTTGAATATGTATGTTTAGCCAACGTATTCAGCATCAAGTTCCTACCCCCGCTCCTCCTTTGAAGTGCCTGTCTCTGGTCTTTGCCAGAGATTGTACTTCCTGGCCTGTGGGATGGCCACCTTGCAGGCCTTTAACCCTTTATAAGAAATAAAGTCTCCTCTCCAAATTTATGGATGTTGTGAGTTCTATGTTAACAAAGTAGAGAAAAGGAATTTGGGAGACTGACAACTTTGCAAACCAGAGCCACTATAGAAGTTTGGACTTTTACTTAAGAGAGAAATAAATTTCATTCTTGCTTAAGCAACTTTTATACTGGGTATATTAGTCAGGTAGACATATAAAATTAACCATCACTCTGTGTCTCGTTTACAGCAATGGAATTTTTTTAATTTTAATTTTTTTTTTTGAGACAAGGTCTTACTCTGTCAACCATGCTGGAGTGCAGGGGTGTGATCATGGCTTACTGCAGCCTTGACCTCCTGGGCGCAAATGATCCTCCCACCTCAGCCTCCTGAGTAGCTGGCACCACAGGCACGTGCCAACGTGCCTGGCTAATTTTTAAATCTTTTGTAGGGACAGGGTCTCGCCATCTTGCCCAGGCTGGTTTTGAACTCCTGGGCTCAGGTGATCCTCCCACCTTGTCCCTCCAAAGTGCAGAGATTACAGGCATGAGCCACCATGCCTGGACACTGTTTTTAAATAGTGAAAAAAAGACCTGAAGTACTCTTTGTGAAGACTGAGACCTCTTGCTACATAGGATTTGGAATCACAGGCTTCTAGAGACAGAAGGGGTCTTAGCAATTAACATTTTAAAGAAGGAAGAACTGATACCCATAGGAGTTAAATGTCTTAGCTAAGGCTACTCAGTGCTCTGGTGAGAGACAAGGCTTCCATCTTCTAGGCCAGTACTCTTACCCCTAGGCTAAAGGTTCAAAAATGTGTAGGCGTTGGCTTTAGTAAAATCAGCTATACTAAACATTGTCAAATGTTTTAGCCAACAACAAAAACAATCAAGATGAAACAAAATTACTTTTTTGACTAAGTGATCACCAGCATTTCATAGACATTTATCTGACAAAGGTTTTGATCCCACAAATGCCATGTACTGCCAAGGTGAGCAAGATACAGTACTACCTATCCTGCGGTTGTTCACAACTTAGTGGAGGGGCAGACATGCAATCAAACAATTAGAATACGCTCTGTTAAAGCCACATGTACAAAGATCTAGGGTGCTATAGAAATGTGTAAAACTAGGCCAGGCGTGGTGTTGCTCACACCTGTAATCCTAGCACTTTGGGAGGCTGAGGTGGGAGGACAGCTTGAGCTCAGGAGTTTGAGATCAGCCTGGGCAACATAGTGAGACCCTGTCAGAAAGAAAAGAAAAAAGAAAAGAAAAGAAGGAAAGAAAGAGAAAGAGAGAAAGAGAAAGAAACGGAGAAAGAAAGAAAAAAGAGAGCAAGAGAGAAAGAAAGAAAAAAGAAAGAAAAAGAAAGGAAGAAAGAGAAAGAGAGAGAGAAAGAAAGGGAGAAAGAAAACAGAAAGAGTGAGAGAGAAAGAAAGAGAAAGAAAAAAAGAGGAAAGAAGGAAGGAAGGGAGTAAAGCTGTGTTTCTCAACTGGGGAGTGATTCCAACCCCTGCCCCCAGGAGATATTTGGCAATGCCTGGAGACATTTTTGTTATGACTGGAGAGGGAGGGGGTGGCTACAGGCATCTAGTGTGTAAACGCCAGAGACACTGCTAAATATCCTAAAATTCACAGGACAGCCCCTCTAACTTAAGACTTAGCAGGCCCAAAATATCAATATGGCTGAGGTTGGTAACCTCTGGTATAGAGCCAGCAAAATATCTTCTACAAGAGACAGGGAAGTGGGTAAAACTTGGTTTGGGGATGAGGGGGTGGTTAGGGAAGAGTTTAGTAAAGAGATAATGACGGGGGTGTGGGGGAAGGGAAACTCCCATCCGAAGGGACAACATATACAAAGCTGCAGAAGCGTGACATATTTGGGCCATCCCAAACACCGGGGAAAGAGCTGTGGTCATTAAGTCTGGACAGCTAGGCAAGAGCTAGACGTGCAAGAAATCATATTGAGTTAGAGGAATTACTGTAAGAAAAACTGTTTGGCTCTATGTTGGCTCTTTATAAGTCACTCAGGAGCACAGTGTTGATACATCTCTCTGCGAGCTAAAACTGCTGAAGAAAGCTGTATGAAATGAAGCTTTTTTCATCCTGCTTTCTTAGGGACTGGTGTTTTCCAGGCCTGTGTTACTGTCTCAGAGATAAAGTCAGGGCTGCTTCATTGGAATATGAGAGGTGAACCAGCTCTCTATTAAAGCCACTCAGCTGGTGTCTTGATGGTGTGATGGGACCATGAACAGGGGTGAGGTGGTTATTTTTCATGAGTTAGGCTTAATACAGGCTGCTGCTGACATGTATTTCCTCTTTCATAGAGCATCCTTACTCCAGAAATGGGGAGCTATGAACCTTAAGATTAGACTACTAACTCGAATCTAAATGAGCTGCCCTTGTCTCCTACAAAAGAAAAGTTGGGCAGGTACGGTATTCTAATGAGGGTTTCTCTTTCTCTTAAGCAAATGATGATCAAAGTCAACTGACAAACTGTCACGGAATCTGCCAGACCTCACTCTGGCCTTGCCGCTTCTCTCCAGCTCCTGAACTTTTCTTCCTTTCGTCATGCTCTGAGCCCATTCCTTGAAAACTAAAAGGTCCCTGACTCCTGGTCTGCAGCCATCCTGGGCCTGCTGAGCTCTGATTCAAGTGCCTGCCTCTGCCCCTTGGTGGGCTGAAGCTTCATGGAGGCAAGTGACCCTTTTTTTTTACTTAGCAGGGCTTCTAGGAATAGTGTGGAAAACAGGATCATAGAAGAGGATATGGATTTGGGAGCACAAAAGGAAATTCATGAAGGGAAGTATTTAACTTGTGACAGCTGGTAGCTACTATACTCTCTCCAGGCCTTGGAATAACTGATAATTTAGACTAGAGAAGCTGGTAGGAAAGTAATGAAATCCACCAAAACATTTTGAGAAAAATTAAACTATATACTATACAAAATTTACTTTCATTATCAATGTAATCATTTTATTTGTTTTAGTTTTAAAAATTATTATGTATAACTTGGTTTGCTTACAATACCTTCACATTTGATTATTTTATATTTAAGGCAGAGTTGATACTCAGATAGTAAACATTTTTAATTGAATTCCTTCCTTTAAGACCTCTTCAGAGCTAAAATAAAGGAAGTTATGTTCTTCTGAACTTAGTGTTTTCCTGATTGTCAGAAAAAAGAAAATGCTATTTTCTACGTGAAAGCTTGAAAAACTCACTAAAATTCATCGACAAGAAACGTTGACACAGGGGCCCTTGAATCCTGAGTTATCATCCATTTCCACCAGTTTCCACTTCTTATAAAGTTTAATTTCATTATATTAATCATTAAGATCAGTTTCTAATTTCCTCTATCATAGGACCTTTAGGTTTGCTGTTACTCATCTCCGTTCTTAGCTATTGAAGCAAACAGGGCTATAAGCATTTTGTTTATAATTTCTAGGGGAAACATAAACATTATTGCCTATACCTACAATATTCTTATTACTTTAAGGTCAAGTCAGTGAAAATAGACACTTTTCCATAATAGTAAAAAAATTGTGTGATAGTGAGTTTCCCATTACTTCAGATGTTCAGGCAGAGGTTGGAAAGGAGTGAATTAAATGGCTTAAAATTTCTTTCAACTCTGGGAAACTCCAAGAAATCAGAAAGTTCAGAATCTTGCCTTCTTATGTGAAAATGGCATGACTTGTGAAGCAGGAGTGTGTCTTGCTCTTAGGTTTAAGCTGGCTGTGCTATATAGTTTGTCTCTGTGGATGAATTGTATTTTTCTGCTCTCAAAGTTAATTCTTCATAAAATCTGCCTATCAAAGTTTAAAAATTACTTTGAAGGAATAAAGGTTGAAAAGCAACAAATGAACTCTCCTTAGATATCTTAACCATGATTTCAAAAATTTACAACACAAAACTTCTCAGGAAAAAAAAAATCTCTGGTAAAAATTAAGGATTTCTTATGCAAGCTTCCATGGACTTCATAGCTCTTTGCCTTTTCTCTGCTCTTTGAGAATGTGCACAGTGAACTGAAGGAGGAAGAGACATACTTTCTTTCTTTCTTTCTTTTTTTTTTTTTTAAGACAGAGTCTCACTCTGTTGCCCAGGCTGGAGTGCAGTGGCACCATCTCAGCTCACTGCAACCTCCGCTTCCAGGATTCAAGTGATTCTCATGCCTCAGCCTCCCAAATAGCTGGGACTACAGGGGCGCACCACCACGCCTGGCTAATTTTTTTTTTTTTTTTTTTTTTTTTTAGTAGAGATGGGGGTCTCACCATGTTACCCAGGCTTGTCTCGAACTCCTGACCTCAGGTGATCCTCCTGCCTTGGCCTCCCAAAGTGAGGCTAAGATTACAGGCCTGGGCCATCGCGACCTGCTGATGTGCTTTCTTATAAAGTGATTCCTGCCAGCCAGGGCTTTATAAGGATGAATATCAATTCCTGACTCGAGTTTCTCTCTCTCTGCCTTAAGGTTAGACTTCTTCCCCTAAAAGGGGCTGGCAGTAGATGTGTTTCCTGAAAGATTTCCAGGTCCAGAAATTTTAGAATCTCCTTTGGTTTCCAATTCTATAGCTCCCTCTAGAGCAGTAGGAAGTTATTGCAGATATTTTGCCTCACAAATTTGATCCATTTAATAAATTCAATTCCACAAAACATATTGATGGGCTCTCTGCTGACTCAATGGTTAATAGGCTTTGGGGTCAAATAAAGAGTTCAAATCTGGGACCCACTACTTAATAATTGTGACTCTGGGAAGAAATTTTAAACAATCTAAGCTTCAGTTTTCCTAAAATATGTGGTAATAATACCTATTTCATAGGGTTGTTCTGAGATTAAATGAAATAATGTATGTAAATCCTCTTCCACAGTGAATGCTCAGTAAATATTAGCTAATATAATTAATCCCTTGTTTTACAGAAAAGGATATATTATTGAAAGTCAGGGGAATTGGCAAACCCTCAGCTAGCAAGATGAATTAACCATATAAAACCAATCAATCACATAATATCAACAATTAATAACATTAAATATATTTTCATATCATACAACTCACCCTTTTGAAGCTTACAATTCAGTGGTTTTTAGCATATTCACAAAGTTGTACAATTATCACCACTATCTAATTCCAGAACATTTTCATTATCCCCAAAAGAAATTCCATACCCATTATCAGTCACTTCCCATTCCTCTTTGCCCTGCCTTGGTAACCGCTATATAATTTAAATATACTTTAAAAACACATGGAATAAAATTCCTGAGTGACATTCACTAGGATTACAAACTGACGCTGGTATGTATTCCTTCTCCTAGATTACCTTCAAGTGGTCATATTCTTCTACAAGTTTTATCTTATTCAGAATATATCTCTTTTTAAAGCTTTTGAGACAGCTCTGACTGGCTTAAAATGCAGTCTTTTTTTGAACTTGTGTATTCCCTGATAGGCATATTTTTCTGGGTTTGGTCTTCTTTTTAATTTATAAAAATAGAGACAGGATCTCTCTACGTTGCCCAGGTTGGTCTGAAACTCCTGGCCTCAAGGAATCCTCCTGATTCAGCCTCCCAAAGTGGTAGGATTATAGGTATGAGCCACCATACCCTACCCTAGATTTGGTCTTCTAAGCACATATTGAGGGGGTGGAAAATAAACAGACATTTTTCTCTTCTCTTCCACAGAATTGCCCATTCAGCCTAGTACAAAGAATGGCCATCTTTTTACAAAGCTTTTGTTAGCCGGGTACGGTGGCTCACACCTGTAATCCCAGCACTTTGGGAGGCTGAGGCGGGTGGACCACCTGAGGTCGGGAGTTCAAGACCTGCCTGACCAACGTGGAGAAACCCCCGTCTCTACTAAAAATACAAAATTAACCGGGGTGGTGGCGTATGCCTGTAATCCCAGCTACTTGGGAGGCTGAGGCAGGAGAATCACTTGAATCCGGGAGACAGAGGTTGCAGTGAGCCAAGATTGTGCTATTGCACTCCAGCCTGGGCAACAACAGTGAAACTCCGTCTCAAAAAAAAAAAAAAAGCTTTTGTTATCTTTTGGTTAATGTAATCTTTAGTAAATTATTAATATGTAAAAGGAAGGTGAATTAAAAATTTTCATTGTACAATAAAACCATGGGAAATAAGACTAGAAATATGACTTTTCGACATGTTATAGAGAGTTCTAAATTCTGAGGCCCTTTTTAAAAAAATCTAAAAACCTTATTTTGGTAGGTTATGAAAAACACCAGAAGATTTTGGAGGCAGAGGAGGGTTGGCAATTATTATTAATAATTAGACTTTGCAACTGATTAGATGATAGGGAAGAAAGAATTGAATAAAATATCTAAAGATAACTCAGATTTCAAAACTGGGAGATTGATGGTACAATAAATACAAATAGGGAAGTCAAGAGATGGAACTGATTTAGGGAGAAATATGAGTTCCGTTTCAGTCAGGTTGATTCTCAAGGACCCCAGTTGTGGGCTCAGAGATTTGGGAGTTATCTTTATTACAGACTGTATATAAAGGTATGGGAATGAATGGCTCACTTGGTAAGAAGAAAGTGGTCAGAGGTGGAAGAACTAGGACACTATTGTATTACAAGGGCCAAAGGAAATGTTAAATAAGTCAAGGAAGACAGAGATTTACAGGTTATTAAAGAGTGTTTGGTAAACTCTACCTCAGCACCATGAGAAAAAATTTCAACAGAGTGCTATGGTAGAGGGTCCATTACAAGAGCAGAAATTCAGACAAGTTACCTTAAGTGAAGAGGTAACTTCACTTACTTTGAGGATAAACATTTGTTGAGCAAGGCATCCTGCTACGCACAGAAATCCAGGAAGAACCAAAGGATAGTGCTGTGGTTAACATAATACAGCCATTCTCCACATTTGTTTCTCTCTACAATTCTCATCTCTACCAACTAACTGACTCTCTCTACCCTGCATCTCTGCATTTCTTCTGACTTAAAATTCATCTCCTTTATTCTGTTTTCTCTTTCAAGTCCTAAGCTCTACCTCATGGCAGTCTTTAAGCTTTTGCTCTTACTTTCGACTTCTGGATTCTCCCTTTGTTTAAAGGTTCAAATTCTTGAGAAGTTCTGGTTTGCCGGATCATGTTTTTGTATTAGGTCATGTCTTGGATTGCTGGACAGCCTATGAAATAATTTTGAAGCCCATCTGTGGCCTAAGAGAGGGAGTGGAGGCCACCCGCTGTGTGTAGGCCTAACCTTTAGCATGTACTATGGGAATGACAACTACTGTGATTAAGGCATCTAGCAGGTATTAGGAATCAATCTTAGTTTAAAACTCAAGTGTGCAAAGAATAGCACATAGTATTTTCTATAACACTGCTAAACATTGGCTTTGCATTCCCATTCCTGTGGGCTGGAGGTAAATTTAATTTGTTATCTTTCAGGAAAGGCATCCACACTGATTAATGCTGAAAGTCCATTACCCAATCTAGTCAAATTCATATATTGAGGACATTTGAAATATTCTGTCCACTCCCAGCGTGCGTGCACGCACACACACAATCTTTCTTTAAGTATATAGAAATGTTAAAGTGTCAAAAACAATTTAAGTATTAGTTTTTAAATGGTGGATTAAAAACCAATTTTCTCCCTTCTCTTAGAAACTCATCCTTCTTTAAGTCAAAAACCACAAGGAGAATGAAAAATAAATAATTTGCAATGAAACTAGAGACATCAAATAGCTTGGACTACAATCTATGAGAAAGGACTGCCAAATATAGTGAAAGTCAAGCAGGAATGTGAGAAAGGATGCTTAGGGAAGCAGACCTTACATGAAGGGAGGTGGTACTTTTCCAAAGAAAGTACCCCATCCTGTTGGCCACGACCCACAAGCCCTAGTACAGAACAAACAGAACAGGCAAGCAGGCTTAAGCTGGAGTAACCCATTTGTTACACAGATTTGAGATATGGAAAAGGTGAAGTTGAACAAGGACAAATATGCCATAGTTTCAGAAAGCAGTCTGTTGCTGAGGTAGAATGGAGGAGAGAGACTCTGCATTGCAAACAACCCTGCAGTGTTGATCATGGGGAAAAAAGAATCCATGCAAACATTGTTTTATAAAGAAAATAGCCTCAAATATAACCCTGACTCCATCCTCATACAAGTCTCTTTTAAATAGCTGATTCAGGAAGAACTCACCTCATTCAAAGATGTTTAGAGAAATACAAAATAAATAGCATCTATAAAACAACAATGGGAGAAAATGTCCAAAGCAAAGCACAGAAAGTTATGGAGTTAGAAGATACGAAAAAGAAATTAATAGAAATAAAGACTGGAGTGAGAAGCGTCAACATCTGTGTGATAGGAGTTTCAGAAAAAGAGGCTACAGAGAATGGTTGAAAGGCAACATTCAAAGAGAAGATGGCCATATTAGGTCCAGACAGGGAAGACCCAGGTTTGGGGAGATCAGGCATCAGCAATGGGGAACACAGGCTATGTGAGAAACTGGAGCAAAGGGCTACAGACTCAATCAAAAGCATTTTGACAACAAAAGTGAGAATCTAGATATGGAATGAGGGCAATATAAATAGTTATTAATGAGAATGGAATTTGATCATGAGGCAAAGAATGTTTAGCCATGTTCCCCTGGCTAGAATAAATCTGAATATAAGGGAAACTAAGCCCATAAGGAGAGGTAAATATAAACTTCTAACTAGGAATGGGCAGGGTTAGGAATGAGGAACAGAGCAGTTCTGGATACTCCAATTATCAAGTGGACATATAGCAGATGGAAATCGCTCTGGCCTTCAGGATAGAGTTCTTTGAATTCCCTGATTCCACCAATGACTTGAGTGTCAGAGCAAGTTTGTACTCCTCTGAGCTCCAGTTTTCCTCTCAAGAACAGAAGAGTAACCTCTGGACAAACTCTCAGGGATTTTGCCTCAGAATATATCTTCTGTCTATATTTAAGTTTTTTATCCTTCAGAGGAAGATGATATGCAAGTTGAAAAATAGAAGCTAGGGACTTCTAGTTGCACTTTGTTCTGGTCCCATAAATGTAGTGGAGGTCCAGATGTGAGCAGCTCATGGGCAGAGCCTCTGTGTTATTCATTTCTATGACCCAGGAAGTATGGGCATAGAAACAAAGCTGCCATCACTGAATGTTTATTTACACCATTAGACCTTTAGGCACTGAGATTGAAGCCACTTCTGGTGGCCACTTCTGGTGGCTATTCATCAAATAGTAGCCCACCCTGGAAGGCATTATATAGCATTCTGCAAAGCAGGATATTATTCAGTATAAAAATTCTGGCTCTGGGCTGGGCGTGGTGGCTCATGCCTGTAATCCCAGCACTTTGGGAGGCCAAGGTGGGGGGATCACTTGAGGTCAGGAGTTCGAGACCAGCCTGGCCAACATGGTGAAACTCTGTCTCCACTGAAAATACAAAAAATTAGCCAGGCATGGTGACGCATGCCTGTAATCCCAGCTACTCGGGAGTCTGAGACAGAAGACTCACTTGAACCTGGGAGGCAGAGGTTGCAGTGAGCCAAGATCATGCCATTACACTCCAGCCTGGGCGACATAGTGAGACTTTGTCTCAAAAAAAAAAAAAAAAAAAAATTCTGGCTCTGGAGTCAAATGGCTTCAATTTAGTATTATTAATTTTTTGAGATAGGGTCTTACTTCATCGCCCAGGCTAGAGTGCAGTGGCATGATCTAGGCTCACTGCAGCCTTAACAGCCCAGGTTCAAGCGATTCTCCAGCCTCAGCCTCCCGAGTAGCTGGGATTACAGGCACGTGCCACCACACCCAGTTTTTTTTTTTTTTTTTTTTTTTCGGTAGAGACAGGGTTTCACCATGTTGCTCACGCTGGTCTCAAATTCCTGGGCTCAAGCGATCCACATGCGTTTGCCTCCCAAAGTGCTGGGATTACAGGCGTGAGCCATCGTGCTTGGCCTATAGCTTCCATTTTTTCAAAAATTGAGGTAAAATTCATACAACATAAAATTAATCTTCTAAAATGTACAATTCAGTGGCATTTAGTGCGTTCACAATGGTGTATAATAATCACCTCTATCTAGTTTCAAAACATTTTTGTTCTCCCAAAAGGAAACCCCATGCCCAGTCACTTCCAGTGATATGAGCAGTCACTCCCCATATCTCCTTCTCTCCAGCCCTGGCAACCAACAATCTGCTGTCTCTATAGACTTACCTATTCTGTATATTTCATATAAATGGAATCGTGTAATATGTGACCTTTTGTGTCTGGGTTTTTTCACTTAGCATAATGTTTTCGAGGTTCATCCATGTTGTAGCATGTATGAATACTTTATTCCCTTTTCTGACTGAATAATCTTCCATTGTATGAATATGGCACACTTTTCCATTCATTAATGTGCATTTGGATTGCTTCCACGTGTGCCTATTGTGAATAGTGCTGCTATTAACATTTATGTACAAGTTTTTGTTTGAATATCTGTTTTCAGTTCTTTTGGGTATATTCCTAGAAGTGGAATTGGTAGGTCTGTCTTATGGTAGTTTTTTGTTTAATTTTTTGAGGAACTGCCAAACTGATTTCCACAGTGGTTGCACCAATTTATGTTCTCAGTTAACAATGTACAAGAGTCCATTTCTCTGTATCACCAATACTTATTATTTTCCATTAAAAAATTATAGCAATACTAGTGAGTGTGAAGTGGTATTTCATTGTGGCTTCAATTTGAATTTTCCTAATGACTAGTAATACTAAGTATCTTTCCATGTGCTTTTTGGTCATTTGTTTATCTTCTTTGGATAATTGTCTATTCAAGTCCTTTGTCCATTTTAAAAATTGGGTTGTTTATTTTTTGCTATTGAGTTGTAAGAGTTCTTTATTCTGGATAATAGACCTTCTCTGGTATAGGATTTGCAAATATTTTCTTCCATTCTGTGAGTTGTCTTTTCACTCTTTTGCAAAAAGAAAACTAAAAATAGTTTGTTTTTTGTGATGTCTTTATCTGTCTTTAGGACCAAGATAAGCTAGCCTCACAGAATGAATTAGGAAGTGTTCCCTCCTATTTTTTTGGAAGAGTTTGAGAAGGATTGATATTAATTCTTTAAATAGTGGGCAGGATTACCAGTGAAACCATCTGGTCCTGGGCTTTTCTTTGTTGGGAGGATTTTGATTACTGATCTACTCTCTTTACTTTTGTAGGTCTGTTCAGATTTTCTGTTTCTTCTTGAGTCAGTTTTGGTAGTTGGTGTGTTTCTGGAAATTTTCCATCTCATCTGGGTTGTTCATTTGTTGGCATACAATTGTTCATAGTTTCTTATAATCCTTTTTATTTCTGTAAGATCTGTACTAATTTACCCACTTTCATTTCTGATTTTAGTAATTTAAATCTTCTCTCTTTTTTTCTTTATCAGTCTACTTAATGGTTTCTAAATTTTGTGGATTTTCCCTCCAAAGAATCGCATTTTTATTTCATTAATTTTTCTTTCTTTTTTTTTTTTTTTTTGAGATGGAGTCTCGCTCTGTTACCCAGGCTGGAGTGCAGTGGTGCGATCTTGGCTCACTGCAAGCTCTGCCTCCCGGGTTCACGCCATTCTCCTGCCTCAGCCTCCCAAGTAGCTGGGACTACAGGTGCCTGCCACCACACCCAGCTGATTTTTTGTATTTTTAGTAGATTGTTTTTCTATTCTCTATTTTGTTTCTTTTCTTTTGCCTTTTTTTTGAGACACAGCCTCACTCTGCTGCCCAGGCTATACAGTGCAGTGGCACAATCATGGCCCACTGCAGCCTGGACCTCCCGGGCTCACGGGATTCTCCCACCTCAGTCTCCCAAATAGCTGGAATTACAGGTGCATGCACCACACCTACCCTTTTTTTTTTTTTTTTTTTAAGATGGAGTCTCGCTCTGTCGCCTAGGCTGGAGTACAATGGCATGATCTCAGCTCACTGCAACCTCCCCCTCCCAGGTTCAAGCAATTCTCCTGCCTCAGCCTCCCGAGTAGCTGGGATTACAGGTGCTCGCTACCACGCCCAGCTAATTTTTGTATTTTTAGTAGAGATGGGGTTTCACCACATTGGCCAGGCTGGTCTTGAACTCCTGACCTCAGGTGATCTGCCCACCTTGGCCTCCCAAAATGCTAGGATTACAGGCATGAGCCACCATGCCTGGCCTTTTAAAAAAATTATTATTTATAATTTTTAGTAGAGATGACGTCTTACTGTGTTGCCCAGGCTGGTCTCAAACTCCTGGGTTCAAGTGATCCTTCTGCTTTGGCCTCCCAAAGTGCTGGGATTACAGGCATGAGCCACCATGCTCTGCCTCTATTCTTTACTCTTTCCTTCTGCTATCTTTGGTTTAGCTTGTACCTCTCTTTCTAGTTCTAGGGAAAATTTTGACTGTTGATTTGTGGTCTTTCTTTTTTGATGTAGGTGTTTATAGCTATAACTTTCCTTGTTAGCACTGTTTTCACTGTATCCCATAAGTTTTGGCATGCTGTGTTTTTTTGTTTGTTTGTTTGTTTTTGAGACAGGGTCTTGTTTTGTCACCCATGCTGGAGTGCGTAGTTGTGATCTTGACTCACTGCAACCTCCACTTCCTGGGTTCAGGTGATCCTCCTACCTCAGCCTCCCCAGTAGCTGGGACCATGGACATGTTCCATTATGCCCAGTTATTTTTTTTTTCTTTTTATATTTTTGGTAGAGACAGGGTTTCACTAGGTTGCCCAGGCTGGTCTCAAGCTCCTGAGCTCAAGTGATTGGCCTGCCTCAGCCTCCCGAAGTGCTGGGATTAGAGGTGTGAGCCACTGTGCACAGCCTGTATTTTTGTTTTTACTCATCTCAAAGTATTTTCTAATATTACTTATAATTTCTTCTTTGACCAATTAGTTAAGAGTGTTGTTTAATTTTCACATATTTATGAATTTTCCAGTTTTCCTTCTGTTATTGATTTCTAGTTTCACTCCATTGTAGTCAGAGATATTTTGTATGATTTTGTAGAACTATTTCTATCTTCAAATCTGTCTCTTTTTGCTTCATGTATTTTGAGACTCTGTTGTTGGGTGTGTATATGTTTATAATTGTTTTATCTTCTTGATGGACTGACCTTTATATCATATCCTTGATAATGTCCTTCTTTGTATTCTTGTAACAAGTTTAACAACTTTTATCTTAAAGTCTATTTTACCTGATATTAGTAGAGCTACTCCATCTTTTTTGGGTAACTATTTGTATGGATTATCTTTCCAACTTTTTACTTTCAACTTGTTTGTGTATTTGGTTCTAAGGTGAGTCTCCTGTAGATAGCCTATAGTTGGGTCATATTATTTTTATCCATTTTCCTAATCTCTGCCTTTTAATCAGAAGTTAATCTATTTCATCTAAAGTAATTACTGATAGAGCAAGACTTACCTATGCCATTTTGTTATTTATTTTCTATATGTGCTTTTTTGTTTCTAAATTTCTTCATTACTTCCCTTTTTTGTGATTGATTTTTTTCTAGCATAACATTTTGATTCTTCTCTTTTCTTTTTCTTTATATTGCTTAGTAGTTTTTTCTTTAGTATTTACCCAGGGGGTTATAATTAGTCAACTTTATAACGATCAAGGGTGAATTAATGCCAGCTTAGTTTTAATAGTACAAAGCAAAAAATTTTACCAAAAAAACTCTGCTCCTTTTCAGCTCTGTTTTCTCCTTTTTGTTGTTATTATCACCAATTATCTCTTTATACATTGCATATCCATTAACACACATAACTATTGTTTTGTGCATTGTCTTTTAAATTGAATAGGGGAAAAAGAGGAGTTAGAAACCAAAAACTGCAATATTGGACTTTATCTATGTAACTATTTTTTCACTGGTCTCTACTTCTTTATATGGCTTGGAGATACTTCCTAGTTTCCTTTCATTTCAACATGTAGGACTCCTTTTAGCATTTCTTCTAGAGCAGATCTACTAGCATTTTTTGTAGATTAAAACTACTAGACAACTCCTTCAGTTTTTGTTTATCTGGGAATGTCTTAATTCCTCTTTTCATGAATATATAATTCTTTATTTTTAAAAAATTTTAATTAAAAAAAAGTAGAAACAGGGTCTTGCCATGTTGTTCCTGGGCTCAAATGATCTGCCTACCTTGGCCTCCCAAAGTGCTGGGATTACAGGTGTGAGCTACTGTGCCTGGCTGGATATAGAACTCTTAGTTAACAGTTTTTTTCTTTCAGCAGTTCAGATATGTCATCTCTCTGCTTCTTGGCCTTCATATTTTCTGAAAAGAAATCAGCTAGTAATCTTACTGAGAATCCCTTGTATGTGAAGAGTCATTTCTCTCTTGCTGCTTTCAAGATTCCTTCCTTGTCATTGGACACTTCAATTATAATGCGTCTCATTGTGGATCTCTTTGAATTTATCCTGCATGGAGTTTGTTGAGCTTCTTGGATGTATAATTTCATCATATTTTGGAAGTTTTCAGCCATTAGTTTTTCAAATATATATATTTTTGAGACAGAGTTTCACTCTTGTTGCCCAAGCTGTAGTGCAGTGGCGTGATCTCAGCTTACTGCAACCTCCACCTCCCTGGTCAAGCAATTCTCCTGACTCAACCTTCCGAGTAGCAGGGATTACCAGTGCCCACCGCCATGACCGGCTAATTTTTTGTATTTTTAGTAGAGACAGGGTTTCACCATGTTGGCCAGGCTGGTCTCTAACTCCTGATCTCAGGTGGTCCACCTGCCTCGGCACCCAAAGTATTGGGATTACAGGCTTGAGCCACTGCGCCCGGCTGCTTCAAACATTCTTTCTGCATTTTCCTCCTTTCTTTCTGGAATTCTTATTATGTCTGTTTGATAGTGTCTTGTGGATTTCTTAGGCTCAGTTCATTGTTGGTCATTCTTTTTTTTTTTTTTTTTGAGACGGAGTTTCATTGTTGTTGTCCAGGCTAGAGTGCAATGGCGTGGTCTTGGCTCACTGCAACCTCTGCCTCCCGGGTTCAACTGATTCTCCTGCCTCAGCCTCCCAAGTAGCTAGGATTACAGGCGCCTGCCACCACACCCAGCTAATTTTTGTATTTTTAGTAGAGATGGGGTTTCACCTGTGTTAGCCAGGATGGTCTCAATCTCCTGACCTCGTGATCTGCCCGCCTTGGCCTCCCAAAGTGCTGGGATTACAGGCGAGAGCCATGAGCCTGGCCTGAAATGTGTTTTTTAAAAAGGAGTGAAGGGGACCCTGGATGGTTGATGATATAATACTACTGACTGAAGAATCTGATTGATTTTCCAATTCTTTGTATATAATTTCTAGAAAACAAAAATAAAATAAAGGTAATAACTAGTAGAGCAGAAGTTGAAAAATAAAACTTTCAACAGACACATGGGGAAAGTGGGTAAAGAGAGAGATGTACAATAAAGTACATTTCTTTGATTTAGTACTGTTTCTTCCTCTGCCTTGATTCTTTATTAAAGTTTAAATAGCATCATACGCTATAATTTCAGAAAACACTCAAGTTACTGGTTCACTTTCAAAGGAGAGATTATGTGCTTTTACTTTAGTTGTACCAATTTTCAGCTCCTTTAGGAATGGAGCCATCATCCTGGAGTGTTAAAATGGGCAACAAGAAAGATAAACTCATTTTAGCTGTTCTTTTCTAAAGGTATCCTCCAACCCCTCCTCCAACATCGATCCAGACAACTATGTTGAAATGAATGATTCAATCACCCACCTACCCTCTAAAGTGGTGATACAAGATATTACTATGGAGCTACACTGCCCACTGTGCAATGATTGGTTCCGAGACCCACTGATGCTAAGCTGTGGCCACAACTTCTGTCAAGCCTGTATCCAAGACTTTTGGAGGCTGCAAGCAAAGGAAACATTCTGTCCTGAGTGTAAGATGCTATGTCAGTATAGCAACTGTACATTCAACCTTGTACTGGACAAGTTGGTAGAGAAGATTAAGAAGTTACCCTTACTCAAGGGCCATCCACAGTGCCCAGAGCATGGAGAGAACCTGAAACTGTTCAGTAAACCAGATGGGAAACTGATCTGCTTTCAATGCAAGGATGCTCGGTTGTCTGTGGGGCAGTCTAAGGAGTTCCTGCAAATCTCTGATGCTGTCCGTTTCTTCATGGTGGGTGAGCCCTGGGCCTTGAACAATCCCTTAGAAAAACTAGGAAAAATATTTTATAGGGCTTCTTCTTTCTTCCAACCCCATCCCTTTATTCAAATGATGATTAGAAAGCCCAGATGGCTCAGAAAGTACAATGTATCTTGCAAAGTTCTTTTTCTAGAGTTGCTGCTTATAGGAAAGGAACAGTGGAGGAGTCCTGGCTTACTCCCTCAATCAAATCTGTACCTAAACTATGCCATGGTAGCACTCTGCTAAACACTGTGTAGAATATAGATAGATAAGATATTCTTGTTATAAAAAATTCAACATTTGGTTAAGTTTAAAATGAAGAAAACAACAGAAGCAATATAAGATAGCCTCCTGTTGAAAGTTAAATTTTGTCACATTTGTAATTCTTAAGGGTTTAGAATTTCTGAGCCTATTAGAGAAAGATGAAATAGGAGACATATAGTGAAAGAAAGGGAAAGGACTTGAACTGGGAAATCATTTGGATTTGGAAGGGCAGAAGGAAGAAACAAATGTTCCTAGTGAGAACAACACAAGTAAAATGATAGATGCTGAGAACAGTATATAACTAGAGTGGAAAATGTGTAGAGTTCTATTCCCTTCTTCAAACCCCTGTAGCTAACTACTAAGAGAGAAAAACTAAGTTTTAAGCTGTAATTTACTCCATGATTCTTTTTTTTTCTTTTTTTTGAGATGGGGTCTCACTATGTTGCCCAGGCTGGTCTCAAACTCCTGGGCCGAAGTGATCCTCCCATCTCAGTCTCCCAAAGTGCTGAGATTACAGATGTGAGCTGCCACACCCGGCCTTTATTTTTTCTTTTCTTTTTCACAATTCTTGAACGAGATAAGAACTATGATACAGGGGAAGGGGAAGATTTTTGCAGCAAGAGCTTGCTTTTTTCTTGCACACTGGGGCCTTGGGGAAGATGTCCTTTATGGTCCTTCATCTCCGGAGTTAGTCTGGGTTAATTCTATTTGGTATTCCCAGGAGGAGCTTGCCATCCAACAGGGTCAACTGGAGACAACTCTGAAGGAGCTTCAGTCCCTGAGGAACATGCAGAAGGAAGCTATTGCTGCTCACAAGGTGAGGAGCAAGAAAGAAGGGTTATGAGATAGAACTGGAACACACCCTCCATGTAACTTCAGCTATGGGTACAAAGGTGCCTAACATATATTATCAACACACTAAATGGTACCTAGGCTATAGAATTGGAAAACTGAGTCTGTAGGGTGGAAAGGAATATGGTGGTGGAGTAGGTTCCTAATAGCTGATCAACAGAGCAGATTAACCTTTCCCCTAATATGCTGATCTTTTTGATGGTTCAGTCACCAGGTGACTGTCGTGGGGTTGAAATGTGTCTGGTCTTTGGCTTTATCTATGGCAAAAAAAAAGGAACTTATCAGAAAAAAAATCAATCACTAAAGATTGCTATGTCCAAAGAAATACCTTTATTTCCTTTGAGTTTATAACCAGACACCTCTGGACTAGGTCTCTAAGGTCATAGGCTTTTCCCAGCTGATTTGATCTTTCTTAGCTTCCTCCAAACTAAATAAAGCTATTGTCTGCACTTTTAACTTCATAGGCACTCTAGGACAACATTAATAGCTAGAGATGTGGCAAACCAGTCCCTAGGTTGGGGTTGCTAAATTGGAAGTTCTGTTTCTTTATTCATTATTCTATGGAGAAGAGCTTTCTCAGGTATTTGGCATCTGGAAGAAAAAAATATGCAGACTCAGGGAAAGAAGAAGGATATAGGAAGTAATGATGTCTTCAGAAAATCTTGTTCCTGTTGTAAAAGTTCCTATTAGTGTGAGCATTCATTCATTCATTTAACAAATATTTATTGAGTGGGTCAGGCATAATACTAGATATTGGGGATGGGAGACAGCTGTTAATTAAATAATCCCACCAGTAATAATAAAATAACAACTGTGATAAGTACTATAAATGAAAGTATAGGGTATGATGATAGCATATAAATGGAGAACATAATCTAGACTGGGGGAGGGGTGTTCTCTGAAGAAGTCACTTATTAAAAATTGAGAATTGAAGGATAAGTAACTTATCCAAGTGAACTGGGTGAATGGGGATATGAAGGAGGTAGCCTGGAGAAGAATGTTCTAGGAATAGAAAAGAGTATATGGAAAAGTCCTGAGATGGAAAGTTAGCTGCTATGTTAAACAGAGAAAAGGCCAATAAAGCTGGAACATGCTAAGCAAGATGATATTGATGAGGTGGATATGGGCTCCCTGTAACCTCATACTCTTGGGCTCAAGAGATCTTCCCACCTCAGCCTCCTGAGTATCTGGGACTAGTTTGCCACACCTGGCTAATTATTTTATTTTTGGAGAGACTGGGTCTCACTATGTTGCCCAGTCTTGAACTCCTGTTCCAAGCAATCCTCCCAGCTTGTCCTCCATAAGTGTTGGAATTACAGGTATGAGCCACTGTGCCCAGCCAAGACTATCTTAAGGGTGTAATAATAATTATGGACCATGGGATCCAAGCTAGATAAGAGAGGACACGAAGGTAGAAGTTCCTGAATAGAAATGGAGGGATCGGTGAATAGGAGGTTTCAAGGAGATCCAATAATTGTTGCAATAGGAGTATCTGAGTGAGCCTGGTGCATAAAAAGTTATTTTGGAGATGATGCAATTGCTGGGGGTGATAAAATCCTAGGTGAGACTATAGGAATGAATCAATAAATGTGGAAATCACTAGAAATGAGGAAAATGAGGAACTGAGAAGCCAGGATGTCAAATAGTTTAACTGTGAGGATGTTGAGGTCACCCAAGGAAAAAGCTGCAAGTGTAACAGTGGCATTCCCCCAGTTCTGATTTCTAGGTAAGGACAGTTCTTCCAGCCTCTCAATACCCCCAGTCTAACAGTACCACTTGGCAGCTTTTGGATTACCAATCTAGGAGGGTATTATCTTTCATTCTAGAATGTTTGACTAACTCCACAGTCTTATTTAATATGGCATTGGTTACCACCTCAGTACTGCAATAGGAAACTAGAGGTCACTTTTGCCTATTTCATCCTGAACTATTAAATTAGTTGGAAAAGGAGTAAGTCTCCCAAAGGGCTCATTTTGGTATGATTGAATTTGATATTCAGTAGCCATTTGTATGCATTTTTCTGTGATGGTATTTACCAAGTATGTGAGTGTTGGTGGTGTGGGCCCCCATCCCCAAGCACTAGTCTCTGCAATAACCATGGTGATAATCATGGAGGTTTCCAGGAAAACAAGCTACATCTGCAGCAACATGTGTCCATGGAGTTTCTAAAGCTGCATCAGTTCCTGCACAGCAAAGAAAAGGACATTTTAACTGAACTCCGGGAAGAGGGGAAAGCCTTGAATGAGGAGATGGAGCTGAATCTGAGCCAGCTTCAGGAGAAATGTCTCTTAGCCAAGGATATGTTGGTGAGCATTCAGGCAAAGATGGAACAAGAGAACTCCTTCGACTTTCTCAAAGTGAGAATCCACACCGATATAATTATGGGTACCTTCCTACCTAGAGGGGGGAAGAGGTTTGGAAAGAATGCAGAAGTGGCTTTTCACATCCAGGGAAAACAAAACAAAACAAAACTGTTATAGTGCTTTTAAGGTTCTCTGGAAGAAAAGGAGGAGGCTGCTTCAGCTATATGCACAGCAGAAAGCTTTACTTTCATCCTCTTAGGAAATACGATTTTAAAATTCCATTAATAATAGTATATAGTAATGGTTTAATATTTTTCCATAAAGATCTTGATGCTTTATTTCTCAAAAATAAAAATGTTGCAGCCTGAGTTGTATCTTTGGCTCTCAGCAATCATAAGTTGACCTGTCTGAAAAGCTGTTTTCTAACCTTTGCTTTCTTAAGCTTCACCTCTAAAGAAGCATTGGTTACCATCTCAGCACTCAGAAGTTTAATTAGCTAGAGTAAGGAAAAGTGGCCTTGGGACCGGGATACCTAATGTGTTTTTCTTCTGAGACTATTTGAAAGTATAGGTAAAGATAGCTTAACCTTAAGTATTGTCTTATTGGCTTCTGTCTTGCTCCCTGTAGAAGGGAACTCTAGAAAGAGCAAAAGATCAGTTTAACCTGGGTTAGGATCAGGGATGAAGATTAGAAAAAGTGTATGAAGGATGAAAGAAGTTGGTAGAGATGAGTTGGGGACCATCTGCACAAATTCTGGCGGTGGCTGGTATCACCAAAGAAATTTTGAGAGTTGATGAACAGGCATCTGATGTCTCTCTTTCTCCTTTCTTGTAGGACATCACAACTCTCTTAGATAGGTAAGTGTTTCCCTATGGTACTATTAATATCATTCCTTGAGTCTCTGGAGGATGTCTAATGATAAATGATTTATGTCCCCTGCAGCTTGGAGCAAGGAATGAGGATGTTGGCAACCAGAGAGCTTATTTCCAGAAAGCTGAACCTGGGCCAGTACAAAGGTCCTATCCAGTACATGGTATGGAGGGAAATGCAGGACACTCTCTGCCCAGGTATCAGTGGATAGTAACTATTGGTTCTTGAGGCTCCTAATCTATGTTTAATCTGTGGGACCTCTTCTGTGGCCCTAATTAAGTTTTTACAGTCTGGGATAGGGAAGGGGTACAGTTTGGCCAAAAGGAGGCTAGTTGGTATGACTGAATTTCTTCTAGTGCCATGACCTAAGAATTTATGACTTTGTGCTGGTAAATAGATATGAGTTTGATATCAGGATTACTTCTTAGCGTATGATTTTGACTGATTTATGAAATGTGGCAACAGCCAAAATTTTATCTTGTTTTGCTAAATCAGCTATATGAATCCCAGGGACTTCTCTGAAGAAGGAGGTTTCTGAACATACTCTTTTTATGTACACTGGGTCTTTACAGTTTCTTTTGTGCTTGATGTTCATAGCATAGCACATTTTAGAAGATTGTTTAGATCTTCAGTGCTTCAGAAGAAAACCAATAATTTAAATAAACATACCTAAGAAGGACACTAAGTTTTTGTGTTCCTGTAGATACCAAAGGACTGAGCAAGACAAAATAACACACATGGCATTTCAAGAACATCAAATAAAGTTCTAAATAAAAATCTTTATAGAAATAAAATTCTAAATAGAGTTTTTATAGAATTCATAGACTCATCATTATTATTATTGTTTATGGTTATTGATTTAATGAGAAATCACAAATATATCCCTGATTTAATGAAAAAATCACAAATTTTTCCAGGTAATTGACATTGAAGAAAAATAAACTATACTGAGATATAGTTAACATAGAGTAAAATTATCCAATTTTAAGGGCATAATTTGATGAGTTCTGATGTGTATATATACACTTAGGTAAACCTCTCCATAATCAAAATATAGAAGATTTTTATCACTCCAAAAAGTTCCTACATGCCCCTTTGAAATCAATCTCTTCCTTTTACTCTCAGCCTCTAACATTCACTGACATGTTTTATTTCACTTTAAATGTGTCTTTTCTAAATTTTTGTCTAAGTGATAGCATACATTATGTAGTGTTTTGTGTCTGTTTTTTTTCACTTAGCGTAATTTTTTTTTTTTTTTTTGAGACAGAGTCTCGCTCTGTTGCCCAGGCTGGAGTGCAGTGGTGCCATCTCTGCTCACTGCAAGCTCTGCCTCCAGGGTTCATGCCATTCTCCTGCCTCAGCCTCCCGAGTAGCTGGGACTACAGGTGCCCGCCACCATGCCCGGCTAATTTTTTTGTATTTTCAGTAGAGACAGGGTTTCACCCTGTTAGCCAGGATGGTCTCGATCTCCTGACCTCGTGATCCGCCCGCCTCAGCCTCCCAAAGTGCTGGGATTACAGGTGTGAGCCACTGCGCCCGGCCGCATAATGCTTTTTGAGCACTTATGTTGTTCCATGTATCAATAATCATGATTATTTATTCAGTTTACTTATTCACTTCCCA
The DNA here is from genome assembly GCF_028885625.2 of Pongo pygmaeus. NCBI lineage: Eukaryota > Metazoa > Chordata > Mammalia > Primates > Hominidae > Pongo > Pongo pygmaeus. The sequence continues at coordinate 49,964,594 of NC_072389.2, forward strand.
GATGATGGACCTGGGGTAGTCCATGGTAGTTTTATCCATCCTGCAATTAATGAAAATCCCAGTTTCTCCATATCCTTTTCAAAACTTGATATTGTCAATCTTTTTAACTTAAACCATTTTATTCAATGTATAGTAGTATCTTATTGTGGTTTTAATTTGCATATCTCTTGTTTTGGTGGGAGGGTGGGACAGAGTCTCACTCTGATGCCCAGGCTAGAGTACAGTGGTGCATCTCAGCTCACTGCAACCTCTGCCTCTGAGGCTCAAGTGATTCTTGTGCCTCAGACTTCCCAGTAGCTGGAATTACAGGCGTGCACTGCCATGCCTAGCTAATTTTTGTATTTTTAGTAGAGACAAGGTTTTGCCATGTTGGCCAGGCTGATCTTGAACTCCTGGCCTCAAGTGATCCATCCACCTCAGCCTCCTAAAGTGTTGAAATTACAGGCATGAGCCGTGGTGCCCAGCTGCATATCCCTAATGAGCAATCCTGTTGAGAATCCTTTCACGTGCTTCCTTGCCATTCATATATTTTTTTGGTTGTGTTCAATCTTTTGTCTATATTTTTGTTAAATTGTTGTATAATTAAGTTGCAAAGGATACAAATCCTTTATCAGATATATGTTTCTTAAATATTTTCTCTCACTCCATGGCTTGCCTTTTCAATTTATTTTTATTTATTTTTTTTGAGATGGAGTCTCGCTCTGTCACCCAGGCTGGAGTGTGGTGCGATCTCGGCTCACTGCAAGCTCTACCTCCTGGGTTCACGCCATTCTCCTGCCTCAGCCTCCCAAATAGCTAGGACTACAGGTGCCCGCCACCACACCCGGCTAATTTTTTTGCATTTTTAGTAGAGATGGGGTTTCACCATGTTAGCCAGGATGGTCTTGATCTCCTGACCTCATGATCTGCCCACCTCAGCCTCCCAAAGAACCAGGATTACAGGCGTGAGCCACCGCACCCAGCCCTCTTTGGCTAATTTTAGGACTTGCTTTTTGTCACTTGCTTCCATTAATTTGATTATACGGGGTCTTGGTGTGATTTTCTTTGTATTTATTCTGCTTGTACTTCATTGAGCTTCTTGGATCTAAGGGTTTATAATTTTCATCAAATTTGGAATAATATCAGCTGGTATTTCTTCAAATACTTTTTTACCAACCCCTTTTCTCCTCTCCTTCTTGGAGTCTAATTTTACATATTTTAGACAACTTGATATTGTCAAGTTGTCTCATGTCATCGATATTCAGTATTTTTTTAGCCTTTTTTCGCCTCATACTTTATTTTAAATGGTTTCTATCGTTATTCAAGTTCTCATCTTTTCTTCTGCACGGTCTAACCTGTTAATATTGTTCAAGATATTTTCATTTTATATACATTTCATTTCATTTCTAGAAGTTTCATTTGGGTCTTTTTATATCTTTCTTATATCTTCTCACCATGTTCATGCCTTCCTCTACATTCTTGAAAAAATGGAAGACATTTATCCGTTTTAATGTCCTTGTCTGCTAATTCTATCATCATTGTCATTTCTGGGCCTGATTTTATTGTTTGATTGTTCTCCTGAGAGTCATATTTTCCTGCTGCTTTGTCTGGCTAGTAATCTTTTTCTTTTTAATGGGCTTTATTTTTTAGGACACTTTTAGATTTTTTAATTTTACAGAAAAACTGAGAAGATAGTATAGAGTTTTTTATATGCCCCATCCTCAGTTTTCTCTATTATTAACATCTTAAACATTTTTAACAACTAATGAACCAAAATTGATACATTATTAACTGAAATCCATAGTTCCTTTAGATTTTCTTAGTTTTTACCTAATGTCATTTTTCTGTTTTAGGTTTCCATCTAAGATGCCACATTACACTAAGTTGTCATTTTCTTTAGGTGCCCCTTGGCTGTGACAGTTTCTCAGACTTGCCTTATTTTTTATGACTTAAGACAGTTTTGAGGAGTACTGGTCATATATTTTGTAAGGATGCTGCATTATTGCAATTTGTTTGATGTTTTCCTCATAAAATTTGGGTTATTAATTGGGAGAGGAAGACAGTAGCATTAAAGTGCCATTGTCATCACATCACATTAAGTGTTCATACTGTCAACATGATTTATGACTACTGATGTTGACTTTAATCACCTGGCTGAGGAAGTGTCTGTCAGGTTTCTCCACTGTACTCTTTTTCCCTCCTTCTATACTTGTATACTTTGGAAGGCAGTCACTGTGCACAGCCCACGCTTAAGGAGGGGATAGTTATGCTCCCTCTCCCTGAGGGTAGCGTATTAATGTAAATTATTTGAAATTTTGCTACCCTGGAGATTTATCTCTTCTGGTTAGTAATTTTTTACTGGATGACAAATATGATGAATTTCATATTGTTTGTACTGATGAATTCATATTGGTGAATTTTATATTTGCTGGATTTTGTTGTAGTTCTTTCAGTTCTATTGAATTTAACTCTGGCATGCAGTTAACATGGTATGACATCATTTTGTTCCTTTTGAGGCTTAAATAAAGCCTAGTTAGAGTGGCTCAAGAGCAGCCTTTAATCTAGAGCTAACTTAGCCCATTTTCTAAAGTAATATACCCTTCTGATTACCCTACCTGGTGTTGACATATTGACAGTTTTCCATTCTGGTTGGCAAGATTGAAAATTATTCCCAGCCTTGTGTGAGCTCCAGAAATTGTTCAGTCTACTGATTTCTGGAGGTTCTTTCTCTGGCCTTGACGAGTTTCACTGCATGCATGTGCAGATTAGTACTCAGCCACAGCCTTGAGAGAATCCCTTTGTAGATGTTCATAAGTTTCTGTGATGTTCCCTCCTCTGTGTTACTCTGCTCAGCAAATTGTAGCTGGCTTGGTATGACAGAGTTTTTCTTCCTGTATACTTTGCTCTGTAAAGCCAAACTTCACTTCTAGCAATCTTTTAAAGTGCAAACTGATTTTTAAATTTTTGGTATAATTTTACGTCAAGAAAACCAAATGAGATTTATTTAATATATGACTATTTATTAATAATGTATTATTTATCCATATACTCTCCCTCTATACAGAGTGGGAAATTGTTTTTCTATGGTAACTGTGGTCAGACCTTTGTAAAATATATTCCATACTTTTTATTTCTAAGTCTTTGCTTATTTTGTAGATCCATATATTCTCCTTTTCTGCCAGCCTTATAAATTAGGCTGTTGCTTTAGAGCAGAAGCTGGCACTTTTCTGTAAAGGTTTGAAGAGTAAATATTTTAGGCCTTGCAGGTGTATGGTCTTCGTTGCAGCTACTTAACTCTGCTCTTGTAGTGAAAAAGAAGCTACAGACAACATAAATGTGCTCCAATAAAACTTTACCTACAAAGTAGGCAGTAGGCCAGATTTGACCTGTTGGTTGTATTTTGCCTACTCTAGCTTAGGGAATTTTTCAATTTAAAATATTTGCATGAACAAATGCCCAAATAATGTGGAGTGAACTATATGGGGAAAAGCATTCTAGGACAAGGGAAGAAACTATAAGGACCCTGAAGTAGGAATGATCTTCATTACGTTCAAGGAACTGCCAAAAGGCAAGGATGGATGAATCAAAGTAAATGAGGGAGAGTGTGGTAGGAGATGAAGTAGAGAGGTCGGTAAATCATTTTTTTCCTCTGTAAGGACTCTGGATTTTATCTCAGATGTGATGGTAAACATAAGAGTATGCTGAGCAGGGAAATGGCTTTATCTCATTCATGGTATGTGTAGAATAGGGTGCAGATGGACAAGTCAGGAAACAGAAGAGTAAAAAGCTATTGCAGTAGTTCCAGGCCAGTGATATTTCTGGAAGTAGTCAGAAGTGTTTGGGCACAAGATATATTTTGAAGGTGGAGCTGACAGAACTTTTCGTTATATGAATATGGCATGAGAAGGAAAGAGAGGACAAAAAGCTGACTCATAGGAATCTTCAGAGCCAATGCAGGCTAAACTAGCTAGAGATTTGTCAGAGGCTTAGCAAAGAGAGCAGACTGGGATTCCAAAACGTTGCTAAAAAGTCTTTATGGTACTTCCAAAGAAAACACATCAGAAAGATTAACAACCCAAAGTGAAGGGGGATATGTAAGGGGATAGAGATTTAGCCTATATGGAAAAATTCAAGATTCTTAATTCTTCAAATCCTCTTGTTGGAAAGAGAAGTCCCTGGGATAATGGAAAAGACTCTGGCTTTTCTGAGAAGATAGAGTTAGACTAGAGTTCGTGACTAGCCTGGGCAATATGGTGAAATCCTGTCTCTACTAAAATTACAAAAAATATCAGCTGAGCTTGGTGGTGCATGCCTGTAATCCTAGCTACTCGGGAGGCTGAAGCAGGAGAATTGCTTGAACCCAGGAGGCAGAGGTTGCAGTGAGCCGAGGTTGTGCCACTGCACTCCAGCCTGGGGGACAGAGCAAGACTCTAACTCAATAAAAAAGAAAAAGAGAGAGAGAGAGAGAGAAACCAGATTGATTTTGCTTCCAGGAATAAATAAATCCAATAACAACAAATGCATGCATATATGTATCTGTGTCCATGGTGTGAACACACATAGCTATTATGTCTCCTTTATCAAATTTCATGTCAAGGTCCAATGATCTCACATCTGGAATTTGTGTCATCCTCTTGCTGGTCAGCTTTCAACCTCTCTTCATTTAGTTTAGATATTCTTTTTTATACTGCTGCCCTTTGAATTGTCTAAACCAATGCTTGTAAAATTATCTGTGATGAAGGGCCAATTAAAAAAATCTCAATCTGTCATGGACTGATATTTTGTAGAATACAATATAAATTACTTGAAAAAGTAAAATTATAAAAAGCAAAGATTATAAAGTACAAGCCCAATTTTGTAATTATTAGATTCAACTGACATAAAATTACTGTCAATTTGCTATGAAAGTTTCTAAAAGTTTACTCTTAATTTCTATACTATCTTTGTCCCAGACTGTTAACCACATGGTATGTGGACCACATTATGAGCAGCAATGATATAAACCACTCTAGATCTCAAAAATCTCATTATCTGTTAAACCAAAATAAACCTCTCACTATTGTCCTCTAAACTCTGTACCAATTAGTTCAGTCTTGCCTGTGTCTAACAGGCAAGCTCTTGTGTTCTCTTCCACGCAGGGGACTGTTTTTAATCCATTTCTTTCTTTCCATTTATTCAAAACATCCTAAATATATCTCTCATATATAACTGAATACTTACCTTCCTCAGAAAGCTTTCCTAGAACATCCTTACCTAATTTTTACCCCTTTGGCATTTGTATTTTCTTCTATTTATTAGTATAGGTTTATATTATTTGTATTGTTTCCTTTAGTAGAGCATAAATTACTGCCGAGTAAACCCTGATTTTTACCCTAAATATAAAAATGTCTAGAATATAGTAACATGGATACCCAAACAATAAAAAGCACGTAAGTGGCCAGGCGCGGTGGCTCATGCCTGTAATCTCAGCACTTTGGGAGGCCTAGGCAGGTGGGTTGCTTGGGGCCAGGAGTTTGAGGCCAGTCTGGCCAACATGGCAAAACCCTGTCTCTACTAAAAAATTACAAAGATTAGCCAGGAGTGGTGGCGCACACCTGTAATCCCAGCTACTTGGGGGGCTGAGGCATGAGAATTGCTTGAACCCAGGAAGCGGAGGTTGCAGTGAGCCGAGATCGCACCACTGCACTCCAGCCTGGGCAACAGTGTCTGCCTCAAAAAAAAAAAAAAAAAAAAAAGCATATAAGTAATTGCTTGCCTGTCTAAGAGTCTATGTGTATGGGGAGATAAAGTACTATTGAATATGAAATACTATCTTTTACTGTGGGAATTTGTGTTTACCCCCTTTTCTCCCATGCTCTGCTTTCTTTTATTTTCTTACTAGGCCTATCTCCACTAACTCTGGACCCTAAAACAGCTCACCCAAATCTGGTGCTCTCCAAAAGCCAAACGAGCGTCTGGCATGGTGACATTAAGAAGGTAATGCCTGATGATCCAGAGAGGTTTGACTCAAGTGTGGCTGTGCTGGGCTCAAGAGGCTTCACCTCTGGAAAGTGGTACTGGGAAGTAGAAGTAGCAAAGAAGACAAAATGGACAGTTGGAGTTGTCAGAGAATCCATCATTCGGAAGGGCAGCTGTCCTCTAACTCCTGAGCAAGGATTCTGGCTTTTAAGACTAAGGAACCAAACTGATCTAAAGGCTCTGGATTTGCCTTCTTGCAGTCTGGCACTGACTAACAACCTCGACAAGGTGGGCATATACCTGGATTATGAAGGAGGGCAGGTGTCCTTCTACAATGCTAAAACCATGACTCACATTTACACCTTCAGTAATACTTTCATGGAGAAACTTTATCCCTACTTCTGCCCCTGCCTTAATGATGGTGGAGAGAATAAAGAACCATTGCACATCTTACATCCACAGTAATGAGCCATACTATTATACAAATTCAGAGTGTGATTAAAGAGGTATTGAAATATTTTACCAGTCTCCTGGATTCTCCTTTCAGTTCATGGGGAACTATGGAATAATGAAAAGAGGATGCACAAATCAAATTCCATTCTTTCAGTATCCTAAATGGATTTCACTGGAGGCTTTCAAGATATTCTTCTCTGGGGTCTTTTATGACACAGGAGCCACTCTCATGAGAGTGATCATCATGCTACTGTTACTGGAGCAAACTGCAACTTTTTTGCAACGAGTTTGTGATGTTTGGGAACCCTTTTCAAATATGCCCAGAAATGATCATGCTGTCATATTTTCCAGCATAATGACTCTTAGCAGGTGAATTTTCAGGTGTTCACTCTTCTATTTAATTATTTTTTTGATATACATTTTCATTTTATTTCTTTTTTTAGAATTTACCACTGTAATTTTATTTTTTTGGGACAGAGTCTCACTGTGTTGCCTAGGCTGGAGTGCAGTGGCATGATCATGGTTCACTGCAGCCTCAACCTCCTGGGCTTAAGCAATCCTCCCATCTCAGACCCTGAGTAGCTGGGACTATAGGAGCACGCTAACACAAGTAGAGATAGGGTTTCACCATGTTGCCCAGGCTTTTCTGGAACTCTTGGGCTCAAGAAATCCTCATGCCTCAGCCTTCCAAAGTGTTGGAATTATAGGTTTGAGCTACCATGCCTGTCCTGTAATTTTAAACCATGCTCCACAGGCTTAAATAAAAAAGTAGGAAGTGATCTGGTCTATTTTATAATCTTGTCTTGAATTCTCTCAAGATACATTTTAGTCTAGCAAATCTGTGATTCTTTCCCTTCCTTTCTCAGTTCCATTTCCCTGTTTTATCTATCTGCAGGAGACATGCATATGTATATATATGCAGTCTGAGAGATGGGGTCTCACTATGTTGCCTAGGCTAGTCTTGAATTCCTGACCTCAAGCATCCTCCCGCCTTGACCTCCTAAAGTTCTAGGATTACAGATGTGAGTTACCACACCCAACCTCCATCTACTTTTGACTACATCCTTTTTCATCATTCCTGCCTATAATTTAAGTCGTATTTTGCATCTTGTTCTCTCCAATATACTCATCCTTGAGCTTTTTCCAAGTCTAAAATTCTTAACATCATTGATCTCAGCAGTACTCTTGATTGACTGTCCTTATTTCCTTTCTTTGGAAGTCCTCATCTAAATGGACTTTATTCTCTATAGCTGACAGTTTTGGGGGGACTTTTTAGGACCTTAGGCATTGGCCCTCTAAAATTATAATTAGCGCAGTTTTTGTTTTTTTTTTGGGGGGGATCAGGGCAAAAGCTTAAATGTATGTATGTGAAAAATAATGCAAATACTACAGACAGTATTCATGTAGTTTGTTATATACAATATGCATACATTTACAACTGATTTGGATAAACAGCCATAACAGGATTAAGACTACATTTAAGAAATTGCCTTGTTTTTTTATGAATTCACTTCAATCAGAATGTAGTAAGAACATATTTTGTGCCTGGAATCTTGCTTAATGTCTTAAAGGGTATAAAAACAGCATAAAAAGAAAAAGAAAGGCATGCCAACAGAAAGTAATCTGACTAAAAATTAATTCACTTCTAAGGTATAAAAAGTTACAGCTGAAATATATTATTATTTTTTAAGACAAGGTCTTACTTTGTCACCCAGGCTGGAGTACAGTGGCACGAACACAGCTCTTTGCAGCCTGGGACTCTTGGATCCTACCACCTCAGCCTGTCAAGTAGCTAGGATTATAGGCACAGGCAACTACGCCCAACTAAATTTTTATTTTTAGTAGAGATGAGGTCTCACTATGTTACCCAGGCTTGAAATATATTATTCTTAAGATGCAATGGTTCTTAACCCCGGATACACATTAGGTTCATGTAGGAAGCTTTAAAAAAATTTAGATGTCTGGAATCCAGCCAAGACCAATTAAGTAAAGATCTTTGGCAAGTGAAACCCTGCTAGAGTCCCAGTGTACAGTAGTTACAAGCCACTAGCTTCTAAAAGCTCTTAGGTGATTCTAATGTGTGGCTGGGGCAGACAGCCATTGAACTAAAGCAACATGTTTTATTTATTTTTACTTTAAAAAATTTTTTCCACAAGTTATTGGGGTATAGGTGGTATTTGGTTACATGAGTAAGTTCTCTAGTGGTGATCTGTGAGATTTTGGTGCACCCATCACCTGAGCAGTGTACACTGCATCATATTTGTAGTCTTTTATCCCTTGCCCCCCTCCCACTCTTCAAGTCCCCGGAGTCCATTGTATCATTCTTAGGCCTTCGCATCCTCACAGCTTAGCTCCCACATATCAGTGAGGACATACAATGTTTGGTTTTCCATTCCATGAGTTACTTCACTTAGAATAATAGTCTCCAATCTCATCGAGGTCACTGCAGATGCCATTAATTCATTCCTTTTTATGGCTGAGTAGTATTCCAGTGTATAAATATACCACAGTTTTCTTTATCCACTCGTTGATTGATGGGCATTTGGGTTGGTTCCATGATTTTGCAATTGTGAATTGTACTGCTATAAACATGCATGTGTGTGAAAGTATCTTTTGCATATAATGACTTCTTTTCTTCTGGGTAGATACCCAGTAGTAGGATTACTAGATCAAATGGTAGTTCTACTGTTGCGGGAAGTCAGGGACCCCAAACGGAGGGACTGGCTGGAGCCGCGGCAGAGAAAACATAAATTGTGAAGATTTCATGGACATTTATCACTTCCCTAATAATACTCTTATAATTTCTTGTGCCTGTCTTACTTTAATCTCTTAATCCTGTTATATTCATAAGCTGAGGATGTACGTCACCTCAGGACCCTGTGATGATTGCGTTAACTGTACAAATTGATTGTAAAATGTGCATGTTTGAAGAATATGAAATCAGTGCACCTTGAAAATGAACAGAATAATAGCAATTTTAGGGAACAAGGGAAGACAACCATAAGGTCTGACTGCCTGTGGGGTTGGGCAAAAAGAGCCATATTCTTCTTCTTGCAGAGAGCCTATAAACGGATGTGAAAGTAGGAGAGATATCGCTAAATTCTTTTCCTAGCAAGGAATATAATATTAAGACCCTAGGAAAAGAATTGCATTCCTGGGGGAGGTCTATAAACAGCCGCTCTGGGAGTGTCTGTCCTATGCGGTTGAGATAAGGACTGAGATACGCCATGGTCTCCTGCAGTACCCTCAGGCTTACTAGGATTGGGAATCCCCAGCCCTGGTAAATTTGAGGTCAGACTGGTTCTCTGCTCTTGAACCCTGTTTTCTGTTAAGATGTTTATCAAGACAATACATGCACTGCTGAACATAGACCCTTATCAGGAGTTCTGATTTTGCCCTGGTCCTGTTTCCTCGGAAGCATGTGATCTTTGTTCTCCTTTTTGCCCCTTGAAGCATGTGATCCTTGTGACCTACTCCCTGTTCGTACACCCCCTCCCCTTTTGAAATCCCTAATAAAAACTTGCTGGTTTTGTGGCTCAGGTGGGCATCACAGACCTACTGATATGTGATGTCACCCCTGGCAGCCTAGCTGTAAAATTCCTGTCTTTGTACTCTTTCTCTTTATTTCTCAGACTGGCTGACACTTAGGAAAATAGAAAGAACCTACACCCCCGATATTCTACTTTTAGTTCTTTAAGGAATCTCCACAGTTTCCCATAGTGGCTGTACTAGTTTACATTCCCACCAGCAGTGTAGAAGTGTTCCCTGTTCATTGCATCCATGCCAACATCTACAGTTTTTTGATTGTTTTGATTATGGCCATTCTTGCAGGAGTAAGGTGGTATTGCATTCTGGTTTTGATTTGCATTTCCCTGACCATTAATGATGTTGAGCATTTTTTCATATGTTTGTTGGCAGTTTGTATATCTTCATTTGAGAATTGTCTATTCATGTCCTCAGCCCAATTTTTGATGGGATTGTTTGTTTTTTTCTTACTAATTTGTTTCAGTTTGTTGGAGATTCTGGATATTAGTCCTTTGCCAGATGTATAGATTGTGAAGATTTTCTCCCACTCTGTGGGTTGTCTGTTTACTCTGTCGACTGTTCCTTTGCTGTGCAAAAGCTCTTTAGTTTAATTAAGTTCCAATTATTTATCTTTACTTTTATTGTATTTGCTTTTGGGTTATTGGTCATGAAATCCTTGCCTAAGCCAATGTCTAGGAGGGTTTTTCCAATGTTATCTTCTAGAATTTTTATAGTTTCAGGTCTTAGATTTAAGTCTTAGATTTAAGTCCTTAATCTATCTTGGTTGATTTTTGTATAAGGTGAGAGATGAGGATCCAGATTCATTCTCCTACATGTGGCTAGCCAATTATCCGAGCACCATTTGTTGAAAAGGGTGTCCTTTCCCCACTTTATGTTTTTGTTTGTTTTGTTGAAGATCAGTTGGCTGTAAGTATTTGGGTTTATTTCCGGTTTCTCCATTCTGTTCCATTGGTCTATGTGCCTTTTTTTTTAATACGGAGTCTCGCTTTGTCTCCCAGGCTGGAGTGCAGTGGCACGATCTTGGCTCACTGCAAGCTCCACCTTCCAGGCTCACGCCATTCTCCTGCCTCAGCCTCCCGAGTAGCTGGGACTACAGGTGCCCGCTACCATGCCCCGGCTAATTTTTTTTTGTATTTTTTTTAGTAGAGACGAGGTTTCACCGTGTTAGCCAGGATGGTCTTGATCTCCTGACCTTGTGATCCACCTGCCTTGGCCTCCCAGTGTGCTAGGATTACAGGCGTGAGCCACCATGCCCAGCCCTATGTGCCTATTTTTATACCAGTACCATGCTGTTTTGGTGACTATGGCCTCATAGTATAGTTTGAAATCAGGTAGTGTGATGCCTCCAGATTTGTTCTTTTTGCTTAGTCTTGCTTTGGCTATGTGGGCTCTTTTTTGGTTCCATATGAATTTTAGAATTGTTTTTTCTAATTCTGTGAAGAATGATAGTGGTATTTTGATGGGGATTGTATTGAATTTGTAGATTGCTTTTGGCAGTGTGGTCATTTTCACAATATTGATTCTACCCATCCATGAGCATGGGATGTTTTTCCATTTGTGTCATCTATGATTTTTTTCAGCAGTGTTTTGCAGTTTTCGTTGTAGAGGTCTTTTGCCTCCTTAGGTATATTTCTAAGTTTTTTTTTTTTTTTTTTTTTTTCTGTAGCTATTGTAAAAGAGGTTGAGTTCTTAATTTGATTCTCCTCTTGGTCGCTGTTGGTGTATAGAAGAGCTACTGATTTGTGTACATTAATCTTGTATCCGGAAACTTTGCTGAATTCTTTTATCAGTTCTAGGAGCTTTCTGGAGGAGTCCGTAGGGTTTCCAAGGTAAATGATCAAATCGCCAGCGAACAGTGACAGTTTGACATCCTCTTTACCAATTTGGATGCGCTTTATTTCTTTCTCTTGTCTGATTGCTCTGGCTAGGACTTCCAGTACTATGTTGAAGAGGAGTGGTGAAAGTGGGCATCCTTGTCTTGTCCCAGTTCTCAGAGGGAATGCTTTCAACTTTTCCCCACTCGGTATTATGTTGGCTGTGGGTTTGGCATAGATAGCTTTTATTATATTGAGGTATGTCCCTTGTATGCCACTTTTGCTGAGAGTTTTAATCATAAATGGATGCTGGATTTTATCAAATGCTTTTTCTGCATCTATTAAGATGATCATGTAATTTTTGTTTTTTAATTCTGTTTATGGGTGTATCACATTTATTGACTTGCATATGTTAAACCATCCCTGTATCCCTGGTATGAAATCCATTTGATCATGGTGGATTATCTTTTTGATATGTTGTGGGATTTGGTTAGCTAGTATTTTGTTAAGGATTTTAGCATCTATGTTCATCAAGGATAACAGTCTAGTTTTCTTTTTCGGTTATGTCCTTTCCTGGTTTTGGTATTTTAGGGTGATGCTGACTTCATAGAATGAATTAGGGAGGGTTCCTTCTGTCTCTATCTTGTGGAATAGTGTCAAAAGGATTGGTACCACTTCCTCCGTGAATGTCTGGTAGAATTCTGCTATGAATCCATCTGGTCTTGGGCTTTTTGTTTGTTTTTTGGGCTTTTGTTTTTGTTATTATTATTTTTTTTTTGAGACGGAGTCTCGCTCTGTTGCCCAGGCTGGAGTGCAGTGGCACAATCTTGGCTCGCTGCAACCTCCACCTCCCAGATTCATGCGATTCTCCTGCTTCAGCCTCCCAAGTAGTTGGGACTACAGGCATACATCACCATGCCTAGCTAATTTTTGTATTTTTAGTAGAGACAGGGTTTCACCATGTTGGCCAGTCTGGTCTCAAACTCCTGACCTCAAGTTATCTATCTTTCCATCTTGGCCTCTCAAAGTGCTGGGATTACAGGCATGAGCCACTGCATCCAGCCTCCTGGACTTTTTTTTTTGTTGTTGGTAATTTTTTAATTACCATTTCAGTCTCGCTGCTTGTTATTGATCTGTGCAGGGTATCTAATTCTTCCTGATTTAAGCCAGGAGGGTTGTATTTTTCCAGGAATTTATCCATCTCTTTTAGGTTTTCTAGTTTATGTGCATAAAGGTGTTCATAGTAGCCTTGAGTGATCTTTTGTTTTTCTGTGGTGTCAGTAGTAATATCTCCTATTTCGTTTCTTAATGAGGTTATTTGGATTTTCACTCTTCTTTTATTGGTTAATCTTGCTAAGGGTCTGTCAATTTTATTTGTCTTTTGAAAGAACCAGATTTTTGTTTTACTTATCGTTTGCATTTTTTTGTTTGTTTCAATTTCATTTAGCTCTGCTCTGATCTTGGTTATTTCCTTTCTTCTGCTGGGTTTGGGTTTGGTTTGTTCTTGTTTCTCTAGTTCCTTGAGGTGTAACCTTAGGATTAGATGTCAGTTTGTGTTCTTTCAGTATTTTTTTTTTTTTTTTTTTTTTGAGATGGAGTTTTGTTTTTGTTGCCCAGGCTGGAGTACAATGGCGTTGTCTCTGCTCACTGCAGCTTCCGCCTCCCGGGTTCCAGTGATTCTTCTGCCTCAGCCTCCTGGGTAGCTGGGATTACAGGTGTCTGCCACCACGCCTGGCTAATTTTTGTATTTTTTAGTAGAGACAGGGTTTCACCATGTTGGCCAGGATGGTCTCGAACTCCTGACCTCTGCCCACCTGAGCTTCCCAAAGTGCTGGGATTACAGTCATGAGCCACCATGCCTGGCCGAGATTTACTTTCTTATTTACATTTTTCCATACTGCTTGATGTTTTAGTTTGTGAATATATCATTTTACCAATATAATTTTTAATATTTAACTTTTAAAAGAACGAAAAAAGAGAAACAAAGTCATTCTAGATTAACTTTACTTTTCTATTTTTTCCTTTTTTGTTTTTTGTTTGACATGGAGTATTGCTCTGTCGCCAGACTGGAGTGCAGTGGCGAGATCTCGGCTCACTGCAAGCTCCGCCTCCCGGGTTCAAGGGATTCTCCTGCCTCAGCCTCCCGAGTAGCTGGGACTACAGGCATGCACCACCACACCCGGCTAATTTTTGTATTTTTAGTAGAGATGAGGTTTCACCATGTTGGCCAGGATGGTCTTGATCTCCTGACCTTGTGACCCATCTGCCTCGGCTTTTCTGATTATAAAGAGAAAAACACTTATGAGACTATTATTTTAAAAATCTACAAAACAAAGAAGAGAGAACACTCAAAGTTTGCACAATGTCTTTGGAGATAATCAGTCAGTCCAGAATCAAATTTCCTAAAAGTATTAGGTGACCATAAAAGGAGAGAGGGGAAGCATGGCCTCATCACGAGGTGAGAAAAATTGGCAATTAAAATTTACAGCTGATAAAGGGACAGAAAAGATGTTAGAAGGGGTCATTACAAGATAATTTAATAAAAAATATTGAAGGCAGCAAAGAAGAAATCCAACGTTACAGAAATTTCATCTGTCCTGCAAAGGACATACCTGGAAAGCTGAGGAACAATTCTGAAATATAAAGAAAAAACAAACAAACAAAAAAGAATAAATATCAAATAAATATAAGTAAAATAGAACAACTCACTAAATACCATGAGATAAATAAATAAATAATATCTTCAGTTTGTAAGGGATCATGTCAGAAATTCTGCATACTATAGTAGACTGGTTTGCTAAAATGGCAATGAGCATCCCCTTGTTTTATGAGTCCCCTTTTGCAATGTGACTTTGCAGCATCTCCCATTAGGAGGTGGAGTCTATTTTCCCACTCCTGCAACCTGAGCTGCTGGTCTCAGTTCCTTGCTTTGGACAATAGAACATGTTAGATGTCATGCTGTGCCAGTGGCAAGCCTAGGCCTTGCAAATGCATGTAATTTGCATGTTCTGTGCTTTCTCTTGGAAGCCTGCCAAGCTGCCATAGGAACAAGCCTGGCCTCCAGCTGCAGGATGAGTCCACAGAGGACAGAGCCATTCCAGATGAGGCCAGGCCCTAGCCAACCCAGCAGTTACTACAAATACATAATTGAGACCATCCTAGACCAGAAGTTTTCAGCAGAGCTCAGCCCAAATTGGAAACCTGCAGAATTCTGAGCTAAATAAAAGATTATTGTCTTAAATTGCTGAATTTTTTTTTTTTTTTTTTTTTGAGACCGAGTCTCGCTCTGTCGCCCACGTTGGAGTGCAGTGGCGCGATCTCGGCTCACTGCAAGCTTTGCCTCCCAGGTTCACTGCAAGCTTTGCCTCCCAGGTTCACGCCATTCTCCTGCCTCAGCCTCCCCAGCATCTGGGACTACAGGCGCCTGCCACCATGCCCGGCTAATTTCTTTGTATTTTTAGTAGAGATGGGGTTTCACCGTGTTAGCCAGGATGGTCTCGATCTCCTGACCTGGTAATTCCCCTGACTCAACCTCCCAAAGTGCTGGGATTACAGGCGTGAGCCACCGCGCCTGGTCAAGTCGCTGACTTTTTTTTTTTTTTTTTTTTTCAGAAGGAGTTTCGCTCTTTCGCCCAGGCTGGAGCGCAATGGTGCAATCTCGGCTCACTGCAAGCTCCGCCTCCCGGGTTCAAGGGATTCTCCTGCCTCAGCCCCCAGGGTAGCTGGGATTACAGGCCCGCGCCACTACGACCGGCTAATTTTTTTTTGATTTTTATTAGAGACGGGGTTTCATCATGTTAGCCAGGATGGTCTCGATCTCCTGACCTCGATCCCCTCGCCTCGGCCTCCCAAAGTGCTGGGATTACAGGCATGAGCCACTGCGCCCAGCCACAAGTCACTGACTTTAAAAAAATCTTTTTAATTGACAAGGAAAAATTATATTTATGGTGTAGAACATTATATATATGTACCTTTATATATACATATATATACCTTTTTATACATACTTTTATGTTTATATACCTTTATAGATATATATATGCCTTTTTTGTGGTAAGAACACATGTAGTCTATTCTCTTAGCAATATTCAAGTATATATTATATACTTGAATATATTATTTGTATATAATATTCAAGTATATAATATATACTTGAATATATACTTGAATATATTATTCAATTTGAATAATATATTCAAGTATATTATATATATATATTTTTTGAGACTGAGTTTCGTTCTGTCGCCCAGGTTGGAGTGCAGTGGCATCATCTCAGCTCACTGCAAGCTCCACCTCCTGGGTTCACACCATTCTCCTGCCTCAGCCTCCCGAGTAGCTGGGACTACAGGTGCCCACCACCACGCCTGGCTAATTTTTTGTATTTTTAGTAGAGACGGGGTTTCACCGTGTTAGCCAGGATGGTCTCGATCTCCTGACTTCGTGATCCACCCGCCTCGGCCTCCCAAAGTGAATATATTGTTCTTAACTGCAATCACCATGGTGTAAGATAAATCTCTTTAACTTATTCCTTCTTTCTAACTGAAATTTTGTGTCCTTTGACCAACATCTCCGCAATACCCCTGCCCCTCAGCCTCTGTTAACTTTTGATGTGGCTTTTAAGGCATCAGTTGCTAATCAACACATTCACATTGACCCTAGCTGTCATTTATATGGGAAGGCAAAGAAAGATAATCTCAAGAATAAAAGAGACTTGAAAATACATTATCTTTTAAAAATTACTTGAAGATGGACATGAAACACTGAAAAAAGATAAAGCAAAATTAAGATACCAAGACAGGAGAAATCATAATATAAAATTATTGGTAGGGACTAGTGATAACGACTAATACAAAATGACTAAATTATTATAAATATGACAATACAAATGATAATATGCTCATGAAATACATAATACAAAACTATGAAATTGCATAAAGCTAAATTAAAATGTAAGTTTGTATAAGTAAATAGAAAAGAAAAAGAGAGTACATAAAAGTATGTTCAAATTCTTCTTTTAAATTATAAAGGGGACTTAAAGGAAACCAATTGTTATATCAAATAGATATACGTTATCACGTTTGAAAAAAATTTAGAGGATTAAAAATGTGGTGTTAAAATAGACTGAAATTAAAATATGCAAACTGCTGGAGAAAAGAAAAACAGTGAATCCATCTAACATACAGCAAAAGACAGAAATGACAAAAAAAGCAAAGCATGAACATCAACAACCAAATAAAAACAAAATGACAGAAGTAGGAGCAAATATATCATTTATTGCAATGAACATAGAAATATTAAAATTCCATATTAAACATAATTGATATAAAAAGAATCCAACTAAGCAAAAAGCCTAAAGTTGAAAAAATACATTAGACAAACACAAATAAACTGAAAGCTACAATTGAGTAATAAAATCAGACACTGCTGAATTCAGGGCAAATATATTAAAAAGGATTCTTAATGGCTTTATAATTAACATTTTATAATGAAAAGAATAATAGTTACATTATAAATATCCACAAATATGCATCAGTCAACATTGCTTCAATATATAGAATGAAAAGAAGTATAAAAACAAGACAAAATTGTTAAAAGCACAGTTATAATGCTTTGGACAGATCAAATAGATATAAATAAACAAACATAAAACAAAAATTAATCCTGTAGTTGCTCATCTTTTTAGACTCTTGGACCCCTACGGGAATCTCATGAAATTGCTCTCCTCACTCAGAAGCATGTGCATATTGCCTGTATGTCAGGGAATTTATGGATACCTTGAGCCCATTCGTGAACTTCTTTGTGGCCCCCTATGATTTACTAATACTAGATAAAAGGATTTGAGTTAAATAATAAAGGTTGGTTTAATAATTACCAAACTTTAACTCTATGGAGAATAGATTTCCAGTGCCCATGGCTCATTCACATAAATCTATCATATATTAGACCACAAAGACAATCTATAATTCTAAAAAGTATATATTATGCAGACCACATCTCTAAGCAAAGTGCAGTAAAACTAGAGACTAATAAGAACATATTAACCCTAAAAATAGAGTCACTTTGAGTTGTTAAAAGTCACTCTCTAAAATAACTCTTTGGTCAAAGAGGAAAAGAAAATGATGACTAGAAAAAAAATTAGCAAAACTAAGAACACTACCTACTATGTCTTAGAAACGTAGATGAGTGATTAACACCACATTAGTTATTAAAAGCTAGCTCTTTCAATAAATTGTGTTGGGACAACAGGCTAATAAATTGGCACTGAGGACACAAAGGAAGAATAGAATTCACGAAGAGCTAAGTCAGTTTTGAAATAAAAGAGGAAAGATGAGGTGCAGAGAGCACGTTATTCTTTATGATATTAAGATGTAGGAAAGGCCATTGTGATATAAACAGTATGGACTAACATGGATAAAGATAAATAGAACAAATTGGAACAGAATAGAGATCTCAGAAATAGATTTGTTTGTGTGTGACTTTGATTCACAGTAGATGTGACTCTTTAAAGCAATAGGGAAGGGATGATTTGGTTAGCATATAGCATTGAAAAAATTGATTCCCTAGGACACGAGGAGATGATGCAGAGAAGGGATTCCTGAATGGCCAAAATGCATATAAGGAGACTCTTACACACACAAGTATATAGAGAAATAAAAACTAAAATGACAATAAGATACCATTGTATATCCATTATAATACAAAAATTAGAAAGATGGCGAAGATGTCAGAAAACCAGCTCCTCATGCACTACTGACAGTCGTATAAACTGGTACGGCCCTCCTAGAAAGCCATCTGGTTGTGTCCTCAATAAAATAAGTATGCACACATCTGTGATCCATAAGTCCCTCTCTTGGGCAGACATCCTAGAGAAATTTTCCAGCAGGTTGGTAAAAATGCATTTTAGAAGATATTTTAATGCATATTTTTGGTATTGGAGATGACCTGAGTATCCAACAATTGGGGAATGGGTAAGTTAAAGGTAGAAAATATAACACAACATTATTTAGCCTCAAAAGTAATGAATGAGACAGCATTCAGCACCATGGACAATCATTTAAAACATGCTGGGTGAAAAGTTTTTAAAAAGACAGAAATTTATAGTATAATGCCATTTGCATAAACTTGTTTAAAATTTTGTGGGTACATAGTAGTTATATATATTTAGGGGGTACACGAGATGTTTTGATACAGGCATGCAATGTGAAATAGGCACATCATGAGGAATGGGGTACCTGTTCCCTCAAGAATTTATCTTGTGAGTTACAAACAATCCAACTTCACATACAACAAACTATTTTTCAAAGATAAATAAATTTGATTATATATAAAGTATATGTAACAGATACCTATGGAAGAAGATAAATGAGACAGTGAAACAGGGATAAAGGAAAAATTAAATACATGGATTCATACACGAGAGGGGCCTTACATGGATGTGTGATTACAATGTGCTATGATTAACTCAACATTCTGATCTATTTCCACTTATTAAAGTATGTTTTAAAACACTAGCTTGCTTCTCCTCTAATTCAGATTCAGTTAGCATTTGCAGAGCATCTACGAGTGCCAAGTATTTTCACATTCTTTCTTTCACGTAATGCTCACAAGAAACAGGGATATTTGCTATGATTATCTACATTTTGCTAAAGGGAAACAGGCACCTGAATTTAAAGAATTTACCCAAGGTCACAAAGTTAGTAAGTAGCAAAGAAGGGATTGAGACCTGGGTCTGTCTGACGCATTATATTCCCTCTAACATAATCTACAGTGTCTGTGTGTGGTGTTACAGTGTTGAGACATCATTTAAACTCATGAATCATAAATCATGCTACTAGAACTATAGACAATAGACTGGATACTGACTCCTAAGAACAATAAACAAAGATATTGATGCTGCTGTGATGATATAAATCACAACACAACAACACAAGAATGCATAAATCCTGCCATGACCTATCTTCCCAGTGGGGTTCCTCACCACACGAAATATACACAAGAAACTAGAGGGGCTTGAAAAATGCAGTTGAAGGTTATGGCTCAGACCTGTAGGCCTACACTAAGCTTCCTCCTTTCTCTCCTTGAAATAAAGATAACCAGGCCCTGAGACTACTTAAACAGAATCTTACCCTCTTTGGAGAGTCATCAGAACATAAGATAGTGATCTTCTCTATCACAAGGCACAACAAGATTTTACATAATAATTCTGACTTTGTACAGGAGCTTCAGCTGAGACTCCAAGATTTGTAAGAAGTCAACAGAAAGTGTGTCCATTGCCCCAGAAAAATGAGTAAGTGCTTATGATGGGGATCCACTGATATCCATGTCCTCTGCCTCTTCTGGATACACTGCTGGACTACATTTTATAGTCTCCTCTTCTATGTAAGGGAGGCCTGATAACTAGCTTTCAGCAATGCAACGTAAGTGAAAGGAACTATCTCACCAACCAGCCATGTCAATTAAAAGGAAAGTTATCTTCCTTGTATCAATGAATTATTTCTATGAAACAAACCACCCCAAACTTAGTGGCTTAAAATAACAACCATTTATTTATATCATAATTCAGCAGGTCAGCAACTTAGGCTAAGCTTGTTGGGTGATTCGTCTAGTCTTGTCATGGCTCCCTTTTGTGTCCGCAGTCAAAGGCAGGTCAGCGACCTTCTCTGCTTCTGGATTTTGGCTAGCTATAGGCTGGGGTGACTGCACAGCTGGCCACGTGTCTCTCATTTTCCAGCAGACAAATCCAGGCTTGTTCATTTGGAAGTGGCAAGATTTGAAGAAAAAGAGCAGAAATGTGTAAAGTTTCCTGAGTCCCAGGCTCAGAACCAACACAATATCGTTTTTAACCACACTCTATTGGTTTTAACAGACTACCAAAGGAAGCCATGGTACAAAATAAGACCATTCACATGGAATACAGCAAATACACTGGTGAAAGAAGTCTAGATACTGAGCAACTACACAGAGCAGAGCTCTCCTACAACCAACCTATTGACCACTTTCATCAATGACATGACCATTTAAAGCCACTGAGGTGTTTGTTACAGCATTTAGCCTATGCTGACTTGGCTCACTAAGCCACCAAACTCATTCAGCCCATCTTTAGCATCCAGCTTATGTGAAAGAAGACTTGGGTTAATTAAAGGGGGAATCATTAGAGAAGATTCTTGCCTCTCACCTACCCCAAAACAACAGAAGGCGTTCCCAAAAACTAATTTTTGGAGATTGGCATTGTCAGATAGGAGGAACAAGTTGAAACTTCCTCCCTGGCTGAAGGTTGTACAGCCAGGGAATCTTGTGATGAGGTTGGAATGTGAGAGAGCTGTTGGGAGAAATGGACATGGTTTCCCTAGAATCTGGGGAGATATGAATGTGAAGGGCTAGCTGGAGCACCACCTGAGGGCAGAATAGAAGTGGACTGTACCTTGAGAATATGGTGGATCAATGAAGCCAATTTTTCTTGTGGACCCTATGAAGTTTAGTCCACGCTTAAGCTATCTTGAGAGGACCTCATCGAAGACACTGCCTGTGTCCCCAGCCATGGAAATCTTCATGCTTTGTTTTAATGAGAGTAGACATATCTGAGGACAAGAGATCTTCTGAAACCAGATGAGTTTGGCCACACATTCTCTGCATTTTGCATCTTTCTGAAAGCATTCCTTTGAAAATGTTTGGTGTTGGTTAATAGGGTGATCATCGTTCTGGAGGAAAATGTTCAGAGAGGGAGAACAGATGCAAGCATGTGACTCTCATCTGGAAGATAATGCCCCATGAAGCCAAAGGTATGTGAAACACCCAGACTCAGAATTAACTGTGACAGATGGTGCCTAAACATCTGCCTCTGGTAGGAACCAGACTACGGCTCCACCTGCTAGTAAGAGAGTTTGCAGTCATCTCCCCCAATACCCTTCTCCCCAGGGAAGCTTTCTCATCCACCAAACTCCTCTCCACTTGCCTCCTTCACTGTTTTTCCCTCTTTTGAGATCATAACCCCGTAATCACACCTGTTCTCTGGGGCTTCCACTCCCCTGTAGGGCCATCTGACTTTCCATATGTGTGCTTCATCTCCTTTCTGAAAAATGTGGCTTAGTATTTCAACCCTCCTCAACATGGCACCAAGAGTATATCTACTTTGTTCCATAGTTCTTGAAGAGCCTTAAATCTAAACCATGACATCAGCCAGAGTTTATAGGATTATACTAGATCTTCAGTCCTTTAAAAATGAACTTCAACTTGACAGTTTGCAACAAAAGTCATACTCGCTGACAATAATAATAACAACATACATACCAATTGCTATGTGCTGGGCCTATAAGGTATTATTTTCTCTACTTTATTGATGCAGAAACTGAGGCAGCAGAACTGTAAAAGGACTTGTAAAAGTTCATACAGTAAGTATATGGCAGAGCCAAGATTCAGGGCTGCCATGTATGGCTGTGCAGGTTATGCTTTGCACTATATCAGGAGGTACCATTTGCCTTGGCTGATATACATCCTGCACAACACTATACACCAGAATCTGAATGTAGGCAGACTGTCTCCAAAGTTCTTATGGACTCTCTAACAAAGGGAGTTAAAGCATAGCAGAAGATTTATGTATGAAGACCTTCATCACAGAATTGTTTATCCTAGCAACAACAACAACAAAAAAATTAAAGCAACAATAGAGGAATGACTAAGCTAATTACATTTAGGCCACTTCACAAATAATTTTAAAACTATTAAAAATAATGTGTACAAAAACGATGTAATATTGAAAGATACCTTAAATTATAGTAAGGGATGAAAAGAATCAACATATGAAAGTCGAAAACAGAAACACACCACCCGCCTTGAGCTCCTGAGATGATACTATACCTTCTGGGACCAACTGAATACCTTCTGACTAGTCAATTATATTTCACTCCTGTCATCATGTGCAGGACAGCAACTAGTCCTCAATGGAATAAAAATTGTTTCTAGCTGAAGTTTTCTTTTCCTGACATCATGCTTGTTCCCGCAAATCCATGATGTCCAATCAGGGTATCTCAAACAACATTGCGCCTGGCAATGGAACTCACTTCAGAGTAAAAGAAAGCAGGTAATGACTAATACCAATGTAATTTACCAGGCTTACCATTACTTCATTATCCAGAAGTAATTAGCCTTACAGACCAAGCAAAATATTTGCTTTCTCCTTCAGATCATAAAAGTATTAGACTAAAAATTATTTCTAAAACTTAACTCCTCCATTTCTGACCTGGATAAGATGGCAGATTCTTGCCCTCTCTAGTCCTCTCCACAATGCACAATAACAAACTGTAGGGACCAGCCGTACAGGGTCTGTGGGTCTTTCTCCCTGTGTGTGGAGACGAGAGATCGTAGAAATAAAGACACAAGACAAAGAGAAGAAAAGACAGCTGGGCCAGGGGGACCACCACCACCAAGACGCGGAGACTGGTAGTGGCCCCGAATGCCTGGCTGAGCTGTTATTTATTGGATACAAAGCAAAAGGGGCAGGGTAAAGAGTGTGAGTCATCTCCAATGATTGATAAGGTCACGTGAGTCATGTGTCCACCGGACAGGGGGCCCTTCCCTGTTAGGCAGCCGAGGCGGAGAGAGCGAGAACAGCTTATGTCATTATTTCTTCTATGCTCTTTTCAGAAAGATCAAAGACTTTAACACTTCCACTAATTTTGCCACTGCTATCTAGAGGGCGGAGCCAGGTGTACAGAGTGGAAGATGAAAGTGAAATAGGAGAGTGAGCGCTGAAGCACAGCATCACAGGGAGACGGTTAGGCCTCCGGATAACTGCAAGCAGGCCTGACTCTACAAGAGGTGGTGGAGCACAGTCCTCTCTAACTCCCCCGGGGAAAGGGAGACTCCCTTTCCCGGTCTGCTAAGTAACGGGTGCTTTTTCTAAGGCACTGACGCTACCGCTAGACAAAGGTCCGCTAGGCAACGGGCGTCTTCCCAGGCGCTGGCGTTACCGCTAGACCAAAGAGCCCTCTAGTGGCCCTGTCCGGGCATAACAGAAGGCTCACACTTGTCTTCTGGTCACTTCTCACCGTGTCCCTTCAGCTCCTATCTCTGTATGGCCTGGTTTTTTCCTAGGTTATGATTGTAGAGCGAAGATTATTATAATATTTGAATAAAGAGTAATTGCTACAAACTAATGATTAATGATATTCATATATAATCATATCTATGATCTATATCTAGTATAACTATTCTTATTTTATTTATTTTCTTTATTATACTGGAACAGCTTGTGCCCTTGGTCCCTTGCCTTGGCTCCTGACTGGCTTGCCCACAACAAACATTGCAAAAATAACTCAAGAGACAATGAAAGGGGAACTCTAAGAGGTAGAAGATGAGGGCGCACTGGTTTGAGACCCCAGGCAGGACTGGAGAAGCGACACAGTGTCAGGGCATCCTATGTCCTTCCAACCTACAAAGGAGGTGATCCAGGCCCAGCATTTTCTGATCTGAGCCTAGCAACAGAAGGCAGCCCAGGTAGGCTAAGGTCTCCCCCACAGTGAATAGGAGTCTACCTATACCACCACCTGAGCCCAGCAAATAGGGTGGATCAGAAGCCCACTTATATACTAAGGGGCCAGGGAAGCTTTCTTCTTCCCTGACGGGCCTGAGACTCCCCTCCTTCTCCACCCAGAGACACCATGCAGTTGGAAGGCACCAGAAAGGGAAACACACCAAAATAAGAGAGCATCATGACTAACTGAATTCGTTTTGCAGACAATAATGAAAAAGAAAATCCAAAAAGAAACAAATTTTTTTGAAAGCATTTACATGGCTATCAGACACAAGAAGGTCCTGTCAGGCATGGACCAAGTCTATACAGCCATAACTCATGGCCTAGAGAGCCCTTGGAATGTACAGCTACAGACAGCTACTGATACCCCATATCCTTGCCCCTAGGGACATCAGGAAAGAGGGTTTCATCTGCCAGACTGTGTGTGACCATGACTCAGGATTACTTCCCTTCAATCCCCTCAGAGACAAAATGAAATGAGGGGAAAGTCATCCCTGACTTTGTTTAAAACACAGCATCCTACATAGGTTTTACAAACATCTTATTTTTTATGGCCTTTTTCTGTTATTTCATTTTTAAGAAACCCACCACTCACCTATTCATCTCCTGACAGAAACTTATTTAAAGCTGATGAGAAAGCAGAGAAATATTTCACAACATTGAAGCAAAATAATCTGACTGAACCAAGCTTTCATAGGGGAACTGGGGAAAGAGTGAAGAACCAAGCAAAATAGATGAGTCAGGAGACTAAAGTTGTAAAATAGTTTGGTTTTGAATTCTTATTTCTAGTTTTTCCAAAGTAGCATTATAACTAAGAGATTTTCCTCTAAGTTGCTATAAAAAGCAAAAGTGGGCCCAGATGTTACCAGGGAGCTGTCAAGGCTCTCCTGCCTCAAGAAACACCTTACCCTTCCCAGAGAATGACTTTGGAAAGAGGTCACTCTCAGAATATTTACCGAGAGAAGGAAGTCAGTATTCCACAATTCTTCTGGATTTGTAATCCCTTGCTCTTCTGCTGGTTTCTATTTTCTATGTGGATGGCCTACTATGAGGCTGCCCTGACCAGATTCTTCCCCAGAACAAGGAGCTTTCAGTAAGTGAGAAGAGAGGAGTGATGAATCACACTCCACTTTCAGAGTGTCTTGTTATGGAAAATTTTCTTGCATCGCATCCAAGAGCATTAACATAAAATAATTGCACTAGGCCGGGCGCGGTGGCTTACACCTGTAATCCCAGAACTTTGGGAGGCCCAGGCGGGCGGATCATGAGGTCAGGAGATCGTAGCCATCCTGGCTAACACAGTGAAACTCCGTCTCTACTAAAAATACAAAAAAATTAGCCGGGTGTGGTAGTGGGCACCTGTAGTCCCAGCTACTCGGGAAGCTGAGGCAGGAGAATGGCTGAACCCAGGAGGTGGAGCTTGCATTAAGGGGAGATGGCGCCACTGCACTCCAGCCTGGGTGACAGAGCGAGACTCTGTCTCAAAAAAACAAAACAAAAACAAACAAACAAAAACTGCACTAATGTTAGAAAGAACTTATGAGAACATTGTAAAAGTATCAGTAGAGCACACATTCATTCATTTCTTTAACAAATAAGTATTGAGCAACTTCTACATGCCAGATATCGTCCTAGCCACAGGAAACACAGAAATAAAAGAAAAAAAAATCCTGCTTTAGAGGGCTTACATTGGAGTGGGAAGAAACAGACAAATAGTTATCGGCATCTGACCATAAGGTAGGTTAAGGAAGAATAAAGTAGATTAAGGAAGGCAGAATTAGGAATATAGGGAATGAGAATACTGTTTTAAATGCTGAAAGATAATCTTTCTGAGGAGGTGACCTTGAGTAAAGACAGAAAGAAATGAGGGGAAAGTATGCACAAATGTGGAAGAAAAGCACTCCAGACAGAGAAAAAGCCCATGGGAACATGTACATTCATGGAGAGTGAAGAGGGGAGGGTGGATGAAGAGTCATGTGCTGGCAGCGAGAGCAGGGGTGGTGGGAGCAGCCCACAGAGTACCTATGGCCAATGGAAGGATCAGACTTTCACTGTGTGCAATATAAGAAGCCACTGGAGAGTTCTGAACAGAACAGCAACATCTTCTGGTCCATGTTTCTAAAGGGTCTTGTGGATTGCTGTTGCAGGATAGGTGGTGGAAGGGGCAAAATCAGGTAGGAGGCTATTGCCTCAGTCAAGACCAAAGATGGGAGTGGCTTGAATCAGGATGGGAGCAGTGGAGATGATGAGACATGGTCAGATTCTGAACAAATTTTGAAGGTAGAGCTGACATTATTTGTTGATAAATTGGCTACATGGACTGTGAGTGGGAAATAGGAATCAAGGCTGACGCCAAGACTGTTGACCCAAAAAGCTGATAGAATTTACTGAAAAGCTGAATACTGCAACAGAAGTAAATCAGAGGTAGGTATGAAGAGAATTAAGAGTTTGATTGGAGATATATTCAGTTTGAGATTCATGTTACACGCCTCAGTGGAGCTGGCAAGTAGGCAGTTGGACTTAAAAGTTGCACACTTACAGGAAACGTTAACTGCTGAAGTTACTTTTGGAAGTTGTTACCCAGAAAGCTGGTACTTGAGCCATGGAAATGAAGTTTACAAAGACAGAAATCTTCTTGTTAAGGCCCCTTGGATTTCAATAATTTACCAGATTTGTGCAATAGCAGACCGAATCAAAAATAAATAGAACAATAAAAATCTGTCTCTAGAGCCTATATAGTCAAAGTAGAAAAGCCTCTGGACCTTTAAGACTTGCAGTTTACTAGCTATGTTCAAGGAATTCAATGACCACAAAACATGTGTGAGCATATAATATGAGGATGCCCCAAAAAGGGAATTTAGACCAAGATCATAAAAAAGTTTTCATAGAACATCAAAAAGACATCTGATACACACACAAACACATACACACTAAATGCAAGATAGATAGAGATAGATATAGATTTACCATGGACATTTATACTTAATTATCCATAAAGAATAGAATCAAGTTCCATTAATTTTTTTCAATTCTTTCTCTAACTCAAGACTTTCAAACCTCCTCTCTCTTTTGTTGTCCCTTCCTTGCTCATCTCATATCAAAATCACAATTTATAAGATCACTCTTACCAAAGAGACTTTGGGGGAACAGTAATTTTTATGAGCTAACTTGGGATCTGTTATCATTTTTAACAGAGGACACTTGATTTCTCACCTGATATACTAAAGAATGGCAGAACGAAAGCCTCTAGGGAGAAAATGAGATTTTTCATAGCTTAAACACTAAAAACAACAACCCCATAACACTGAATCTCATTATCAAGCAGCGAACACTCTCGCCTCTATCGTCAACTGTGGTGTGCACGAGATGCCTTTCAGAAGGCCACACATTTGTTTACATTCATGCCTACCCACCACGCCACCCCCATCACAAACAGACACACACACACACACCACCAGCAATCATGCTGTTACCTCTGGTAAACTTGGAAAACATGTGTCAGAGCTAGAACCTTCTCTTGTCATATTATCATAAATTACTGCCCAGGCTATGAGTCTGTGGTTGCAGACCGTTTTGTTCCTTATGTGGTGAATTTGGCCAGAACTGGTGAGAATAATGAATGCAGCTGCACATCCAATGTGCAAGGAGGATAGATATTCAGACCCAGGGTGAATTAGAGAAAGAAAAAACCCCAGCAAGAGGGACGACCCAGCTCACTCAAGCTTTGCCAGTCACTGTTTACATCATGT